>NW_028277095.1:5001250-5313571 GCF_059951505.1 Python bivittatus | reverse complement strand
TTCCGTAGCAACCCGCAGTGCAGTGACAATAAGCCAGGGTTGACCTGAATTCTGGCTTCTTATTCCCTGCCAATGAGGCCGCTGCACCTGCGCGTTTTGCCCTGAAAAGGTACATTCTGAAGTTTCCATTAAAAATGCTCTTTAAAATTAAGAATGGGGAGGGGACATTCAGCAGGCTGCTGAACTCTTCCCTCTGATGTCTAAATTCCTTTCCTCCCTCTCTCAGGTTTCTTAGATCTTTCTACTTCAAGCCAATCTTAGCAGCCTTGAGAATTAGATACCTGCTATTAAAGATGGCTAAATTTTCAGGATGATGAATTTTGTGCAACAGCAAAGCGAACGCGAAACCCAGGCCTGCTTCGGTGTATAGCTTGTTAACAAACCACTTCTTTCTCTCCAGACTGAATGTTTCAACTACATCCGTTTCCTCCAGACCTACAACAGCTCTCACATGTACACTTGTGGCACGTACGCCTTCCAGCCCAAATGTGCCTACATTGTGAGTAGAGCAGAAACGTTTTCCTTCCATGATCTGTTTTGAGCAGCCCAGCTTGTCATCAAGGTTTATCAACAGCCTATGTTTTGGGGGGATGTCTTTTTTTAGGATCTGGCCACGTTCTCCTTGGACAGATTCTCCTTTGAGGAAGGCAAGGGCAAATGTCCCTACGATCCTGCCAAGGGATACACAAGCCTCATTGTGGGTAAGTGACCACAGGGCTGCTCCGTTTGGAGCCAAAGGGGCTGATGGGAATAGGATATAAAGGAGAATTTCTTGGGCCAGAGGGAAGATCCAACTTCTAGAGAAGTTCTCCTGCCTGGTTGCCTGTTGGCTTTACTCACTGTAGACAGTCATCTGCTCTTTCTAGGGTAGGACCCCTAGGTTTCCCATTCGCTAGGCTAATGCCTTCCCCTTGCTTGTTTCAGAGGAAGAGCTGTATTCCGCAACACACAACAACTTCCTGGGCACTGATCCCGTGATCCTGCGCAACTTGGGCCCCCAGTATTCTGTCAAGACTGAGCACCTGCCTACGTGGCTGAATGGTGAGATGCTGCGGAGGACAGGGTGATGGTTCTTCTGTTGAGCCTTTTCAACCTAGTAGCACAAGGGTTTGTCTTCATGAACCAACATTTTCTGTGTTGGGCAGCGGGAGGATCGCAGTGACCACAAGTGCCACATACTGGATGTATATATCGCTTATGCTGTTTGTATTGTAATAATTGGCTTGGAGTAACTCACTCGTTGTATATTCCAAACTGACTAAGTTTGCACAGTGGACTAGACCAGGGTTTCTCAACCTTGGGGACTTGAAGATGTGTGGACTTCAACTCCCAGAATTCCCCAGCCAGCATGGCTGGCTGGGGAATTCTGGGAGTTGAAGTCCACACATCTTCAAGTCGCCAAGGTTGAGGAACCCTGTACTAGACTGCACTCAGATGAGGGTGGCCAGTGGGTGGTCAGCATGTGGTGGGAACCCAGCCCGTCTCTTAGCATGTTTTAGGAACCAGGCCGTGATGGTCATCCAGAATACAGTGGATTTCTTTGGACATCATCACGCATTGTATGAATGCAGGGTTGAGCTGGGCTGCTAGGTCAGGATGTGGCAGAAATCTCAATGACCACTAGATGGCAACAAAGAGGTTGGGGGTGCGGTATCTCCTGGCAGCCATCTCTCTGCCACCATCTCTTGGTAGCCCTAGAGTGCTACATTGTGGGAGTCCATCTGGATTGGAAAGTGGTGCACAAGAAGTTGCTTTACCCCATCAGATCCCACTAGGAGGTATATAGATATGCAGGGTGCTGGGCAGAGATCTTGCACAGATTCTGCTATGTGATCTCTTTAATCCAGGTGGGAGCATAGGCCCACTTTTCTTAGCACCCCCAAGCTCTTTGCTCTAAATTAATTTTGTTTTAATGAACTGAAAATAAATAAGTGGGAAGCTGACATTTTGTTTATTCGTTCAATTTTTGGTACCAACTGGCATTCTGTAAAGCGGTGCACCAGTCCTTAGCACCATCTAATTCCTGCCTCTCCTTCCATGCAGACCCCATCGGCATTCTTAGAAAATAAAAAATGGGGGGGGGGGTTGGATGTGCGTGGCTGCAATCCAGGGCTTGCTTTGGAAGTGTGCCCACTGCAGGGAAACTGGGCTGATAGAGAACATTCCAGGGGGGTGAACGGAGTATTTTTGGCAGGTGACTCCTTTGTAACTGATTGGGTTTACCGGAACAAAATGGGTCATGAGAGTCGTTTATGAGTGTGCCCATGACATGATCTAAAAATGACTAATGTGTCCCTTCTCACAAGAAGATTTCACACTCCTATAATTCGAGAAGGCGGAGATCTTATACAGGCAAGGCCCATTTTTTACACTGGATTACAGCGTAGACATGGGTCAGATGATGTTTGGCCCTTCTTATTGTGAGGAGATGTTCTTCGACATTTGGCAGATAAATTTATGGCCCCAAATACTCGGTGGAAGAACCGGTGTTGCTCACAGCTTATGAATGAGTTGCTTACAAATGTCAATTATCTATGGAAGTTTACAGTGAAATATGGTCATCCTTTACTGAAATGGTTGTGTAAAACATACACGCGTGTGAATGTGTTCTGGGGTTGCGTGTATAAAACAATTGCATATGATTTTTGTTCTGTGGCTTTCTTTTTTCTGCTTTTGTTATTTTTTTTCTTTGTTCTGTTTTTTTAAAATAAAGCTGTTGGTGTATTTGATGGAGGATTGAGGGGACCCTCTGCCTCTCTTCATCCTGAGCCTCTTTCTCTCTGCAGAACCCCATTTTGTGGGCTCAGCATTCATCCAGGAGAGCAAAGGCAGTGACAAAGGAGATGACGACAAAGTTTACTTCTTCTTCAGTGAGCGGGCAGTAGAGTACGATTGTGACATTGACCAGGTGGTGGCTCGAGTGGCTCGTGTCTGCAAGGTAGGCTCACCTCGGTTGTGGGACAGCACTTCCTGGGGTCCTGTAGGGCTGGAAGAACATCAGAACAAATCCTGGGGAGTGAGTTTCTCTAGGCCAGTCACGGGGAAAAAATGGCCCACTCCTGGCTAAGATCTGAAGAGCTGCATCCAACCAGAGGTCTGTTGGAGCTGTGGTTTGGTTCTGGAGACGCTGCTGGGGAGCTCACAAGAGTTTGACTATTTTTGCTCCAAATTCCTGGCCATTGGAGGCTCCCTGTCTCTGATCTCGGATTGAAGAGTCTCCAGAAACAGATGCAGCCCAGCTGGGAGGCCAACTGAGGACAGACACTTCAGGCTTAGAGGAGAAAAGAAGTGACGCTTGGTTCCTCCAACAATTAGCAAAGTTGGGTAGACGATGGCTTTGGGACCATTTGCCAGAACTCAGAGCTCTTTGGATGAAGACCAGGTCCAACTGCAGTAAATACATTATTAATAAAATGTTGGGTGCCATTAATCTGAGGACATGTATCTTAGAGAAGACCAGTGTTTCTCAACCTTGGCAACTTGAAGACGTGTGGACTTCAGCTTCCAGAATTCCCCAGCCAGCCATGGGGAAAGCCGTCTTCAAGTTGCCAAGGTTGAGAAACACTGGAGTAGACCAAGACTGTCCACCTAGCCCAGGCTTCTCTACCCTCATTGGGCTTCAGCTCCCATCGTCCCAGGATTGCAGAAGTTGGGACTAGCTGAACTAACATATGGTGATGCTCTTCTCCAGTTTTCCCCCTCCATGGGGAAGGCTCTCTCAAAAGATCAGCAGTGGAGCTTTTGCTTGGCAGGAGAATGAAGTGGTACAAAGGCCCTTCTTCTTTCCCATGCAGGGAGATGTTGGCGGTGCCCGTACTTTGCAGAAGAGGTGGACGACGTTTCTGAAGGCCCGGTTGCTGTGCTCTATTCCAGAGCAGCAGCTGCATTTTAACCGGATCCAGGGGACCTACACGCTGAATGGGGATCACTGGCGCGAGACCAGCTTTTTTGGGGTCTTCCAAGCACGCTGGTAAGGCACGACAGGGTTTCTTGGACGGCATGGACCCAACAGCCCTTTGCTCTAAAAGCGCTCAGAAGATTGAATGTTGGCTGCAGATTTTTTCTCTTTAAGGGGGAGGGACCGGGGGGTTCACCTTCCCTTTTTAAAAAGAGGCAAGCTTGCATTGCATAAGGCTCTGGAAAAATATTTTATGGGTATCATGCGTAAAAACCGGGCAGAGCTCAGGTCACTCTGTCGTGACTGCCATCTTGACTTTTTTCACCATTCTCTGCAGATGCCCCTGTTACACTTGTTTTGATCCAACAGGAATAAACCTTCTCAAACTTGAACTCCCAACCCCCTGTTTTTCTTTATTTCCTCCAGGGGAGACGTAGATGTTTCTGCCATTTGCCAGTACCAGATTCTGGATGTGCAGAAAGTGTTTGAGGGCCCCTACAAGGAATACAGCGAAATTGCACAGAAGTGGATTCGCTACTCTGACCAGGAACCGGTTCCTCGTCCAGGAGCTGTAAGTCCGTGTCCCCACTGAGGCAGGATGCCTCACTCTTGCCCCTTCTGTCCTGCTTGGGGGGGGACATTCTTGTTACCTTTGTTGTTACCAAGCAGCCGATGCAGGTAGTCCTCACGTAACAACTGCCCTTTTAGTGACCGTTCGAAGGTACAATGCTGAAAAAGTAACTTTATGACCATTCTTCATACTTACGACTGTTGCAGCGTCCCTGCAGTTACAAGATTTGGGTGCTTTGCAACTGGTGGGTGTTTACAACTGTTGCAGCATCCCGCAGTCACATGATTGCCATTTGCGTGCTTCACAACCAGCTTCTGACGAGCTATGGAGAAGCCGGCAGTAAAATTGCAAGTCACAGTCACATGATGTCTCGCTTAATGACCGCGGGTGATTCGCTTAATAACCACAGCGGAAATGAGGTTCTAAGCCTATCGCAGTCACTGATGTCTCACTTAACGACCGTGTCACTTAGCGTCAGAGTTGCTGGTTCCAATTGTGGTTGTTAAATGAGGACTAACTGTATACAGTTTGTGGGGGGTGAGAGGTGACTTCTTGGGGTTTGTTTGCCAAAGCCAGATTTTTCTAGTGCAGCCTTGCTATTCTTTAACCTCTTGTTACTACTTGGGTTAGTTGGCACCCCTGTATCCAAGGGTAGTCACACCTTGAGATATCTAGGTGAGGTGGTACAGCTGGGGGGGATATGAATGGTTATTACTGGATTGGCTTGGAACACATGGTGCGCACACATGCTTTGTTCCTTCTGCTCTGTAAATTGGTTCCTTCTGTGGTGTTCCCTTTGCTAGCACACAGACCATCTTCCCTTCTCATTCTTGTCCTTGTCCCCTACCCCCTAGATCAGTGTTTTTCAAACTTGGCCACTGCTGGCTAGGGAACTCTGCGAGTTGAAGTCCACACATCTTAAAGTGGCCAAGTTTGAAAAACACTGATCTAGATGATCACGCTTCTGCTGGCCCATCCCTGTGAGTGAGCGCTCCTTGTTCCTTGGTGAGGAATTTCCCTGGTTCAGGAGCTAACGAGTAGAGGTGGAGGAGAGATACAAGGCTTTAGACTTGCTAGCAGCTCGCCTTTCTTGGCTCCGGTCTCTGCATATCATAGAGAAGCATCGAACTGTAACGTTGAAGGAACCCCAGAGATCATTTCATCCAGCTCGGTGCAGTGGGCAGAAAAACCAGTTAGGACAGGTTCATAGCCCAGAGACTAAAAGGAGGATTCTGTAGGAAACATTCTTATCGCTGCTTTGCACAGGTTAATCTTGAGCAAGAACTGAGCCTTAGTGGAGAGGCACCCCTTAAGATGACATGACTTCTGCAAATTCGACTTTGCATGCATGTTCTGTAAGTGTGTCATAATGTTTACCATGCGTGCAACACAAAATAGTGCGGTCCAAGGATTAATACTTGATGTATGCAAAAAAAAAAAAAATCAGGTTGCACATGGCTTTCCAGAATGAATAGCTCGGTAGGCTTGGTAAAGCCTATATTTTCCAGAGCCAAGTTTTTGCCAGGTCCCTGTATTTTAAGCTCTGATCTAAATCCCGCTTCTGTTGTCTTTCTTCCAGTGTATCACAGATTGGCACCGGCACAACAGTTTCTCCACTTCTCTGGAGCTCCCAGACAACACCCTGAACTTTGCCAAGAAGCACCCGCTGATGGATAAGGCCGTGCCACCACAGGGCAACCGCCCCTTGCTGGTCAAGAAGGATGCCAACTTCACCCAGCTGGTGGTGGAAAGAGTTCATGGACTGGATGGGAAACCATACGAAGTGCTGTATATTGGAACAGGTACGGGCTGAGGAACGCCAGGAAGAGGGCAAGATTACAGCTGGATTCCCATAACGTGTCTCACAGAGTCAATCAAAGTTTTGACCGCTACATTTTGCAGCATGCTAATCTTGGTTATTTTTAATCTTAGTTATTTTATCAAGAGCCAGTTTGGCACAGGGGTTAAAGGCACCAGGACAGAAGCCAGGAGGTTGTGAGTTCTAGCCCTGCTTTAGGCATAAGGCCAGTTGAGTATCTTTGGGCCAGGCTCTCTCTCTCAACCCCAGGAAGAAGAAAAGGAGAAAACACTTCCAAAAATGCTGCCAAGAAAACTGCTTTTCTGTGTAATCAGCAGGAATCAAAACCAACTCAAAGACACAAAAAAGGAGTTATTTTGTGGTTTAACACATTGGGCACACATGGCTGTTTTTGAGGGGTTAATATTTAAGAGATAAACCCCACTATTTTCTGGCTCTAAAACATCTTTGGCTGGCTCTCTCATAAAATATAATCAGAAAAATAATTTGCTTTATTTTGGAAGGCATTGGCAGACATTTTTGTTCAGTTCTGCTAGTTAAAAATTGATCAGAGATGAGAGAGACAAACTTTTAGGAGGGATCATGTGACTAGGAACATTTTCTCCTGTGTGTAAAACAAGTGTGAAATGCCTCTTTTGAGACAGAGCTTCTCATCTGCCATTTTTATTATTAGCAATTTCGAAATGAATAAATCACAACTCCCTTCATCAAGGAGTATTTTTAGTTGGTAGGGATGTTTTAATTGCTTCTTCTAACCACTTAGCTGATTTTTTAATAAACAAATCCTTCTTTTGAAGCATTCAGCAGAAAGTGATTAAAGCAAAAAAGGAACACCAAAGCAAGAAGTAAAAATTGCAATAACCCAACAGCTCATTTTAAACGTGGCCTCCCACGTTCCATCTAGCCGGACTGCAAAACCACTGTCTCTTAAGAGAAGCCAATATGGATTAGAAGGACTGGCGGGCAATGCGATAATTAGTGCTGATGTTTGGATGCAGAGAGCTGAACTGGCTGCATTTGGAGGACTGGGTGTACCCTAAGTGCCATTATGATGTTGAAGCAGCATTGGGAATTGGACTCTTCTGGCAAGAGAGGATGAAAAGAGGATGTTTGCTTATTTAAAGCATTGAAATGGCCACCCAACTCAAACAATGCAACTTTAACATTGTCCTGGGTTCTCTGTTCTGAGCCCATGTCCCTGGCTGGTCAAGACCTCCTGGAAGGGGGCACGTGGTTGAGTCCAAGTAGTGGCTAATGCCTCACCGTGAGAGGGGGGTGGTACTTCCTGCCTTGAAGGAGATGGTAGTATGTCCCCTTCTCGAGGTCATCCTTAGACCCAACAAGGTTGGATAACTGTGGTCCAGTCTTGAACCTTTCCTTTTTAGGGAAGGTTGTTGAGAGGGTGGTTGACCCTCAGATGCAGAGGACCCTGGCTGAAGCAGATTGTCTGTCTTCTGCTGAGTCAGACCTTGGTCTAGCTAGCCCACATTTCCCAGCAGTGACTGGCAGCTGCTCTCTGAGCATCAGTGGGAGTTTTTCTGCCCTCTTGGAGATGTCAGGATTGACCTTCTGCATGCAAAGCTGGTGTTTGCCACCAAGTGATGTCCTCTCCTTAAGAAGGGGGTCCTTATAGTCACTGAACGGTCTCCTAAGCACTTACCCTGATCTGGTTTTTGTGCAGAGAATGGCTGGCTGCACAAGGCGGTGGCCTTGCCTTCGGGTGTCCATCTCATAGAAGAACTGCAAGTTTTTGAGGAAGCCCAGCCAATCAAGAGCCTGGTGTTATCTGTACAAAAGGTAAGAAAGGTCCAGATATGGTGGGTTCCAAAGTTGGTGAACTCCCAGAATTCTTAGTCTTTGGCCATGCTGTCTGGGAAGAACTGGACATTGATGTCCTGATGCCATTGGGGAAAACATGAACATCTGCAGGTGGGGGTCAGGGGAGGGGGGGTTGGTAGAATGAAATGTGCACAGTGATGTCATCATGTGTCTGCCGTGAGTTTTGTTCCATCAGACTTCAGGAAGCAGGAATACAGTGGCAGCATTTACTGAGATGAAGCCTTTAGACACATCCCTTTAGTGTTATGGTGGTTCTCTGCCAGTGCTGCTGGGGAAAGTTGACACCTAGGATAAAGTTGAAATTTCAGGAAGTACTGACTGTTCCTCCCAGGGCTGTCCTCGCTGTGCATACACGCAACCTCCCCAAGAATAAACGGTGCAACTTAAAGCCACTATCTTATATCTGATAATTGGCATGTAAAGGCGCCTGTTGGCGATTAGGATCTGGTGGAACGAGGCGTCAGGTAATAGGAGAAAGTTACCAGTCAGGAACCGGAGAAGCATGTCATAGAAGAGGACCTGGATTCACAGAATATGCTACACCCGAGGCCAAGTTAGCCAAGTGGAATTGCTGTGTTCCTCTCATGTGCTGCACCCAAGTGAATCAACTGGTCTAGTGATGGTTTGGTTCACCCCACAGGCTAAGGCACTGTCTGATCTCCAGAAGATGTTGAACCACACGCTACCCAACCCAGCTTAGCCCTGATCCAGCATAATGTTGAACCTGGCCTGTGAGACAGAATTATGGAAGCCACGGCCAATTTCTGATTTCAAAGGTTTCCTCAGAAGTTGCCTGCCTCTGTAATCATCAGGGCTAGAAACTTAGTTGACAGAATAAACAGAATTAAGGTGCCACATTTGGCCAGAGATCTTTGTCATAGTCTGTCTGGCACATAGGATCCCTAGCTTTCAGAAGGCAGAGGTGGTTTTTTCAGGCCTCCTCAACGTCAGGATGGGGTGAAACAGGAGGACGCCAGATCTGGCCCTGCTAATTGTTTTCTTCTGCTTCATTCTTAGAGGGTCCTCTTTATCGGCTCCAATTCACAAGTCATCCAGGTACCTGTGGCCGACTGCAGCAAGTACCGGACATGTTCCGACTGCATCCTCGCCAAGGATCCGTACTGTGCTTGGACTTGGAACGGAAGTCGTTGTGTCCGCATCGATGCTTACGATGGGTAAGAGGCGAAGGGGCCGTGGGGGTGGTTTACAACCCCTTTGTCCTCCCTGTAACCATAAGGTCTAGAAACCAGATCTTTCTCAACAAGGCTGTAACCTTTGGATGCCAAGAGCTACATCAGCACAGGGAACTGGCACACGAGCGCAATGCACCCAACTCCAGTTTTGGTCCTGTTCTTTCTCATCCTTAGATCATTCCTTGGCACTGTTTCCTAGCCTAGTTCTATTTCTCCTTGGTGATGGATTGACTTTTGGCTTTTACAGGACCTCAGCGCTGTTCCAGGATTTGAGAACGGAGCCAATGATGTGTAGCCCCTTGCGTTCTTCCAGGCCAGGTCAGTCCTCCAAAGAAATGTCAACTCTTTGGCGATTTTTTGTGGGTGTGAGAGAGAGAGTTTTGTAATATTTACTCTTGGTGTTCTGAAATGAAGATGCAGTTACCAGCACGACCGTGTGTTTTGAAACGCTGGCTCAGGGAGTGTGATGAAGATCAGCTTCAAATGTGCCTTTGGATTGGAACACGTTTGTTCATTCCCACTCTATTAAAAATATTGGGGAAATTCCTGCGTTTATATCAATGTTCCTCAACCTTGGCGACTTGAAGATGTGTGGACTTCAACCCCCAGCATGCTGGCTGGGGAATTCTGGGAGTTGAAGTCCATACATATTCAAGTTGTTGAGGTTGAGAAACACTGGTTTATATCTAGCTTGGGGCTGTTTGGGACCATCTGCACAAATACAGGCACTCTTGTTGTCTGAACAGTCCTGTGTGGTTGGTTAGGAAGAGGTTAGGGTCCTCAGCTATGGCAGGATCAAAAGTGAAGCCTCTTACGCGTGAAGCCCTGTGATTGCAACCACTTTCTAACAGCAGCTTGGGTGTTCGCGGCAGTCAACCCAGAATAGTGTTACCTGAGCTTCAAATGCAAGCTTCAGGCTCATACCTCATAAACTAGAGAAAGAGAATGTGCTCCACATTTTTAGCAACCAGTAACTCTGCTCCAGTTGCTGCTGTGAGTTTTAATCTCTCTCTCTCCTTTTTTAAGTTTAGTTTTCCATTTGCAGATGTGCCCAGCTTTAAATCTTCATCCTTGCTCATCCAAGGTAGATTTTTTAAAAAGAGCTGTTTTGTCTACAGGTGCCTTGGAGAAACGAAGGATCCCTCCCATCATCCTGTTTTGTCTGCCTGTCTTCCTCATTTATTTATTTACGTATTTATTTATTTATTGCAAATAGTTTTATGATCTATTCAATCACCTGACTCGAAATGGGTGCCAGCAAAACATACCGTATGCACCATGACAGTAAATCAAAGTTATCGCAATTGCCAAAAGCATCAAATCATAATATAAATTCAACCTAATTTATAACATTATCATAGAAACCATAACATCTTACAATATCAGAGCAGCCAGATTCATCCCCAGTCTAGGGACACGCCCCATTCTAGCCTTAGTCCCCAAATGCATGTTTCAAATGCCACGTTTTGAAAAGCTTCCTGAATTTTAGAAATATGGATTCTACGTCTGGTGTCATAGTCTGGGTGGCTGTTCCCTTCCCTTGTCAATTTGAAAACAGCCGGTTTCCGGAGAAGCCCATCTAATCAGTTTCAGAATGCTCCCAGCACTTGGATGGCTCCCATCAGTGAAGCGGATAATACCAGTGAAATATGTTACAGTCGACAGTGCGTGGAAGCTGTGATTGCTCCAAAGCACCATCCTCAAAGTAGTCAGAGAAATGAACAGATGCTGGAGGGAAACAAGTATCACAGGGATTGGTGGGAACAATTGTGGTATGTTCCGTGAGCATAGTGGTTGTTGCATTGTTGGGGCATGTTGTCAATACAGATGTGGTCCAGCTTTCTCCCTTTAGAGTTGACATGCTGTGCTTTCATCCTCTGTGGGGTCCATAGTGGGAGGTGCAGTGGAGGTGATTTCTGCTAGCCGCTGTGGGGTTCAAAACCTTGTCTGAAAAGAGTTAGTGCTTATGGGAAGAGACAACAGGTGTTGCCTTTCTTCCTGTTCATGGGACATGAAGGTTATTGCCTTTGGCCTCCCTTGGCAAAGCTGAAGTGTGAAATCCTTGTAGACAGAATGTGCAAGACAGTGGAAAGCTGTTGAGACATATTTTGAAGTTGTTTTCGGAGAGGAAGCCAGGTTAGCTAATGGTAGGAAAGAACAGAATAATAAAAATAATTAAAAACTGATGGAGACACGCAGAACAAACGTGTTCATTTTCAGAATGGGAATGCCTGAACGGGATGTCTAATTCATCCACCTTCTCTCTTGCTGGGCTAAGAACTTCCCAAATGACGAAAGAGCTGGGTTCATACAACATGCTTACAAACACATACAACCCAGGTTTACAAACACAAAGATCCCCATGACATGAAACCACCACGGTCTGATTCGCACAAAATGTTAAGAAAAGGGCTGGGTTCCCACCATTTGCAGACCCTCAAACAGGCTCACTTTATGAACGAGAGAGAGAGATTTTAACTGATCCTAGCTTGATGCCAACCTAGACCATAAGAATGTCCCTATTTTGTTGTCACAACAACCCATTAAAGTGATGTAATGGGATCAGACATGGAAGAATAATTGATTACGGCTGGGCAATGAAATTGTGCAAGTTTCTGGAGCTCTAAAAGGCATTTAAGTGCAAAATGTTTCAGTGGGACAAATCCAATCATTCTCCATAACAACAAATATCCGTGCTTATTTAAATGTATACTGCACTGACATCGTAATTCACAAGGAATGGATGTTTATGGCTTTACATAGCAGCATTGCACCCACTTAAGGAAGCTATTAAGCCATAGGAAACAAAGAGTAAGATCAGGCCAAAGTCCAGCAGCCACCTTCCCCGGCAGATCAGGGCACACATTTGTGACCTCAGGATGGTCCACAATGCCATATCACTCAGTGACATCCCCACAGCCTCTTTTGAGAATTGACCCCAATCTGTAATTTTAGCATGACCCACAAGGAGAAACTCTTAAATTTCACAGAATAATCATAAGTAACAGGCTTGAGAATGTAATGGGCAAAAGAAATAACCTTGAGGAACAAGAGGAAGAGCAACAACCAAGACAATGGTCAGATGAAAGAAATTTATCTGGGGCAGAAATGTAATTTGAGAAAGCGTCTCAGACATGACCCTCCCTAGTTCTCATGAAGATGAAGGGGGGTGGGAGCGAAGCACATTCAGTCTTGCAAGATTCTGTTACCATAACTTTATAATAAAAGTAGGATTAACCTGCATGACTTTGGTTTCCTAGTCTAGTCTATCTTGAATTAACATAACATTCCATTAATGGACTAAATTTAAGTGAAAATAACATTTTGTCACAGCCGACTTTTGCAGCCTATGAACATCCCCTTCAAGGACCAAGCCCTTGGGCCCCCAAACATGTTCATCCCTTCAAAGAGATTCTTAGCCAAACCTTGTATTCTTAGTAAAAGAAGGTTTAATTGTATCCACCTCTGTCCAGCCCTTTCTCCAGATTAGGTTCACTTGATTAAAAAAAAAAATCCTTAGTATTTTAAAACTGAAGGATAAACTATAGACCTTCTTGAGGTCTGCTGATCTCGCATTTGACTCTGCCCTGATGCCTACATCAACATCATGCATTTGATGAAGTGACTTATAGACCTCAAAAGCATACACCGATCTTCCTTAACCTGCTGTCTTCCAGATGAGTTGGACTTCAGCTCTCATAATCCTCAGCTGGCACCACCAAAAGGAATACCTGTGTTTGGCTGTAAGGGGCCTAAAATACTCTGGAGCCCATCAGTCTGAAAAGCACAATATCAGTGTTTTTAAATAACATAATAGCTCTGTTGCTGTAAGCTCTTTGCAAAGTTTAGAATCCTGGGTATGATGAAACCTGTGGAGATCAAGAAAGTATTTTTCTGCCAAAGGTCTCATTCCAGCCAGGAGGACAACAAAGAGGGGTAGGGAAGTCCAAACAAGTATCCCTGCTGTCCCGTGTCCACCATAAGTAGAAGTGGGCTACCCATGTAGCTTGATCTAAAGACTTCCTTTGCTTTGTTTAAGGTTTTAAATCTTATTTCCAGGACTTCTTGTGCATGTTGACGCTTGATACACAGAGTTTGTGAATTGATTAGGGTCTCCATCAACTGACAGAGTTAACCCCAGTCCATTCTTCTGTCTTTTACTTGTCCTCTCCACAGGGACCAAGATGAGTTCCAAGAACATCACCGTGATGGTTGGAACGGACCTGGTGCTACCTTGCCGGCTCACCTCCAACCTCGCTAAGGCCTTTTGGACCTTCAATGGGGAGGATTTGGCTGAAAAACAGAGTTCAGTTGTCTATGATGCTCATCTTCAGGCACTGATTGTTTTGGGCATCAGTCTGAAGCATGCTGGGTTGTACAAGTGCATCCAGCTAGAGGAGCTGAATCAATTGATGGCTGAGAGTTACCAGGTCAGCGTGTTGTCCGGCCCAGCCGTGTCGCTGGAGACCCGAGCTCCCTTGGAGAACTTGGGCCTGGTCTGGGTGGTGGTGATTGCTCTGTCAGCCGTCTGCGTGGTTCTCCTGCTCGTGGTGTTTTCCCTGAGGCGCAGGCTGAAAGAAGAACTTGAGAAAGGCTCCAAGGCCATTGAGAGCACCCTTGTCTACCCCATTGAGTTGCCCAAAGAGCCCAAAAGCCCCACCTTTATTCCCAGCACCACCTCGGACTCCGACGAGAAGCTCTGGGACCCCGCCAGCTACTACTATTCAGACGGTTCCCTGAAGATCGTCCCGGGTCATGCCGTGTGCCAGAACGGGGGCACCACTCCCTCACCCACCACTAATGGCATTCCTGGCCAGCCTCTGCAGTCTCCGCACCTCCACTCACCCAACCGCATCAACCTGGGCAACATCCGGGGCTCGTCTTCCAACGGCTACATCCGCCTCAATTTGGGCACCGAGGAGCGGCCGGACTACAGTGACTTGGCGGAAGAGCTGCGTCGGAAGCTGAAGCAGAGGCAAGCTCTGCCTGACTCGAATCCCGAGGAGTCTTCGGTGTGAGCTGCCCGGCAGACTTGTCTGACGAATTACTCAACTACCTCATCAACTAGGCCGGGATCACTGCCCCCAGCCAAAACGACTCTTTCTTTTTAAGAAAAGAACCCAGACACTTTTGTAACAGGCTTCCTCACATCCCCAATTTTGATACACTGCCAAGACCCCTTCCCTCGCAGCTCTTGCATCGTTCAGTGTTCCCTGCTGTGCTTCCTTTGGGACCATTCCCCGGGTTTTGTGAGTGGTGGTCTTCATTCCTTCACCCTGGATGTTCAGTCTGAGCCTTCAGAGCAGTGTTTCTCAACCTTGGCCATTTGAAGATGGGTGGACTTCAACTCCCAGAATTAATTCTAGGAGTTGAAGTCCACCCATCTTCAAGTGGCCAAGGTTGAGAAACACTGGTCTAGAGACTTGCCCTTTGGCAGGGAGACCCTGAGCCGAACCCAAGCCTGTTTCAGTTCAAACAGCCACACGGGAATGATGTTGAAATGGTTGTGCGAAAGGCAAGCTGGAGTGTAATTCCCGTGCCAAGGTTGCTGTTAGCTTCATAGCTACTGATTCCACGTTTCTCTGTTCTGTCCTGGCTGCCTGCAAGAGTGGGACTCTGCAGCTAGCGATTTTCCCTGAAAGCAAAACTAGGGACCAGGAGGATGGCAAATACCCACCCCCACCCCCAAAGTAGGACCACTTTGGGGAGAATGGGACCTTGGAAAGACAGGCTTCCTAAAGGTGCAAGGTGTGTGTTGGGAATCTCAACCGAAGAGAAGGGGTACGTTGAGGGGTGGGGAACGCTGTTAGCCGTAGCTTGGGCGTCCTCCCTCATGGCCACATTTAAAAGTGTGTGAAAGAGATACCCTCAACCCACACAAGAGCTTTCCTTTTCCAGCTGTGGTGGGATATCTTTTGGGGGTGTGGAACGCTTGGTCCTGATATCCTTCTGGGGGCTCCAGGAGGTCTGATGTCACTGGAGTCGGTGGGCCAAACGTTCCAGCCGGAGTTTTAAGGAATGCAAGGCTGAAGATGTCTGTTTTGCTCTCGCATCTTCACCAAAAAAAGACATCCATGTGTTTTGGTCCTATTAATTTTGAGGGGGCTCTTTGGGCCACATGCAGAGGAATGGGTTGACGGGGGTAATTCTGAGAGTGGATGAAGGCAAGCATTGGGGTCAGTCCCACATGGCACACTCTCCCTGCTAATGCCTTGCACCTTCCCTTTGCAGAAGGGTGGTACCAGTGAGAGAATCCCACCCTCAAATTGTGCAGTTGGGCTCTTTCGTATCATGTGCCCTGTCTGCTTCATAGCACCCCAGGCCCCCTTTCTGCAGGATACTTGCAGGGTACTTCTCCTTCCTGCAAGATACATGCAGCTTCAGGAAGGGTGTGTGTGTGTGTACTCACGCACATGGACATGATGGTCTTCTGCAGGTGGATTAAGAGAAACAAGTGCCATCACATGCTTCGTCACACAAATCACGTTCTTTGCATCACTCATTGTCATGACACATGTGACATTTTGTTTCTACCAGACAACGAATGTGTGTGTATGTGAGAGAGAGATGGAAAAATGCTTTGTTCACCCAAGATGCTTAACTGGGTCAAGTGAAGACTTGCAGAGGCAGCCACCCCACATGTGAATTGGTTTGTGGAAACCTTGGCTCGTTTTAGGGTGATGTGCAAGCCTAGCTGGTGAATTGATGGTTCAGTGCGTTGGGTGAATCCAGAATGTAGATGACATTGGCCACAAGGTTAAACATATCGTATGAATGCAGCCAGTGAGCATCGGCGAGAGAGAGAGAGAGAAATGCCCTTCCTAAAGACACGAACAAAACTGAATTTCTCTGCCCTCCTTTTCTAGTAGGGAGCATGCAATTACCTACATCCATTCCAAGCCCTGGTCGTCTTCCATGTGGCCATTCCCTTTCCTGTCCTGCATGCTTCTCCCGCCATCATCAGCTGATGTTTCTTTTCCTTCTTCCTGGACCTTCTTCCTTAAAACGCTAGTATGTACATAATGAACACAGTCTCTCGTTTCCCCAGCTTGGTTGCCCTGCCCCAAATTGTAATTTATTTGTTATTGAAATGTATTTATTTGACGGAAATGTACAAATATTTTTATACTAATAATAAAATGAAGAAGAAAGGGGGGAAAAAATCAGGCCGTCGTGCTGTGTTCTTAGTTCTTGACCTCCCTCCAAGTCACCAGTAACGTAGTGCATATTTATGCTGGTTTGCAGGCTTCGTAGTTGGTATGAAGAAGAGTGTTAATGCCACTGCATTTTAATGAGAGTATCCAAGGGCCTTGCCCAAGGCAGGTAGGAACTGAGCTTATATTGGCATAGTGGCAAAAGAGACAGCAGGAGAGAAGGTGAATGTAATCAGCTTTCTGCTTCCTGCATCTTCTCAATGAATTGGGCTGGGAGAATCCCAGGATTCTCTTTTTAGGTATTGAGAGAGTTGATATCCTGGACATTCCCCTCCAATGGGTAAGACGGGTAGCAGCTAATCTACTTGAAGGTCCTTCTTACCTGAGCCAAAGGGCTGATCTGCAGAACCATGTTGCCCCAGCATTCAGGAGCATCTGTGCATGTGCCTGGGTCAAACAAGTCAAGATGGCGGCCGCCATCTCGAGATCAATGGATGATGCTCACAAAAGGTGCAGGTCTTCCATAGCATGATCCCAGCTGCCAACTTGATTTTCTTGACCCCCACCCCTAGTACAGAATTAGTGACACAGGTAGTACAAGGTTGGCAAAGAGAAACTAGGTGTTTCTCAAGGGCAGGAATGCATAACGTCTTCTATCCCCTCCCATCTCTTCCTCAAGGCAACCTCTGCCCGTCTGTTGTGCCATGTGCCCAAGGCAGCATTTTGTGACTTGTGCCAGCACAGAGGTGCCCAGTTCATCTGCTGCGCATTGTTTAAAGACCTGAAACTGAGAAGGAAATAGTTCTTCATTCAGATTAGAATCAGCCTGTGCTTGATTCTAGAATATGAATTAGAATATGCTGCTGTAAGGTGTGGTGTTGGGTACTGATTTAGGTGGCTTCAAAAGGACACCCGTTTCTGAAGGACAGGTCCCTCTGCGGCTCTTCGCCTTGATAACTCTCCTTTCTCCAGGCCCAGGGCAACCCATCTCCATATACTACGTACATGGGGACAACAGTGAGAGAGGGGGCTGTCTAGATCTCCATGGGCTTCCTTGATGCATCTGATGGTCCACCACATGAGACAGAATGCTACCCAGATGAATCTTGTCCTGACCCGGCCAAGCTATTCTTTCTTTTTCATGTTCATTGCAGGAAAATGGTGCCACCCCACCCAGCTACTGTGTGTGTGGCTGGAATGCCCCCTTGCCTCCAGACACTGGTCACTTTTTATATGGTCCTGCTGGACTAGTGAGAGGTAGAGGTAAAAAAAGTGAAATTGACAGTTCTACCAGTTTCCCATTCCTGCCCAAGCCATAGCAACAATTGTAAAACCATGGAATTGTTGTACAGTTGCACCGTGGTTGAAGCAGACAGGAAGGGGTCAAGTGGAAGGGGAGTTAATTGAGGTGGGGGGCTCCTACAAAAAGTCTCTCAGTGTAAACCATGAGATGGGAAAGGAGGAGAATCCCCCAATCATCAGCTGTGGTTGCCACCATCCAGGCCCTCTCCTTGGTCGAAAGGAAGAAGGGGCTGAAATTGTGAAAGAGATTTCTTAAAGCAGCTTCATTTGCAGCCATTTTATGCACGAGAATTTTATGCACTGCTGAAGGCTGCAGTGTAGAAAAGCCCACACTCAAGGGCTGAGAAAATGAAAACCGTGATTAGGTTGGTGTTGGAAGGCAAAAAAGGCAAGACCAAGCTGGTGTCTGGAATTATTCCAGGGAGGGGTTTCATGTTTTAGGGGCGGGAAAGAGGATAAGGTGAAATCGTTGAATGACAGGAAGAAAGTCAAGGGTATATTAGGATAAGATGGCAAAAAAAGCAGGGGGAGTTGTTCCCAAATGTCCTTCCTGGGACCCCCCCCCCAAAAAAAATAGATGAATTCTGCTTTTTGACAAGGAACGGCAAATGTGGTTTAAGCCAAGTTTCCTCCCCAACGTGAAAGTTGTCAGAAAAGAACAAACTCTTTTTTTTCCTGCCCAACCTCCGTGCACCCCCCCTATTCTGGAGATCTTGCCGTCTGTTCATTAGTGTTTGTATTAACTTGGGCTGGTTTCCACTATGATCGTGGAGGAACAGCATCCTTGCTTTGGCCTCTCTTCTTTTTTTCCCCCCCATATCATTCGTGAGCTCATGGAAACTGAGCTTCAGGCCTATAAAAGGACATCTCTGTCTTCCCAGCACTCCAGAGGGCAAAGGCAGGGAGGGAGGGACAGCCAGCCTGCCAGCCCCCCGCCCTTCTCTTGGGATCAGCTATGGGGTGGGGAGGGGGGAGCAGAAATCCTTAACAGCAGCTAGTAGATTAATTGGCTGCGATCTCTTCGTGTAACGTATTCCCGTCCCTGCTGACTTATACCTGCACACCTGTGAAGAACAAAAGCAATGGGAGGTTTAAGGAGACAGGTTTTTCTCCCAGCCTTTGCCTTTTCTTATATGTTGCTTTCAGCCTAGAAAAATCCATAGGATGGCTTCCTTCAGCCCCACCCGAGCTGCAGGAAGGAAATGAAAATGCATTGCAGGATGCACAGCACGCTTCTTGGGGCAAAGGTGTTGATGTGTGGGTCCCGCCACATCCCATCTCTTGCTCTGATTTGGCAACTGCTAATTTCTTCTTTTATGTCCCTAGCATGACTTGACATCTATTACTCTTGATGAGGAAGGGAATGATGTCTCTTTTAAATATATATATTAGAGAGAGAGAGAGACATTGCACGGTTAGGAACTCTGAACCTTCCTAGAATTCCCAAAACAAAAATGGAATTTTGCAACCAACAGAAGGTGACCTACTTAACCTGTCTTACTTTTAGAAATGGGGCTTCAATAATTAAGTCAAAGGTTCACAATCTTCATGGCCTCCCCACTAAGTAGGTCTTGGGTGGAAAGTCTGGGCAGAAGTAAATTTATTCTTTGTGGAAATCATCCATCTGGGTGCCATATTTGATGTCTTACGTGTCTCTGTCATGGTCTTATCACAAATCAGGGTATTCCTTTCTTTTCCTTTAATTCTGTGTTTCGGTGCAGGACCAAAGCATTTTGAGGCCTGAGTAGCAGGAGTTAGATCAGTGTTTTTCAATCTCAGCAACTTTAAGATGTATGGATTCCAACTCCCAGAATTCCCCAGCCAGCAAGATGGGAGGTGCAGATAGGTATCCCAAATGAACTGAGATGAGATTGGGGGTTCAAAGAGGAGGAGGTCCAGAAAGAGCCACTACAATAATCAAGGCTTGTTCTTGGTTTGGTTTTATTTTTTGTTTCACATGGAGAAAAAACTCAATTGCAGGGTTTCTCAATCTCAGCAACTTTAAGTTGTCCACCCTCCAGCAATCCCCAGCCAGCATGCTGGTCCACACATCTTAATGCTGCTGAGACTAAGAAATGCTGCTCTGTTGGTTTCAAGTCCTGGAAGAGGATCCTGGCAAGAGGCTCATAACGCAGCCTTGAAAGCAAAGGGTGAGGGTGAGAAAAGGGTGGGCTTGGCTTCCACCCAGCAAAGGGTAACGCTTAGGCAGGGCTCTCTTTCCCGTAACCTTCACTGGTCGGGAGGAGCCTTTTTGCCCTCTCCAGCTGGGCCCAGGAAAGCACACTAAAGAAACAGCTGGATGATGAACAGGACAGCCAGCTGCAAAAGGGGGGAAGCATCACCCGGCAGGCCAGGCCTGGGGGGGTGTCTCTCGGTGTTGCTTAAAAAGAGAACTGCTAACTTGGAGTTGCTGGCGGGGGGGACTTTTCTGTAAACAGCCCAAATCAGACAGCAATTCCCTCCTGGCCACCATCGTCTCAGGGAGGAAATGGGCGCTGCGTATTTTCTTAAGCGGCTGAGTCCCTCCGCTGCAGCTAAGCCCTCAGGATCTCTGCTTTGGGCGTGGAGAATTACAGCCTGTCTGCCCGGGCATCTGAGTTTGCCAGTCAGGGTTTACGGCAGGATGCGAAACCTGGGCCCGGGGGTGTGCGATGCAGATCAAAAGCCATGTCGTGGGTGCCATCTGGGCTCTTAGACCGTTCCCTGTGGTCACCCCTGCCTGGGCCTCTGTCCCCCCAGCATCTGATGCATCTCTAGTGCTTTGAGGCAGCCTCCCCCCCCACACCCAAGGCCCTTCCCAGAGTTGTCACTGAACTGTAAGTCTTCAGGTGACCCAAGGGAAGTCACTAAAAACCTGCATTTCATTTGATCCAGTTTAGTTTTACTCGGGCTGCGTTCACTTCTTTTCCTGGCCAGCCCACTTTTTGGGAATGGGACTTCTCACCTGTGATCGCAAAGTCAAGTGTGTCCCCCCCCCGAAAGGTTGTGCATCTCTGTCTCTGTATGAACCCGGCACCTCCAGCTTGTTCGGCAAACGAGGAAGAAAAGAAGACACAGCTCAGCACAAAGGACCAATTTGGGGGCTCTGGACCAGTCCAGCTTTCTCAACCCAGATATAAATGCAGTCTGTCAATCAGCAGTGATGCTACTGTCAGAAAACACGCTGACAAGGTTCAGTTGCAATAAGCAGGCAGAAGGTTTATTGACGCGTTTGCAAAGGCAGGTTCCGCCCGGCAAGGTAGAACCCCAATCCACATTCATCAATTCCTTTTATACCCTCTCTGTCCTCCCCCTTAACGGGCTTGGCTCACATTCTTCCTTCCAAATCTTTTTGACTACACAACACCCTCACTCACATGACATGGCAAGCCTACGTGCTGCCTGTGCCTAGTGATTTAATTATCCATTCATTGTTCTGGTGCCCCCCCCCCCAGCACAATGACTTTGGTACACACTCACCTCCCTATCTCCCTAATCTCTCTACCTCCTTATCTAGAAAGTCCAGTTAATCCCTCTTCGCTTAGGACGGGCAGGTAGTCACCTCCTTAGCCCCTTTGCACTCTCTCACACTACAATACAGCTTCATGACCACATTTTCAAAAATCCCTCTGACTTTAACACAAATGTCTCCCTGCTGTACAATTCTCTTCCTATCTTAGTTTTCTTCCACCCAGGGCTTTCCAGATATGTTGGCTTAAAACTCCTTTCATTGGCTGGGGATGATGAGAGCTGGGGTCTGTCACTTTTGGAGGATGTTGGGTTACAGGAATCTGACACTGAAGACCATCAGCAGTGTTGTTGTGATTTGGTGAGAGGGAAACTTCTTTTGAGATGGGGTTTGGGTTGTTTGTGGTGGACATCTCTACCTCAAAGGTCCTAGGACAGTGTTGTCCAAACTTGGCCACTTTAAGATGAGTGGACTTCAACTCCCAGAATTCCCCAGCCAGCATGGCTGGCTGGGGAATTCTGGGAGTTGAAGTCCACTCATCCTAAAGTGGCCAAGTTTGGACAACACTGTCCTAGGAGAAAATTGATTGGACCCATCTTGATGGCAGATGTTGCTTTCCACTGGGTGATCTCTAGTGATGACAACTGAAAGATAAGAGTCACGCTTTGATTTTAATAGATTTTCTATGGTAAAATGGGGAGGCAGCAGAGCGGAATATTGACTTTAGGAGGAATAGTAAATAACTTGGATGGTTGGAAAGAGGAAAACTCTATCATCCAGTTCCACGGAACATCTCAGCTGAAGCTCAGCCTGTTTTGCTTCCAAGGAGCATCTCAGCTGAACCTTAACCTGTTTTGCTGCCACCTGCTGCCTAATCATTTCTAGTGACCAAATGGTTGGGTGGAAAAATAACATTGCTCAGGGACCAGGGCAAAGGAGTTGGCAGGGTACGATCAAAATGCTGAAGATGGTGGCCGCAGTGGTGTGATTGAGGCCCCCCCTTTTTTTACGGGCACATAAATATATGCGTTGCACATAAAAAAATAACCAAAGCTTCAGTCACACCACAATGACCCCCATCTGGATTTCTTTAACCACTTCCCTGCAGTGGACTGTTTACAGACAAGGTCCCTCCTCCCCAGCTCCTTAAAGTTTGCATTTATCCTTTCAGACCACACCAATGTTCGAGGGGTGCCCATTGGTGATTTCAATGGCTGTCCTGTCTCTTCCCAGCTGGCTGGATCGTCAAAGGAGTCCCGTCCCGACTCGCCAGGAAAGGGGATATTCTGGAGTCCCTCAAGAGCCTCCTTGCATCAGCAACAGCCTGACCCAACCGTAACCTGATGCTCAGGGCTGGGAACGTCACTGTCCCATAAGCGGACTTAGCCTGTCCGTTTTTCCCACCGGACCAGCGTTGCCCCAGCCTGGGAGACTGGCTGGGAATCGTGGCTGGTGTTGGGCTCCCCAAGAGTTTGACTTGGCCAAGCTCCAGGCGCTAAATCCAAACTGGAGGCGGGGTGGGTGAAATTGCAAAATGGGGAGAGGGAGGTGGGAAGGGCCATTCCTGGACCGGAGGCCGGCGGGGATGAACTGGTTCCCAGATGGCTGCAGTTACAGGAAACTAGCAGGGGCAAGAGCTGCAGACCGGGGCTGTGGGAGCTGAAAGGACTTCCACCCACATCAGTTTCACATCTGGGCCTTTGAATTTTGCAGCTGTGACCTGCCTATTTCTTTGGCAGCTAGTTGGAAGCAGGTCAGCCTTGGTGCCCACCCAGGACTGGAACGGGGGGGGCGGGGAGACAATGGTGTTCCACTTCATACTTCAGCCCCTGTTCCCCCCACTTCCTTCCTTGCATGGCTGATTTCATGCAATAGAGGACCACAGGCTAAACCAGGGTTAGGCTAAACCAGGGTTGCGTCAATATCCTTCCGTCACCGCCTCGTCGTACAAATAACGCCTTTGCACTGTAACAAGTTGTGTGTGGCTGTACCGGCCCTGCCACGGACATCCACGAACACGGGGATTTGAATCTGAACTCTTGGTCTAATCCTGCCCAGGCCCAAGCAAGTAAGAAAAGACGAAAACAGGGCTTCTCTTGGTGTTTTTGTTCTTATTTCTTTGTTGCTACATTTGCACTTGCACGCGGCGATAGCATTCAGGAAGGCAGCAGGGGAAGGAAAATGCAGGGGACGCCTTTTTGAGAGGAAGGTCCTGTTCTAAATCACAACATGGGGGAAATGCCTAGTTCCTTTTGTCTTCTTTTAACGTTGCACACTGGGACGGAACCAAAAGTGCCCGTCCTTAGCCGACGGTACGCGGGAAATCATAAAGCGGATGATGGAAACGACGTCAGGGTGCAGGAAAAGCTCCTCGCGGAGGCGCAGAACCCGCAGCTGCGCTTCTGCTGCAGACAGAAGCAGGTCGAGACGCAACGCAATTTCGTTCTGCAAAGCGGTGAATCCGAGGTGGTGCTTTTCAAACTTGCGCGGCCTTAAAGAGAGCAAAACCCGGGGATGTTGGTGACCCCTTTTGGTTCTTGGGCATCTTCTTGCACAGGTGAACAATTCAGGCACGTGGAGAGCAGGTTGAGGGCGTGCTCACAAAATGGCCACTACGGCAGATAAGGAAGGCAAAATATTGAAGTTGGTTCCTGCAACGTCTCTAGCCCACCTCTGAGATATACTCTATCATCCCAGCTCCCTATGTTTCTGTTTTCTTTTCTAGACAGGTAGATTTCCTTTCCAGGAAAATGAAAATACCTTTATTTTCTAAGAATGCTTCCAGGGCCTTTGTGGGGCCCAGCAGCCTCCCATTAAATCAACACCAGAAGCCTATGGTTTGCATGAGGCAAATCCCCATTTATTTGCATCGGGGTGAGCACTTTTTAGTCGCTGAAAGGGGCTACACTGAAAATTTGGGGAGAAGGTACACTTGCAACGGGCAGGGCTGGGTCATGTAAAGGAGCAGGCTTGAATGTTCTGGATTTTTATTTCTTTATTGGCTTGGGAGAAATGGGAGGCTCTCCTTAAGTTCTTTGCCAGTTAAAGCTGTGTACAGGTAGTCTTTGTTTAGCGACCACAATTGGGACCAGTGACTCAGTTGTTAAGCGAAGTGGTCGCTAAATGAAACATCATGATTTTATGATTGTAGTTCAGCTTTCCTTCGCTTTACAGACCTGCAAAGATCGCAAATGCGAGGATCAGTTGCAAAGTCACTTTTTCATCACCTTTGTATCTGCGAATGGTCGCTAAACGAGGACTACCTGTATTTGAATGTTCAACCTTACTCTACAGCAGCGTTTCTCAACCTTGGCCACTTGAAGACGCGTGGACTTCAACTCTCAAAATTCCCCAGCCAGCATGGCTGGCTGGGGAATTCTGGGAATTTAAGTCCACTTGTCTTCAAGTGGCCAAGGTTGAGAAACGCTGCTCTACAGCTTATCTTCATCTCCTGTCTCAAAATAATGGGACCATATCACTGCCTTAACATTTTATACCCCTGGTCTGTTTGGAAGATCTTACCTTACTGTAGCTCAAGTTAACGCAGAGGTCTTTCTGCCGTGATCTATGGAAATGAACAGGGAGAAAGAGGTTCAATGCTTATGAATGATGGAGCTGGAGAGCAAGAAGCAGCATGGATTGCCAGAAGAATCCATCAATCAGTTTTAGACCAAATAAAGGCTGATTGCTCCTTACAGCAACGATTAGCGAGCTGGATCTCACGTACTTTGGGAGTGTGATGTGACTAGATGAGGAGGGACCGAAGGATTGCACTTGGCAAGAAGAGGCAGAAGAAAGGGGACAACATTTCATGTGTAGACAAGGATCCGAGAGATAATGGCAATGTCTTTGGAACAGCTACAAGTTATTCAAGTCAGGTCAAGAGAATGAGCGTGCCTTGTTTTGATATTTTATAGAAATCGTTCCGTGCAGTCCTAGGAGTTGAACCCAACTCGATGGCACCTAAATGGCATCCTGAGAAACGGCTCTTTTATGGAATTTAGCTCAACTAAGTCAACTCACACTGGAGGTAGTTTTCTCCCCAAGGCAGGAGGACATTTGCCAGTCCCTCCCTGCTCCCCCAAGTTCAGAAGGGTGATTTTAAACGGTTGGAACAGAACTGGAAAGAATTACAAATAATGGGAGTCCACTTCAACAGATGCCTGGAGTGTTATTCTTAGTTGCGAGTGCACCTCGACACGAGGCAAAGGTTGTGAGTGAAAGCAGCAAGGTTAGAGAGAAACGAGATGCAGAAAGTGCAGAAGCTGACAGTGCAATTAGAGCTTGCATGCATAATGAATTAAGCACAGTGACCCTTCACAACAGTGATGATGGATGGTAACGTAGCCAAGTCAGCGATGCTGAGTTCATTAACCTAAGTAATGGCACGGGCGCCCTTGTCTTTGTGCATACGCTCCGGTTCTAATTGAATTGTCTCAGCCTCGGCTTTCTCCCTTGGATCATGCTCGATCACCCACCTCTTAGGATATATCGGAAACTGGTAGAAGGTAGCCATCCAATTAAGCGGGCAGTAGGTGAGTCCAGGAAAGGCCAGGATCTGCTGGACCGGAGAGGTTTTTCAATGCTTGAGAAAGGAGGGAGGAAGGAAGGAAGGAAGGAAGGAAGGAAGGAAGGAAGGAAGGAAGGAAGGAAGGAAGGAAGGAAGGAAGGAAGGAAGGAAGGAAGGAAGGAAGGAAGGAAGGAAGGAAGGAAGGAAGGTGACACAGTATCATCAGACAAGGTGGTATAAAAAGCAGAGAATCAGGGACTAAAACCAGTTCCAATGTACCACTTAATTTTTTGAATTCTTCTTCTTCTTCTTCTTCTTCTGTATCTCTGCTTTTCATACCATTTCACCTGCTCAAGAATTCCAGGGGAATTCTGAACATCATACAGTGTTTTCCTACCTTTTGGGGTGGTCGTAAAAAAATTGAGGCGGGCAGCCCAGGTTTGCATGAAGCCCCCAGACTCATTTTGGTAACTCTCAAGAGACCTCAAGTTTGTGCTGCTGGAATTTAGTGGCAAAGTGGCTGTTTTCAGTAGCCTTTTTTTTCCTTTTCCTTTTTTTTGGGGGGGGGGGAGACATACAAAATAAAGCCTGAAATAGTTGCATTCAGCTTAGCAGAGCTATTTTGCATTTGAACCCCCAAGCCCAGAAACCACAAGGAGGGGGTAAACATCTCAGCCTTGCTCTGACCCAGTTCTGCTACTTAAGCTTGCAAATAAATACATTTGCATGCTTCTATCCAGCTGGAAAAAAAACCCTACCCTTATAATAATCAAGATATTGCCCAACTGGGCTTTGGCATTTATTCTTTCTCTTGGATCAACATAGGTATTTGGAGAGTTTATATTCCTAATAAGCTGATTTGTCTGTAAAGCATCAGCATTTTACATTGGGCTTAACAAAATCTTGGGAAACATTCTGTGTGTCCTCTCTTGGCTCAGCGCATCATGTTTTAATGCAGAAGAAAGAGTTGTTTGGATCCTCCGGAGATCTTCCTCCAGGGTTCGTGTGAAAGCTTTCTGCCACATCCTGAGCAAGAAGCATGTTTACTGGGGAGGCGGGGGGGGGGATTCACCATCCCATTCACCAGCCACCAAAGCCGTTTCCCACCAGCCGACGTGAGGCTCATCATGGGAAAAGACCGGCTGGCGAGTCTGGGCGGTGAGTTCATTCTGGATTAAGCCACGTCAGAATTGCTTGGAAAGCAGCAAAGGATTAGCCCCGGGGCAGGGGGGTCAAAGGAGCTGTGCGCTAACAAGTTAAAATGTCTGGAACTTGTTATGAAATTATTTTTCAAGTGAAATGGTTTCTGTCAGAGATAACCGTGGGTCGCATTCTCAACAGAGGGATGAGTGGAAGACTTATTTTTCTTCTCCGTCTCTTTTCTTTTTCCTTATTAATAATTAGAGCTCACCAGCTGAAATATCTTGATAGGATCAAGAATGGTGAAAGAAAATATGGTTTTTCCCACCAGGCAGCCTCCAGATGTGTGGGGATTGCAAGTCCCAAGATTCCCAGCTACCACAGTCAAACACCAACTCCAGGAATACTCAGCCAGCCTTCTTGTAAAAAAGTACATTACTACCAAAAAAAAAAAAAAAATCAGTGCAGGTTTTCTTCTTAATCAATAAAAAAACTCAAAAGCCAGGATCAGGCCTTGAAGCCTAATGATGGTGCATGTAAATGTAGGAGTGAAAGGGAGCCTCCACGTTTAGAGGCAGTATACCTCAGACTGGAGTCTAGGCCTGCTAAGGTCTGACACCCTCTCCTGTGCCTCTTTTGGAGACAACTTTCTGATATAAAGCAAACTCTGGAAGTCTGTATCCTGGAGCCTGACCCGAAGTTCATTCTCATGACAAACTATGAAAAGTCACTTATCTTCTGCCTGTTCTCTGAGCTGCATCACTAACAATTTCCCAAGAATTCATTTGGAGAGCATATCAAGTTTTTGTTTTGCTTAATGCTGGGCAGAGCATTTTTTTCCCACCAGTTCTTTTTTAATTTGATTAAAGGAAACACGCTCTTAGAACTTCTTCCAGAAGAGAGGAGAATTTGGGTGAATTCTTAATGGAGGCGATGCGTGCTCTCACACTCATGTAGTGACAAAGTGACCAAGGGGTGCAGGTAAACATCCTTTCTGGCATTGTACAGTCCTCCCCCCACCCCACCCCCAAACATCGCCAGCTTCCTGCAATTCCTTGAAATCCCAGCAAAATGATCAGGAAAAAACTCCACCCCTTTTTAATTAGTGCATGAGCGCTAATTAAAGGAGGAATCCTGCCTAGGATTAATTGTGGGATAATTTTTCTACCCCTGTTAAAAAGCAGAGAAATCACCCACCCAATTTCTTGGCCCACACATTTCATGGAGAACTGCAAATAAATAAATACCCTCCCTCTCCCCAGTCAGGGCCATTCAGAGTTTTGGCACTCCTTGGCCCCTGCAAACATGTTGGCACTCCTTGGCCCCTGCTGGCTCTTCTTCCATCTTGTTGAATACTCCCCAAGCAATTTTGATGGCCTTGTACAATATTTTGAAGTGTGGAGTCCCTGGTGCTCTCTGAGCTTGGTTGTTTGCTTGCAGACATCTCATTACCCAACTAGGTAACATCATCAGACTGATGATCACTGGTGATGTTATCTAGCTGCGTAATAAAATGTCTGCAAGTAAACAACTAAGCTCAGAGAGCACCAGGGACTCCATAGTTCAACCGTGAGCTACAGAGATTCTCTTCTATCGGAATATTTTGAAGGCTCTTTGACTCACATGATTTGGTCTTGTCCTGCCATAGCTCCCTTCAGTTTCAAGTTATAGCATATGTTAACTGGTCCTGGGGAAAAAAGATGTAGCAGTTAAAGATTAGGTGTGGGCTTAAGTGATACTCCTAAAATATGGCATTTGACATTTTATGAAGCGCTTTGGTTTCCTTGAGCCTGGGGCTCAGCAAAGAGAATAATTTGACATTGATGGAGAGAAATTTATTCTCCCACTGTCAAGGAATGGGTTTAAGATTTGATTGATTATGTGACATCAAGTCATTGTTGACTCTTAGAGACCACATAGGTAGATTTTCTCCATGATGTTCTGTCCTTAAATTGATCTTTCAGGCCTTCCAACAGACCACTCATCATGCTGTCACTGAGTCCATCCACCTTGGTGCTGGTCATCCTCCTTGTCTCTTTCCTTCCACCTTTCCCAGCATCACAGCCTTCTCCAGAGAGCCGGGTCTTTGCGTGATGTGTCTGAGGTAGGATAATTTGAGCCTGGTCATTTGTGCCTGGAGTGAGAACTTGGGTCGATCTGTTAGATAATCCATCAGCTTATTTTCTTGTCTGTCCACAGTATTCTCGGGACTCTTCTCCAACAGCAAAGTTCAAAAGCATCAATATTCTTCTTCAAGTCCAATTTTCACTTGAGTATCACAGAGAAAGCCATGGTTTGCACAATTCTGATCTTTTACATGCTCGTTATCCATTTCGGAAATGTCTTTATATTCTAAATAAGATAGAGCGATACTTTTACATATGCTTGAGATTTAAT
Source organism: Python bivittatus (assembly GCF_059951505.1). NCBI lineage: Eukaryota > Metazoa > Chordata > Lepidosauria > Squamata > Pythonidae > Python > Python bivittatus. Next base: position 5,284,300 of record NW_028277095.1, on the reverse strand, counting down.
GAGAAGGATTAAATACAGCTTATATTGACATTATATAGACGTTTCCCCCTCTTTTTCCTAGTATCTTTTTTTATCCCTTTATGTTCTGTTTACTTTAATCACTGTAAGCTATGTAGGTTTTTTTTTTTTTTACTGTACAGTACAATCACTTACTGATTTGTTTGTTTGTTTGTTATGTTTCATTAAGAAAACATTTTTAAATAAAACTAAGCCATTTTTATGAGACTTTCACACTGTCATCATTTGAGGGAATGAGGAAAGTTACACTAGGTTGAAACTGTTTCTGTGGTGGTGCTAGTGGTCAACTGACTCATCAAGCATTTGGAAAGTGGGTGGAAATTGGGCTCAAAGGTCAAGGGGACTTAACCAGATTCATTAAGCTGGCTTTCCTGAACCAGCATCCATCTTTCAGGGCTGGCGGACAGCTGGAAACACCCTGGCTGCAGAAGATTGGAGTTAGCGTGATCCGGCTCAGTGGGAAAATAAAAAAGGCTGGGAACCCGTGTTTACATACAGGCAACTAGATAAGCTTCTCTGGAAAGGGCATTCAACACTCAGGACACCAACAGGGAGAAGGTCCTTTCCTACATAACCAGCTGCTGCACTTCATTTGATGGAACATCTGAGGACAAGCCTCAAAAGATAATATTAAGTCCCAAGTAAATGAAAACAAGACCCTCATTGTAACCAGCCCCAAACTGTTCAACATGGTCATCGTGGATGGATAAAATGTATTATCATGTCAAAGACCAGTGGCCAAAATATACTATATGCATCTGCTAGTTAGAGCTAAGGCAAGATTCCAATGCACTACCTCCCAAGAACTAAATCTATCTGTTCAGTGGTGGACTCACTGTCATAGTGTCAAATTTGATGAGTATTTCAGAAATACAGGTAGTCCTCAAGTTACAACTATTTGTTTAATGAACATTCAAAGTTACGATGGTGCTGAAAAAAGTAACTTACAACCAGTCTTCACACTTATGACCGTTGCAGCATTCACCAGTCATATGACCAAAATTCGGGCACTTAGCAACCATCGTATGTATTTACGATGGTTGCAGCATCCCAGGTTCATGTGATCACTATTTGCAACCTTCCCAGGGGGCTGCTGACAAGCAAAGTCAATGGGGGAAGCTGTATTTGCTTAATGACTGTGGCAGAAAATGTTGTAAAATCTAGTGCAACTCACTTAATGACCATATCGCTTAGCATTGGAAGTTCTGGTCCCAATTGTGATTGTAAGCCGAGGACTACCTGTAGTAGAATCCCAAGCTACATAAAATTTGCCTGTCCTACCAGGCATTTTTGATACAAACATTGATAAAATTGGCATTATATATATCTCCATGAAACAGCAGTGGAAAAGTCCATGTCCCCAACTTCCGTGTAGGCAGAGTTGTATGTCAGGACATAGATGAGAAGATAAGAAGAGTAGGCATTAAGCTTATGTTAATACAATATATGTTTGAAGATCAGCCCAGTATCAGGGACCCCAGAGGTATTACGAAGTGGTTGGAGAATCCATAATGCTGCAGTTTTTCACCCAAGATTTCTTCCAGGCAGAAAGTATTGGGTACAAATCTATCCTTTAAAATTAAAAGTAGCAAGTCACCCAGAAACAATGCATTTATTTTAGCCAGCAGTTAACTAGATGAATTCATTCTCTTTCATTGACTGTTTCTCTCCTAATCCCTCAACAGACTACTGTACTTGATAACTAAGAAGATGACCCTTGAGATTGTTGACCATGCTACTTCCAATGGTTCATAATCTTTATAGCACTTGCTTGACCAAGGTATATTAGTTGAGTCACTACTCTGCCATTAAATACCTTAGTTGCCCATGATTATACTACCTAACCTCTGCTGGTTTGGAAAAGCTAAACAGGGTTGGACCTGGTTAGTGCTTGAAGATGGGAGATCACCAGAAAAAAAAGCACACTGGGAGAAGGTGGTGAAAGCACCCTTCCATAAAGTTGCCAATAAAACAGCAAGGATGTGTCCTTTGAGGTCACGAGGAGTTGAGCTCTTGAAGTTATGTACAGTAACAGCTTTAGGACAGCAAACAACTTTTGGGCCAGCCCACCCATCCCAATAATAGGCAAGAACAGGAGGCACCTGGTAGCACCTTTTCTATTAGAAAGTTTGATTAAAAGGCATTTTAATAAGGCATTTCATAAGCATGAAAGCTTCTGCTTTTTAATAAAATGCATTACTCGGAAAAAGTGCTACTAGACTCCTGATTTTGGGCCATAAAATTTGCCTGCCCTACCAGGCGTTTTTGATACAAACATTGATAAAATTGGCATTCTATATATCTCCATAAAACATCTACAATAGTAGGGAATCTCCCCACAACATCTACAATAGTAGGGAATGTCTACTTGGAGTTGGACTCTTGGGTTCTTGGTGTTCTCTGAGTTGGTTTTCCTGCAGACATTTTATTACCAGCCTAGGTTACATCATCTGTGCAATGGGGAGTGAAGGTTGCTGGCTGTTTCTGTCTAGCAGCTCGCTCTGCCGGTCTTGGTGGAGGTGGGGTTTCTTCCTTGCTGGTTCTTTGATTAACATTTATCTGGTGCTGTTTCCTGCTTATCTGGGTGTTAGCTACTAGGAAGGATGTGCTCCATGCTATTTGTTGATGGCTGATGTGTTGGAATACCAAGCTTCTAGGAATTCCCCAGCATTTACTTACTCATATTTCCTTTGTGTCTTTCATAACTCTGTTGCACGAAAGACAGGTATTTCAAGAGTGTCGCCTGTTCAGTGTTACCTCTTTGTTTGCCTGCTGTGTTTGGCTGGATTCATTGCAGACTCATTACAATCAAATCAAATCAATCTTTATTACAATCATAGACCAGCATAAACTATTACTTTAGTCTTCTGGTAATTGACGCTCAGACATCCCTCTGCACAGAAGATGACAAGAGACTCTAAGTATCTCTTCAGTCCAATTAAACTTGTTGAGAGTGTCACGGTGCGTAGGAAGGCATCGCTACAGCAGGGCACTGATGTTGTTGAAAGACCTGCTTGGTGAGACTTTGCACCAGAGAGTGTACATTGAAATTAAATAGAGGAGGCATCAATAACGCTCTTTCTGAGCAGCGAGAGAATTGGGTGGTTAGATATAATAGTTGCATTTAACTTGCATAAAGGAAACATCAAAGAGCTTTCTGACCAATAACTGCAAGGACTGATATACAACAGAAGACTCTAACTTCTTCCTTGGCCTATCCATGGGGATCATGTCAAAAGCTGCTTTAAAATCTACAAACGCCCTTTTCAGTCTGAAGATATGCTTCCCACTAGATATCCTGCCAGCTCCCCTCACACATGCAAGACATTCCTAGTTTTCAACTACGTTGTGAGTTTGCTTGCCTCTAAGCCAACAAGATACAGAATTGAGTGGACCCTTTGATCCAGCACGTGGAGCAGTCTGCGTGCTTCTTATAGTCTTCTGAAATAGAACAGTCCAGTTTAGGGGCATTATCATAAAATTGTCCCAGTGTTATACCCAAACATAGCAACATTTAGATTCTGGATTTAGAACCCTGAATGGATCGGTATTAGACATCCCTCTGTTCCTCCCTTTCTATCTTCCTTACAATGGTTTTTATTGAGTTCTGAAGATTGCTTGCATTTTTACTGGATAAAGGTACCTACCATTTCTGAACTATCTTTTGAACTGCCTCTCATGCAAGCCAGAAAAATCACAGGGGAGTGGAGCTGAGGAGCCGCTCTTCTGAACTCAATCTCGCAGGTATGTCTGTCCATCGGGCATTCTATGAGACACCGTTTAATTCTGAGAATATAGGAAGAGCTCTTGTGGGTCAGCCAAAGATTTGTTTTGACTGGCATCCTGTTTTCTGCAAGGGCCAGCCATAAATCCCCAGCATCCCATAAATGGGACATGAGATCAATAAGTTGTTCCCAGTGACTGGTTAATTCAGAGGCATATAGATCCTGCGGGTACCATAAAAGTACATTCATGACTTGGAGCTGATTGATTAAATCGCCAATAGAGATCTATAGCTATATTCTGTAATTACACTTTAACAATTACAGTTTACCTTTAATGATGGGTGGGTACCCACTGTCCACTGCAGCACTCCTCCTCCTCCTCCTCCTCCTCCTCCTCCTCCTCCTCCTCCTTTTTTTGCATTCAGATTTCTGCCTGCAAAAGATAGTCTGAACTGAACTGTCCTAAAATGCATAAAGCCAGGATAGGGGAAACTGGGATCCAGCCCCCTCCTCAATGTTTGTTTTCTATATGAGAACCGGAGCAAATCCACACTACTGAGCTCTTCATCCCACCATTCTCCAGTACATGCTGCTCCTCCTATGGTTATTTACCCTGTTGGGGGAAAATTGATTTGGGGGAGAGGATATTTCAGTCAGGTCTTTTAAAAGAAACTTATCAAAACCACAGCTGCGATAAGAAATCTGTTATGGTTCGTTTGTTCAGTCTGGCATAGGGGGAAGATATTGGACTAGGAGTGGGGAGACCCTGGTTTCTTGTCGCCCCTCAGCCACAGAAGATCCCCAGGGGATTTGGGGCCAATCGCTCTGTCTCCACTCAATCTACAGTGGAACCTCGGTTTACGAACTTAATTCGTTCTGTGACTCTGGCCACAACCCAAATTGGTCGCAACCCGAAGCAAATTTCCCCATAAAGTTCAATGTAATTACTGTTAATCTGTTCTGGCATGGAGGACAGGGAGGCGGCTCTTGCTTGGAGGGAGAGTCCCCCTCCCTACGACCACGTGTCAGGGGCGGAAAATGGCCGCGGACCACGTGTCAGGGGCGGAAAATGGCCGCGGACCACGTGTCAGGGGCGGAAAAATGGCCGCGGACCACGTGTCAGGGGCGGAAAAATGGCCGCGGACCACGTGTCAGGGGCGGAAAAATGGCCGCGGACCACATGTCAGGGGCGGAAAAATGGCCGCGTATCCTGTTCATACCCCGAGGCGGAGTTTGCAAACCGAGGCAAAATTTTGCGGCCGGAGCTGGTCGTAACCCGAAAAGTTTGTTAACAGAAGCGTTCGTAACCCGAGGTTCCACTGTACTTCACAGGGCTGTTGTGGGGGTGGGGGATAGGAGGAGGGAGTGCTGTGTATGCAACTTTTTCTTCCTAACTGAAAGGTGAGATAAAAATAAAGATATGATATGCTATATGCTATATATGATATGATATGATACAGGTAGTCCCCAGTTGTGATGGAATGGAATGATGAAGGCCAGGCTCAGGGAGACAAACATTTTCTTGGCTCGCCAGAACCGCGTGAGAGGAACAAGAGGATGAGACTGGCACCTCCCTGAGGAATTCACACTGTTGTGGCTGGAGGACTTTGGGAACTGGGGTTTGAGTCTGGGAAGATTCTTGCTAGAGGTTGTAGCTAATAAACGTAGCTGGACTGAATTGGCATTGTCTCTTGGAGTTCCTTGGGCTAGGCCTGACATCAGTCTTCCCAGACTAAAACCCCAATTCCCAAAGTCCTCCAGCCACAACAGTGTGAATTCCTCAGGGAGGAGCCAGTCTCATCCTCTTGTTCCTCCCACGCTGTTCTCGCGAGCTAAGAAAATGTTTATCTCCCTGAGCCTGGCCTTCATAATTCCATTCCATCACACCGGTTTAAGAACAAACTCCATTCCCAAGATCTGTCCTTACATCGAATTTGTATGTAAACTGGAACAGAATTATTGTATAATACTGTATAAATCGTATTGTGTAATGAACTCGAACCATTGTGTATAACTTGAATTTTGCTACAGTAGGCTCTTTTCTTAACTATGGGTTGTCTGTAAACTGGGTGTTCTTAACCCGGGGACTACCTGTACAATACAATACAATAATAGCATAGCATAACATATAACATAACAATGCAAAATCCTGCAGTCCAAGAGTTTCTGGGATGACACATGATTTCTTCTGCCTGACGGGACCTGTATCCAGAATCCTGTATTCCTCTGCTAACATTTTCATCTGTTTTCACACTCCTTATGAATTAAAGTTAACTCAGGCTTTTGATTCAAGAAAACAATCTCTGATTAACCACCTTTAAATCAGTGTTTCTCAACTTTGACAATTTTAAGAAGTGTGGACGTCCACTCCTAGAATTCCCCAACCAAGCTGGCTGGGGGATTCTGGGAGTGGACGTCCACACATCTTGCAGTTTCTGAGGTTGGAAACCCTGTTTTAAATCAACCACTTCTGTGTCTGACTGTGAAGCAATCCTTATGGAAAAAGAGCAATGACAAACTGGAAACGCTCCATTCTTATTTCCAAACGCACGTGCACATAAAGTGCATTAAAAGCGTGTAATTATCCACACTTAACCAGAGAGTAGGTAGTTCAATTGAAATGACGTTGGAATAGATGTATAGCAGAGAATGCCAGCATGCAGCTGGTATTTAACTGAGCAGAAGACTGCGCTTCATAAAAAAGCAGAGTATTGTTGACATCAGACATTCAGCTGCAAACTGTGGTCTGCAAACCATAATGGCTTGGTTTACACAGCGCCCAGTGAGACCAAGTTGAAATGCATGCTGTGGCTTAGCAAGCTGAGCGAACCACGAGGTTTGGTGGGCTTCCTACATTGCGTTAAGCCATTGTTTGATCAACATTGGTTCAACAAGCCACAATTGTCAAGGTTCACACAACACACTAATCCAAAAACAAGCATGGCACATTGTAGTTGGCGAAGACCCACAGACCTAAAGATGTCTGAAGACGTTGTCAGATGACCCTGCCCTCCAACCTGTTTGCAACTCCCAGCTCCCATCTGGCAAAGACCCTTTCAACCCCTTCCCCAAACTTTTTTAAAAAGGGGCCAAACGTCCCTGTTCCCTGCGGATATCACGGGGCCAACAGACTCCAGTAGAGGCCACGTTTTTTCTTTCTTTTTTTTTTAATAGTATTTTATTGAAATTTTAAAGTTACAAAGTTAAAAGTTAGAAATGAAAAAGAAAATTGAAAATACAAATTATAAAGAAAAGCAAAAGAAAAGGTGAGATAAAGTAAAAGAAAAAGAAAAAAGATATGAAAAATAGATAACTTCCAATCTATCTCTGGTCTTAGGAATAATAAGAGTATCATAAGTGCTAGTTTTTAATGCAGTAAGTAGGAATAATTCTTTGTCAAAACATATCCCATTACATTTATAATCTAATCTTCAAATCCCCATGTAAGCTTCACCCCACCTGCATTTTGCAAATAGTCCATCAATGGTTTCCATTCTTTAAGGTAATCATTATTTGAGTTTTCTTTTAATAAGTAAGTCAGTTTATCATTTTCTGCCATTTCCATCAGTTTTAACAACCATTCTTGTATTGTTGGTAGTGTCTGGGTTTTCCAAAATTGTTCATAAAGAAGTCTTGCTGCGGTAGTCATGTATTGAGTAATTCTAATAAGATGTTTTCCTATTTGAAAATCCATTAATCCCCAGCAGGAATAATTCTGGTTCAAATGGAACCTGTATTTGTAGTATGCTCTGCATCAAGGTTTGTATTTGAGTCCAGAATTTCTTTGCAATTTTACACGTCCACCACATACGGTAAAACGACCCTTCTTGTTGGTTACATTTCCAACAAACGTTGGAAATTGTCCCATACATCTTTGATAGTCTTCGGGGGTGTCATATACCATCGATACAACATTTTATAAAAATTTTATTTCAAATTATAACATAAAGTAAATTTTAATCCTTTAGATGTTTTCATCGTTTGTCATGAAGGTGCTCCTAGCTTGGAAAAAAATGCCCGTCTCTCCCTGCCACGGCTGCCAGACCTGGGACGCAAACTTCTAGATCAGTGTGTCTTAAACATTTTGCACTCCAGGCCCCTTCCCACTTTAAAAAAATGATGGAGGACCCCAAAAGAGCTTTTATTTGCCTGGGTTATATTTATCGATATTTGCTGTATTAAAAATTAAAACGGATGCAGTCATAGAATATTTATGTATTGAATCATGGAAAAATAACAATATTAAACCCATGAGATATTAACATAAATAAAACATGTTTCATGAAAAAACAAATACCAAATAATAAGGAGAAGAGTGACATTGTTTTAAATTATCTTCAATACCTGGCAAATCATTTTGAATTTGCGGACTCCTGAGTGGGTCTTGGGGGATCCCCAGGGGTCCTAGGATCACCCTTGAAGAAACACTGCTCTAGATATCCATTAGATGGCAGCAAAGAGACACCAAATCTTCTTGTGCTGCCCCCTAGTGGTCATCCGAAGGTATGCAGCCCATCTATTTATGTATTTATTTGATTTATATCCTGCCTTGTATCTTGTACAACTCAAGGCAGTGTACATCACGTTCCCTCTTCCTATTTTCCTCACCACAACCACCCTGTGGGGTAGGCTGGGCTGAGAGAGAGAGACTGATCCCAAGTCACCCACACGGCTTCCCTGCCTAAGGGGCGACCAGAACTCATGGTGTCTAGTCCAGCACCTTCACCACTACATCCAATAGTGCTCTTCATAGTTTAACAATACTGTAGTTTGTTGTTTCACCTATGGGTTGTTTCACCTATGGGCTGGGTTGGCTTATCACGCTAAGGCAGTGTTGTCCAAACTTGGCCACTTTAAGATGAGTGGACTTCAACTCCCAGAATTCCCCAGCCAGCCATGCTGGCTGGGGAATTCTGGGAGTTGAAGTCCACTCATCTTAAAGTGGCCAAGTTTGGACAACACTGGCCTAGAGGGAATTGTGATCAACGCTGTTAAAATTCCTCCCCAAGATGGGAGCCCTGAGATCGTATTCCGTATTCTGGGAGTTGAAGTCCACTCATCTTGAAGTGGCCAAGTTTGGACAACACTGGCCTAGAGGGAATTGTGGTCAACGCTGTTAAAATTCCTCCCCAAGATGGGACCCCTGAGATCGTATTCCGTATTCTGGGAGTTGAAGTCCACTCATCTTGAAGTGGCCAAGTTTGGACAACACTGCGTTAAGGGATAAACATTGTTTGCAAACCCCCCTGGCTGGGTTGGAACAGCATTTCCCAAATCCAGCAAGCTATATCGTGGCTTAATGAGTTGCATCGTCCTAATCTGTGAATTTTTCACGGCAAAAGACTCAAAACTTACCGCTCTGGAGATTGCTTAAACAATAACATCCCTCAAAGCATCTTGGCTGAAATTCTGTTCGTACTTTCAAATCGTAGGTTGAAGGTGGAAGCCGCGTGGCTATTTATCAAAGATGCAGATGGCTCCAAGCCAGGGAACCCTTGGAAGGAAACTGGATAGAATTTAAAAAGAAAGCTGAGTGATTAGGACTGAAAGCCTCCGTCGATTTATCAGAAGGATGGATTGATTAATGCACTAAATGGTGGATTTGAAAAGGGAAGTTTAACAGGAGTTGAAGAATCGGAGAACAGTCACAAAGAATGGCCCGCACAGATTTTCTGCATCAGTGATTGTTTTAGGTATTTCAGTCCATGGGGTGGCCCTAGATCAGAGGTGGCGGACCTTTTGGGGCCGGCGTGTCAAAAATTCGAAAAATGCCTAACTTGACTCTGCTGGCGTGTCATCCCCCCCCCGAACAAAAGGGAAACAATTCTTTACGTATTCATTTATTTAAAAAAAATACAGTCCAATCCTGTGTGGTGCTCTGTATGATATAAAGAAACGTCAAATAATTACAAAAATGAAATATGAGTAAAACAAACTCAGTTTCTTGGGTAACTCAAACAGGGAGAAGAGCTGTTGTCGGGTGTTGGTGAATGCTGGCGTGTCACCCAAAATGTTGTGGGGTGTCACCTTTGACAAGCGTGTCATAGGTTCGCCATCACAGCCCTAGATTTCGGTCGGGGCCCACAGAAACATGAGTCCAAGCCAGCTCAGACATTTTGGTGCTTGGGGCCAAGATCAAGGTGCTGTTCTTCCCGTTGGATCTGCGAGAGCCAGCCGGACTGATGACTTAGAAGAGAAAGGCACAAAATAAGTTTTTTCAGTGATGTTAACACCGTGTGAACGCTGCCAGATGTAGTGCATTTACTCCACTGTCATTAACAAACCAGAGCTTGGGTGAATCGAGACATCCTGCTTCTGCTGCTTTTCCCCACCTTCAAAGGAAGAAAAATTCCAGTAGCGTTCATTGTTATTATTTAAAAGATGGCCAAAGTAACTAGATCTCCACAAAAAGGCTAGACTAGACTAAAATGGGGTTGGGTGGGTGGGTGGCAGGAACCCTCCCGTTCTCTTAACACGTTGTGTGAATCAGGTCATCACAAGCCAAGGGGATGTGTATTTGATCACTGCGTGTTGGGTGACTCCAGCAATGGAGTTTTCTTAACCTGGGTTTAAGGTGTTGTGTGAACTCAGCCTCTGCCTAAGAAGCGGTCTTTTTATTCAGCCTTCAGAGAATGCCCCAATGCTGCATTTTCATATCGTGTTTAATTGTTTAGGAGGGAGAAGCAATTAACTTTGCTAAATGTCTTCATATATTCCCTGTGTGCTGAGTTCCTGCAAAGCTATTTTAATCAGCCAATGTCTCCGAACAGTAAAAAATAGAGATAGTTCATCAACTGGCAGGAGGGAGAAGCGCTTTTGTGGCTTTACTGCCTTTCCAGGAGCGCCAAAGAAGGCGGCGCCCGCCACCGCAGGACTGGGGCTGCCCCTGCCTTTTTTGACCCCCACCCTGAGGACATCCCTGCCTGAAGTCAGAGTCCCCACACTAAAAGGGGGCATGGCTGGCAAAGCTGAAGAGGAGGAATTGGAAAGCGGAGTCAGCGAGAAGACGTCTTCCCCACACCCTCAAATGACGTCTGGGGATGCCTCCATATCTCCAGATTTAATTTACATGGCGAAAAATGCTTTATAGGCACGAGGGCGTGAAGGAAAGTTTCTGCGATGTGCAAGAAGGGCAGATTTTACAGCAAAAGGAGGCAATTGAGCATCCAGAGCCTGGCATCGGGCTATTAGCTCCTACCTCTCTAATTATCTGCTTCAATGTCTTTCTCCAGCTCTTTTAACCTTTTCCTGTCTAGGGTAGACAAAAATTACTTTTTTAAGGAAAAACCTGTTCTTTCTTTTTTAAAATAGGAAAGTCTCCTTTGATGCCTGGGAACTTGACAAGTACGTCCATGCCATTTGCTGAGGAACAACAGAGAAATGATGAGTTATTGCTGTTTTCTGGGATTTATTGTTATTTTTTTAACTTCCTGGTCTAGCCCATAGTCCTGAGATCACCTAGTGGTCTCCTATCCAAGTACTAACCAAATTTGACCCCACTAAACTTTCTTGGAGATTAGCTGGCTGCCTTTCCCTCCTATGTACTTTTACCATTCTATGGGATATAAATAGAAGCAGGGGTGTCCACAGGATATGGTCAAAAAAGTCAAAATGTCAGCCACCACAGTGTGGTTGAAGTTCCACCTGTTTCTTATGTGCACCCCATCACACCATTGCGGCTGCCATCTTGACTTTTTTGACCATGCCCTGTGGACACTCCTGAACAGAAGGATCTTTAACTCAGCATCACTGTGAAAATAAAGATGTGTGCAGGATAGAGAGCAACATTTGGAAAGGCGCTCACTTGGCACATGGCAAATGCTTTGGCACAGGTCTGCTGTGTTTCGAGTGTGAAATGAGGCATGCACCTCACAGCTGGAGAGAAGCAGAAGGTGTTAGAAAAACCACATGTTTCTGGCAACCAGTAGCCAATTACAGGCTCCAGTTGCTACTGTGCTTGAGTTTTTCGTCCAATTTTCAGTCTGGGGATGTGCACGGATCCAAATCGTCGTTCCTTCGGTTTCATGCATATCATGAGGTTCTTTTTTTAAAAACCATCAGCCTTTGGCTACCCGCACACTAATCCCTTGGGGAAAGCGGGATTTTATCTTGGGGATGAAGTTTTATCTTTATCCACTCATTTGCTGCATCTCAGCAGGCATGGTGGTCTAGTCAGTTTCACAGGCTTTTACTCCCAGCCTTTCTTCTCTAGAGATCCTTCTGGATCTCAGCCCTTGCCGTATGGACCCTCAGCTTCTTGTCAGACAAGCAGACTCTCCTGCTCGCTTTCTCCTTCTCTGTGCTCCTTGTAGTGGTTGACAGGTACGTGAGCCGATTAAAGCTAGAGAAAAAAACTGACCTGGTTCAACCCCATCAGCTGGTCTCCTTCAGAATATCAAGGTTTCAAGGGGGTGGGGGGAGTTGGACAATAACCAATAAAAAAAAAAAAAGGATGGGATCAAAAACAAAGCAACCAAGGGTATTTCCTATTAGCCCCATATAAGGGCTACTCTTATATGGGGCTAATATAAGCGCCAGCATTGTCTTTCAAGCAAAGAACTCTGCCTTTTTTCCTAGAGAAAAACCCAAATCCTTGTGGAACTCCATTTCCCATCATCCCTAGCCAAAGGGAGCATAAATGGCATTGTGGGAACTGCAGTCTAAAGTTATCTAGGGGGCTATCCACCTCCCAAAGTTATCTAAGGGGCTATCTCTCACCCCCATTGATTAAAGCAGTGTTTCTCAACCTTGGCAGCTTGAAGATGTGTGGACCTCAACTCCCAGAATTCCCCAGCCAGCCATGCTGGCTGGGGAATTCTGGGAGTTGAAGTCCACACATCTTCAAGCTGCCAAGGTTGAGAAACACTGGATTAAAGGATCGGTAGGTGCTGGGAGGGAAGGATCTGACTCCATTTCAACCAATATGCTTTTCTGCAGTGAAGTGCCTTATTTTAGACTCTATTAGAAAGACGTTAGGAAATTGGAGCTGATACTAAGCAGAGCATCAAAGAGGATTTTAGATTAAGAAAACATCTGAGACTTGAAGGCATTGAGTAATTTCAGCTTAGGGAAAGAAGATGAATGGAAAACAGGTTGACCGTCTTCAACTATTTAATAGGCTCTTCTAAAGGATGTTGGGTTTCTCTTGAAGGGGGTTGAACTTGGATACAATGGAAGTAGTAGAGCCCTGGTTTAAGACTCAGATGGATTGCAAAATAAAGACATCTGTTTGGAGATCAATCACTTTCCCCCTTAACTGTTTCTCCAGTCCATTCTGTTCTTCTCCTCTCTCATTCCTTCAGATACAGGAGCCTAGCAAAAATCATCATTATCATCATCATCATCATCATCTTCTTCTTCATCATCATCATCTAAGTTCAGGAGAAGCCCCCCACCCCAAAATAGATGCACCTTTAACCCAGTATTTTTACCCCTTCTTCCCAACTTCTAAGAGGGAGCTCTATCTCTTAAGAGAATAAATTGTGTTCATTACAACACAATGAACCAGATTAATTAAAAACTGAGTGGCAGCATTCATACAACTCAGACATCAGGACTTTTGGGTCGAAGATATTCTGTCATCCCCTGGGCCTTAGCTCGAGGCATTGGGGTGTCCCCCCAAGCAGAGGATAGTGGGGCAATCTGCAGAAACTCGGGTCAGCTGCAGTGTAAGTGGGATATATTTTGATGAATAAGCAGTCACAGACCATGAATGGCAGGGTCAGCAGGATGTGGTGAGCTGTGGGGGAGAACATAGTTTTAAAGATGCCACAGAAATCCATGGGAAGAAAATGGTGGGAAGACTACATAGAAAACCTGCAGAAGAAGAACAACTCAGATGCCACTGTATTCAAGAGAGAAGAATATGAAGAGGAACCAGTGGGGCTGATGGAAGGAAAGACGGCAGGCAGGTGGGCTGTAAAACAGCTGGCAAATGAAATCCTCATAGACCAGTGTTTCTCAACTATGGCAACTTCAAGATGTATGGACTTCAACTCCCAGAATCCCCCAGCCAACATTTAGTGGACAATGGAAAGAGCAAGAGAGTACCACAAAGAGCTCCAGTTTTGTTTTATGCTACTTCAAAGCTTTTGATATGTTGATCATTCAAAACATTTGTCTTTCAAAGCAATGGGTATACCCTGGCATCTGATTATTCTGATAATCAGGACAATATCCAGGAAGCCACCATGAGAACAGAATTTGGCAGCACTGAAAGGTTTACCATTGGAAAAAGAGTCAGTCAGGACTGCATTCTGTCACCACACCTGCTCGATCTATCCACTGAATACATCGTATGAGCCACAGGTCTGGAAGAAGTAAAGGTTGAGTCAACATTGGTGAAAGGAATGTCCATAACCTGAAATGTATGGATGACTGGTTGCAGAAATTGCAGAACTTGGTTGCAGAAATTGAAGAACAAAGAACCATAAAAGTGAAACAGGACTTTCCTTGAATATCAAGAAAACTAAGGTTACGTCAAAACAAACTAAGGTTATGATAAAACCTTAAGATGATAGAAGTAGTTGACAGCTACAATTTGCTAGGCTCCAGATGATCAATATGCAAAAGAATTTAGAGAAGAAGGACAAAGAGCAAGAGGCCGTGGAGTAGGCTAGATAAAATCATGAAAGACTGAGACATTTCAATCAAGGCAACTCAGTATGGTCAACTCAATGGACTTCCCTGTTATCATGAATGGATGTAACGGATTGATCCTGTGCAAGAGGAAGGGGAAGAAAATTGACTCCTTTGAGAGAGAGGGAAGATGGATGGATGGATGGATGGATGGATGGATGGATGGATGGATGGATGGATGGATAGATAGATAGATAGATAGATAGATAGATAGATAGATAGATAGATAGATAGATAGATAGATAATCTGAGATAATCTGTTTTGCATTCCTTGGACAGCCAAGATAATTAATCATTCAATATTAGAGAAAGTAGGATCACAAGGAACTCCAGCCAGAATGCTCAGTGGAAACAAGGATCATCAGACAAAACTCTCATACTCTGGATTCATTATGACGGCTGATGGAACCTGGGGAAAAGAAGATAACGCTGGGCAAGGTGGATGGAAGGAGGAGAAGAGGCTGACCATGGATGGAGGACTGGAAGCCACAGACATGCACTCACAAGGGCTGAGTAATGCAGCTAGAGGTAGGACAGCTTGGAGCAATTTTCTCTATACAATCACCAGGAATCACAAGCCTTAACAGCCACAATAGTTCTGCCATCTCTGGTTGAATGCTTCAACGGCTTATTTTATTGCTAAGCAAGAACATGTATTTATTTAGTAAATACATCAAGCAGGATATGCCATGTCCTTAGGCTGGTTAGTAAATTAACATGTTTTCTGGGTTCACATAGCATCTTGAACCATCAGATACCCAAACCAGTTGGATTCCAACCACTTGCTGACCAAGCTTAGCCAAGTTGAGCATGCCACGTGAATGGGGCCCCGTCTAGATCGGTGACTGACCTGATTGTGTTGTGGGAAGACTGCTGTGAAGTTAGAAGGGGCCATTCAGGCATGGCAGGGATCCAGTCAAAGCATCCTCAACAGGTGGATTCCAGCCTCTGCTTGAACAAACCCAGATAAAAGGAGGCAACAGGTGAGTGTCAAACATGCAGCACGTGCAAAAAAGGGAGGACGC
Organism: Python bivittatus; assembly: GCF_059951505.1. Classification (NCBI taxonomy): domain Eukaryota; kingdom Metazoa; phylum Chordata; class Lepidosauria; order Squamata; family Pythonidae; genus Python; species Python bivittatus. Next base: position 5,268,894 of record NW_028277095.1, on the reverse strand, counting down.
TTCAAGATACCACCATCTTGACTTCTTTGCCACCCACCTGTTGAAGTCCCTCCTGAATAAAGACATTACTCAGCTACAGAGGTTGGGTTTTTCCTCTCAGGTAAACCCAGTTCTGTGTCTTTTGATGTCCTCAAGAATTTTACCTAGTGGGATCGTTTTAAGTTCCTTCCCTAGAATTGTTAGTTGAATTTTTGAGTGGTTGAAGGTCATTTGAATTAATGTGGTTGGATCCGCTACTGAAAACATCTTTTCTCGGCCATTGACTGCTTTTTAAATTTAAGTTTTATTATTATACTTCACGTTCGGTTGTTTTCGAAAATGTTTTGCCAAGCCTGGTGCTTCATCACATGGAGAGGAGGATATAAATAGAATTAACAAAAATAAAGAAATAGCTAGATATTTCACAGAATCAACTGCTTATGTTCCCCAGCAACTGGTGCAATATACTTTATAGCTGTCTTCACTAAGAACTGTTAAAATCTTTATCCTCTGATAATTTCTTTAACCCCTATGTTGATGGCCTTCCATGCACAAGGGGATCAAATCCACATTTTAACCTTGTATTGAGTAGAGGGGTTTCTTCAGGGTGTAGTCAAAAAGTCACCTATAAAAATCAGGTTCAGCTTCGTTGGCACCATCGTGGGTGCCATCTTGACTTTTTTGACCACCCTGGCCGTGTCTTTTGTTATGGTCTATCCTGACAGTTTCATCCTGCATCTCCTATTATGCAGTTATGGAATGATCCAAGTTGGGTTATTTATTTCTTTTCTGTGTTTTTTAAAAACCATTTTCTAGTATTATTATAAAAGACAAATAGCATTATTCTGAAACATGAATAATACATTGCATTATTTGGGTAGAGTGGTGTTTATACAATGTCGATTAGAAATGACTAACACTCTGTTATTTGGATAAGCTAAACCTTTAAAAATAAAGGGGGGAAAAGGGTTTATAGCCATCTTAACTGTGATTTCTAAAATCTCCCCCGCGAATACTTTGAATTAAGTGATGTTGATTTATTTGGTACCCCTTCTTGCCTTTGAGAGCTCAGAGCAGCTCACAGAAGGAGTGGGGCTATCCTGCGAGGTAGATGGGGCTGGGGTTAGTGTGCCAGCCCTTGCCCACAACCTCCTATGGCAGTGTTTCTCAACCTTGGCAACTTGAAGATGGGTGGACTTCAACTCCCAGAATTCCCCAGCCAGCCATGCTGGCTGGGGAATTCTGGGAGTTGAAGTCCACCCATCTTCAAGCTGCCAAGGTTGAGAAACACTGCCTTACGGGGACTCAGCTCTGGCATTCAAGAATGGCATCTCTGATCCTCCCAAAGTGCTGCAGGGGACCGGGCGGGTGGCGAGCAATCCTATCTGACGGGCACGCAAGCTTTGGGCCAGATTTCAGCATCTCTGCTGAGTTGCGGAGGAGGGGGAAAAAGCAAATTCTTCAGCAAGCGGTTGGCAGCGTTGCCCCCCGTGCAGCTTCTGAATCGCCACCTCCCGTGTGAAAACGAGGAGAAAGAGAGGCCTCTATTAAACATGGCAATTTTCCGTAGCGCACCAAGGCTGGTGCACCGTGGCTTTTATATTGTCCGTTTCCCCCCCCCCCCCCTTCAGCTCCTATTGATTTCAGCAAAGACAGAGGATATTTTGTCGACTTTGCTGCTGTGTTAGTTTCTGGGTGGGTTGGCAGGAGAGGATTTCGGTCCTGAAGGTGAAATTGAATCTAGAGGCAGTTGCTGGAGGAAAGGTTCTCCCGCGTTTTCTCTCCCAAATGCTGTTTTTTGGAACGATTTTCCCTTCTCGTCTTTGGGGTGAGTCAGCTGGTAAAACACACCCCACTGTAAAACATCAGAAAGAATCCGGTTTCTCCTTAATCTTTGATTGCTGCTGTGCCCTGCATTAACGGTGTCCGTGGGCAAGGGTCAAAAAAGTCGAGGTGGCCATGATGGCGTGACGAGCATAAACATTGGGCAGAGCTTCAATCCCACCATCACGGTCCTACTCCATGGACACTCCTGACCTGCACTGTGGATCCATGAAAGAGTAATTGTTCAAAAAACATCACTGGCAAAGGAGATGCAGTACTGAATGTACCATCTGCAGTTGCTTTTGAAAGAACCTCTCTTTATTTTTCAGGGGTTTCTGCTTGCCCGTTTTGTGCCATCTTTCAGTGTCCCACCCATGTTGCCCCATGGCTGCATCTGGCCTCTGAATGCTCTTTTTGAAGGAGGCCCTGAAGCCCTCCCTGACCACAACTGATGGAAACAGGCAGTGTGGACATTCTGCCCATTTTGAATTGGGACATGATAGCTGAAGCTTGAAAACCATTTGGAAGGAAGGAAGGAAGGAAGGAAGGAAGGAAGGAAGGAAGGAAGGAAGGAAGGAAGGAAGGAAGGAAGGAAGGAAGGAGAGAGGGACGGAGAGAGGGACGGAGGGAGGGAAACGGAGGAAGGAAGGAAGGAAGGAAGGAAGGAAGGAAGGAAGGAAGGAAGGAAGGAAGGAAGGAAGGAAGGAAGGAAAAGGGAGGAAGAAGGAAGAGGGAGGGAGGGAGGGAAGGAAGGAAGGAATATTTGCACCAGATTGTTAGTCTTTTTACCGAATTAATCCATTTTCTGTGTTTGTACCATATATCGAAACCCAGGTGTACCAAGAAGGTTGAGTTTACACAACACACGGCTGGGCGGCCCTGGAGCAAGGGGTGGACTGTCCTCTAAAGGAGGTGTTTCAATAGAGGCTGGAAGGCCATGCCGGGGGGGGGGCAGTGTTTAGCAGGTGAGCAGCAGCAGCCCCTCCTCCTGGGCAGGGAGCTGGACTAGGTGACCTCCAAGATCTCTTCCCACCTTTATATTCTATGCGTCTGTGATTGTATGAGTGAGTCTAAGAAGGCTGAGGCTGCTGGGGGAAGTGCAGGCGGCCGATTTGGGACTGAGCTTGTGGAGCGTGTGATGGAAACGCAACCACGATAGGAAGTGGCTACACCCCATTCTGCATCCTTACGTTGCCTCTTCTTTTTAATTAATTTTTTAATTAATTTTTTTTAATTACAAAAAAAGGGGGGAAAAAACAAAAAACCTCTTGGCCTCTCCTGCTTTCAAAAACTCTTCTGAAACTTTCCTCTGTCCGGGGAGACAAACAGCGCACGACTGTTAGGCGCCTCTTGGCCTGTCCGTCTCTCCAAACGTTCCCAGGCCGAGCAGCTGGAAGATTCGAGTGCTGCGGATACGAAGGGAACTCCCCCCCCCCAAATTTGGAGAGAGCCTCATGCTCGGGGGCCTTTCTGCTGGCAAGGGGAACGCCTGCCAAAGGAGAAAAGTTTCTCCAGAAAGTATCTCAGGCAGACGGGCACTGGCGGATCCCAAGGGAAGCTACATTTCCGCAAATGCCAAAAAGTTACCGTGAACGCAATCCTGTCCCTCCAAGGCCGAACTGCCAACATGCTAGTGCACCCCCTGTCCTCCCTTGTGGATGGCCATCCGTGGCTGCGGGCCAAAGACCTGCACCGCCTTGCATGAGTGCCTGGCGCTTGTGGGGAGTGGGCCGTGGCTGGGGGCCAGGAGGAGGGCGTGCTGGGAGAGCAGCAGCAGAATTGCCCTCCCCTCTGCATCCCATGCCAGAGCAGGATGAAGCCCGGGTGCCATGGCTGCCCCCTTGCCTCACCTGCAGGATGCAGAAAAACCCCTCCCTCCTTCTCCATCGAGGCTGCTGTGGACAGCTGACCGCTGGATCACCCCGATCTAAACTGCCATGAGATTTTCTGGCCTTACTGGAGGCAGTCAAGACCGGGTAACTGAGCAAGCAACCAGCCGCTGGCTGGAGGACATCCTACGCTTCTTGCACAAGTCGGGTCACTTTAATTAAAGTGGGAAGCTCTAAAATTATAGGTCTCTGGCTTGCTCAGAGATGTCTGCTCCTTTGCGGTCAAGGGTGGGTCTCCTGTAGGCAGAAGAGGCCACTCGGGAGGCCTCCAGCTCGGACCATCTCTGACAGCAGAGTTGAGGTCCCTGCAAGTGTGAATTTAAGATTGTCGCCCTCTGTTTGTGCTCTCGTGGCTTTGGAGGGCTCGCTGGGTTGAGTTCCAGGTTGGATCTCCTGCATTTCGTGGTCGTTCAGCTCCCTTTCCCGATCCACGCATGTCTGGACTACCTGTCCCATCATCCCAGCCTTTGGAGATGTTTAAACAGACTGTGCACTGGTTTGGCTAGAACTAAACACTAGAAACTAAACACTAGAAAAATGGGGGTTTCTCCCTGAGGACAAGGATATTTATTGTGAATGTGGCACTATTCAAACAACTATCCATCTTTTACAGCGCCCCTTGGCACCGACATGCACACAGAATGACTTGCTGGCCGGAAATATTTTTGCCATCAATGTGGCCCGGCATTGGGCAAGACTTATATAAATCTATACTTTTATTAAAGTTTTTATTTTTTTAGAATAATATTTTTTTAAAAAATTAGATTAACAATTTTCCCTTTCCCAGTTCCTGCATTTCTGACACGAGATGAGACGAGATCCCAGCCTGTGTGCTGGATGACAGGACAATCCTCCAGATGCTCGGACAACCTCAATTTAAGGAGAGCTGTTAAAAGGAACCCTTGAGCAAGGGGACTCTTATTTTTAGGGGCAGATGTAATAAATTTGGGGCACAGATAACTATGGTTCCCCAGTGCTGCTGGGGTGGCTTGGGGAGCCAAGCAAAGGAGGTCATCAAACCTACATTGCTTCGTAATGGGGTGCTTTTCTGAACATGTAATATTGCACGGTTAAATTTCGGGGGAGCCAACTGAAGGAGTGAAATTAAGGGTCCATGAAATTAGCAGGGCTGAAATGTTACCCAAAAGTCTCAGATTGCTCATCCCAGCTTCAGCAGCACCCACAAGGGGTGATGGTGAAAAAAGCATATTTAAAAAGAAAAAGTCTGGAACAACATACTATTGAGAGACAGTGTCCCCAGCTTTATTTTTAACATGCTAGTTGCAATTTCATCAGTTTGTGAATTAACCCATTTTCTGGGAGGAGACGAGACTCATCATCACCATCCCTGAGTTCTCGGCTCCCCCTAGTGGATATCCGCCGCCACTGCGGGCGAGGCAACATGCGCTCTGCCCCCGGAGCTTTCTCATTGGTTGTCTGTTCTCGCCCCCTCGACCTGGATTGGACGAAGCTCATGTCCGTATCTGGCAGGAGGCAAGATGGCGGCTGTAAGAGGGGCGGGGGAGGTTGTTTGTCTGAGGGTTGCCCTGTTTTCACGTGTCTTTAGCTGAAGGAGGGGGGAGCGTTGTAGCCCCCCCTCAAGAGCGATTAGGGGTAGAGCAGCAGGGGCTTAGGATCCTGGAAAGTGGGCTTGTGTTGTTGCTCCCATAGGGTGGGACTGCCACCCCCATCCTCCACAGCCAGCATGGACCAAGGAGGGGAGTTGGAGCCCGACCTGTCTGCAGAGCTCAGCATGGAGGAAGGTAGAAGGCAGAGCCTCTCGTGACCGAGCGTGGCTTTTGGTGGTGCCATTTATTTTAGTATGGAAATGCTTTTTTGCATCCCAGGATTTTTTTTACTTCCCTTAGGGTTTCCTTGTGGTCTCCCATCCAAGTCACAAACCTGTCTTGGCTCTGCGTAGCTCCTGAGCCAGCTAAGGATGCTCAAGGGCTGCTTGAGCTTAATCTGCTGCCCATTCTGCAGGAGAAATGGGTATCGTGGGTGTAATATTTATATATATGTGTGTGTGTTATACACACACACACACACACACACACACACACACACACACACACACATATATATATATATATATATATATATGTTTTTTATTTTATATTATATTATATTAAAATGCATGTAATATTATGTTCCAGAACTGCGAAGAAGGGTTGCCCTCCATTTTGCTGGCTACTTTTGAGGTGTCTTCCCTCCCCTGAAAAATTTGGGTATCCTTCTCTATAGACCTTCAAAGGTTGTGGGCACATTGACTGTTTAATGCAGCGGGGGGGGGATTGTGGGATACTTTACATACATGTTAACTAAATGGAAGTTGAACTAAAGTTAAATTAAATCCACCAATATAGAGTTTTTCTCCTCTCCCCACAACAGTGATTAGACTAAGCTAAAATGGAATCCAGGTGGTTTCTGGGCCAGTGTGTTGTGAGAATCTCATTGTGATATTACTGTGTGGCTATCCTGTTAAGCTGTTTGTTTCAGGATAGCCTGTTACGTGAGCAGCAGTTGGTTTAATGTGTCATGTGAACCTAGCCATGGCTTAGTCTTTGCTTTAGTGACACGAACGGCATGCCTTTTTCCTAATTACCTGAGTGACTGCTTCCAAAAAGTGTGTTATTCCAGAAGCCAGCCTCAAACCTTGTGCATACTGCATTGTGGCTTGTTCATTTTTCACTTGAGGTGTTGCATAAACTCAGCTAAATATGGTTTGTAGGCCATGGTTTTTTGGCCTAGTGTAATGTGTGAACTGTCCCAGTTGTAGTCTGTTTCATGAACCACCGTTAAGCAAATGATGGCTTTGTGAACCTGGTCAGAACCTGGATATGTAGAAGATGCATATAGCTTGTTGTGGCTCAGTGTGTTGTACAAACTAACTAGTATGGTTTGTAAACCATAGTTTAAGGTTTACCATGCTGCCTGAGCCCCACCAATTGTAGTGTGTTTGATAAATCATGTTGTAACATGTTGTATGAATGCAGTCAGAGCTTGCCTCTCCCTCCCAGTTCCTTAAACCTAGGTTAACAGTTGCACAACTGCTGGATTCTTGACTTGCTTAATCCAGTACCCTGCAACTGAACCACAAATTCTTATTAGTTAGTTATCCTGCCTTTTCTCTGAGAGCTCCAGAATATACCGTGAGGGTCATTTCAAAAGCGGGGGCTTAGAAATAGTGACTGGTCCCATTTTTATTTGTTCAACCTTTCTGACAGTTTGGCTTTTGCAGCCATAAGTTATAGCTATTAGAGCTGTGGCTTTGATAAGACACGCCTTTGTTGCCAGCGTTGTGTCTTTGTGCTTTACTATTTTGTCTAGATTTTCCCTAGTCTTTCTTCCAAGTAACAGGCATCTCTTTGTTTCATGGCGACATTATGTTGCAGTAATTACCCTCAGTCCTTGGCTCTGATTTACTCTGCACCAGTTTATGTGTCTCTGATTTAAGCATCAGGCCACGCTGGTATTTGCTGTAAAAAGTTGGAGCTGAACTTCACCTTGATGGCTCTAAAAGGTGTTAAAAGTTCCTTTTTATGGAAGATGACTGCAGAATACGAAGTAGCAGATACCGTGGTGACTTTAATGGCTACTGCATTGAGATGCGTGTGGACGATACGCATTAAGGGTGTTAACTTTTAGGAGCCTTGGAAGGGTGCTAGTAATTTACATTTCCTACTTTAATAAGGCATCCATTCCTAAAAGACTGAGCAGAGGAGCTATAATTAAACGGAGGCAGGAGGTCTGGTATGAGTCTGCTGATAGGTAGCCAAATCAGTTCCTTTTTTCTCCTTAACAGCTGAAAATGTGCCACATGGTTTGGCAAAACAAACTTAGTCCATTCTCTGAAGTCTCAAGAAGCTTTAAATTGGGGCCTTCAATGTAATAAATAAATAATTCTTGAGCATCTCATCAGCGACCCCAATTAAAGCTTATTTTAAGGCTTTAACAATGGTGCTGTTATTTCTTCCTTGCAGAAGGCAAAAATCATGTGTCAGTGGGAAACTGCCAAATGTGGTTGGCATTTGTGATTGAGTGGGATAGCAGGGAGCATGCATGCACGTGCGCACACACACAGAGAATTTGGATGATCATGTTGACCTCCCCAGGTTTAGAGAAGGTTTAGAGAAGATGCAGCAGTTCTTAACAGGTTGGGCATTGTTATGGTTGGCCATCACATGCTAAGAAGTAATGCTTTTCTTGCATAATTATGTTTTTGTTTCAGGCCGTAGTGAATATAAAACCTTTCTTCTGGAAACTGCCATGCTTTTTCTAGACAACGTGCTGGAGAAGGGTTGATCCATGCATCATAGCCACGTCTTCCCCTGAATAGAATTTCCAACTAAAGAATTCTCTGGGAAGACAAAGAGCGGCAATGACCTGGTCACCGGGACACCACAAGGATGGGATCTGTTCCTGCCACTCCACTGCAGCGCAGGGTGTTCACCAGACTCTGGATGAAATGGATTTTGAGAGAGGTATGGAAACTCTGGGGAAAGATGCAGTCATGAGCTTGCAGGGGCTCAAGGCAAGGACAGGATGACTAGCTTTAACGACATGGCTCTCTTCCCAGTGCCGTGCTGCTGGGGATGAGAACAATCATGCAAGCTAATAGTTGTCATGATTCCTTGTGGCAGTGAGTTCTAAAGTTAGGGCTTTTTTTTTCAAAATACAAAGCACCAGACTTTTGTCTCTTCAACTCACTTTTTGTGGTACTCTCCAGGGTGCACGGGAAGCAAAGGTAGCTGTGTTAGTCTACAAGAAAAAAAACAACAGCATTTAGAGCATGGTTTCTAAAGTTTATACCAATAGATACTGCAAATTGGTTAGGGAATGAAGAAGTGGGAAGTAAAAAAATCACATTTATCTATATTGCTTTTAGAGATGTTTTTCTCTTCTTTTTCCCTTTCCTTTCTTCTTTTAATATTTATGAACAATATAGTGAAGATTTTACTAAGCTCAAAAATTCATATTTCTTTTTTTCCTTTTTAATATTGTGAAAACAACTCAATGTACTTGGTATTTTTTGTTAACATATGGAGCATCAGTTGTACAGTCATGGTAACTATCTGTCCAGAGACATTATGTTTTTTTGAAAATACAGTATATCTCTGTTTTAAAAAAGAAAATAAAAAAAACAGAGTCCATTGCTGGACAGTATGTTTTTTTAGAGCCAGTCAAGATACTGCCAAATAGTAAGGGGGTTTTCCATTTCTCCAGGACCCTTCATCACACTGGTTATTAAGCAATATAAGGAAAGGAGAGGAAAGCACATGAAGTTGTGGAGTTTGGATTTAAGCACAATCTGAAAAGGGAGTGGCTGAGAATTTGGGGAGTTGCAGTTCCAGCATAGGGAGGGTTTCTGATTGACTGATTAAAGCCTGTAGCCAGTTTTAAGATGGTGTTCTCTATTCTGAATCCTAGCAAAAGGGTTTACCAAAACCTAAAATATTAAAAAAAAAAAATTGTTTGCATAGGGATCTGGAATGCTGCACTGAATGGAGACCTGGAGGGGGTCAAGAGGCACATCCTGAGCCATGGGAAGCCCAGTGAGCCAGACCCTTTTGGATACACAGCTTTGGTAAGTGCATTCAAGAGCAGGTAGATGGCTAAAGCAAGACAATTAAGAGCCCCCCCCCAAAGGTTTCAGAGTAAGGTAGCTCTTCTGTGGAACGTGGACTGCAAATGGGGTTGCTAATTTAGAGTCAGTTCAGAATAACTTTTTAAGGGAAGTTCTGCAGCTTTGAGAATGGAAACAGGGTTACCCTCAATCTTGAACAGAGTTCACTGGAAATTGCTAAAATATTTCAAGAAACTTGATAGCCTCTTGGAGGACTGTTGAGTTAAATTGTGTTACTGGCATTAACATGAGGGAACCCACTGGGAAAATATGTGGTTGTGTCTTCTGCCACTGGGGAATCTGAAGCTTTGGGACAGTGAAAAGATCCTTGATTGGTTCTTTTTGCAGGATGCAAGGTAAAATGCTAATTCAACATTTAAAGCTTTCCTTGTGGTATTCTTGTTGCAAGTAAGATGAGACCTTCTCACAATACTTAACTGAACTTTCTGGTGCCCCATTAAGGAACCATCTACTTCCCCACACACAGCCTCTCTTGAGGGAAGATTCTCTAAAACTCCCGTTGAAAAAAATGCCTTTACTCTTGTGGTCGGGGACAAGTGGAGTATATTAAAAACTATGTTCTGTATTGACCTTTCTGTAGAACAATTAGACCAAAAATGCCAGGCCATAACATTGGCAGATTTGCAGCCTCTGAAACAGATCGCATTAACCTTTTATTAGCAAATGCATTTCTTTATATTAGCAGCAAGTGCTAACTTTATTGTCTGTTAAAATTAGAAAATAGTTAATTTTACTAGATGCCAGGTAGGTTGTGGCTCTAGGCTTAAACTTGTTACTTGTTTTACAGCTGTAATTTTAGGCATTCTTAGAATGTTTCTAATGTTTGCATTTGTTACTGTATTTTAAATTGTTGGTGTCTGAGTGTGTTATGACCTGTGGTTACAACAATAAAAATTCTTATTTACTAGGGGACAGCTAATTACCTGACTGATTTATTAGGTACAGAACTAATGATGTAGAAAAAGTGCTTTAGACGTTGTATGGAAACCTGAAAATGACTTAGTTCTTTAAAGCAGCTATAGCATCTTTTGGGCTTGCATGGATGCACAGGAAAAGATGTGGCTGTTTTAATTAACAGGAGTGAGGTGTTCATGTGATGCACATCCTCCAAATGTCTCCAAAGCATTCGCAGCTTCTCTGCCCATCAAGCGCTTAACCTCACATATAACATTCTGATAAGTGTAGCAGTAACAGCCCTGTAAAACAAATTGCATTGTATCAGTACAGTGAAAGCAGGAGTGGAATATTCCGCTTAAAATAACACCATGAAAAAGTCAATGAAATAATCCAGCCTTTATTGGCTGTCTAAAGGATGATAAAGCAAGGACCAGAGGAAACTTCACAATAAGAGTGTTGCTGTTAGAGAGTCACTGGCTTGCCTGGGCTCCAGCCTATTTTGTATAGATGATGGGACATACCCCAAACTCTTTAAGAAAAGAAGCAAATTATAAACAGCTTCCTAAGAGAAAAAGTAGATCTTCTGGCCTCTTTTGTATCTCTTAGTTGCATCTCTGAACTGTTCAGCTCTATGGAACTAGGATCTTGACTTGGAAACAAACTATGGAAGTTAATGAAATTGATCCAAGGACAGTGAGGCTTCTTGACTGACTGACTGAATTAGGTGCCATCAAGTTGGTGTTGACCGTTAGTGACCTCGTAGATAGATTTTCTCCATGATGATCTGTCTCTCACCTGGTCCTTCAGCTCTTCCAATGGAGCACCCATTGCCACTGTAACTGAGTCCATCCACCTTGCCACTGGTCGTCCTCTTCTTCTCTTTCCTTCCACCTTTTCCAGCATCGGAGCCTTCTCTAGAGGGATAGGTCTTTGCATAATGAGACCTCTTAGATTTTTTTTATAGCAGATTGTATTTGTTGTGTACACTACTCTGGGCTGCAGTGAGAAGAAGAGTGATAAAATAATAATAACAATGCTTGCTGTGTATTTTGCATTGGGTGTAGTTTCTGGTCAGTTTTCAAAAGTAGAATATGTTACAGCATTCAGAATGGGAGGCGATTAAGCCGTATCATGACTAGTCCAGAACATCCAGACTGGCCACCTAGTCCTTCCTAGGACATGCTACTACAGCCTGAACAAATGCAATCACTAGAATGTCTTAGTCTTGTCTGGACTAACTTCAGTTTGTTTATCGCTTTTAGTTCCTCAGGAGGTCCCATCAGCAGTTCCAGCCTTCCACATCCTCCTTGGCATCTCTTTTAACAAGGGAAAGAGAGAGACAGAGACAGACAGAAGACCCTGAAGTCCCTTTTCTTACGGTCTCTTATGGAAAGGAAGTTTCCGCACACAAATGTCCTCTGTCAGTTCCTGTTACACTGGTCCCATTCTCTACCTCTTTGAAAGACAAGCTGCATGCAGAAATCAGTTGTAGTGTTCAAGGATGACCTGGGGGCAGAACAGCAGCTTTGGTTGCGAAATCTGCTGTCCAGAATCAGGGATTTTTGAATGGGTTTTTCTTCCTTGCCTCTAGTTTCGCAGATCCCAGGGCAACCTGGATTTGTACTTGAGATCTAGGTTCCAGATTTGAGTTAGCAGAAGGCACAGTCGGGTGAGGTAAAGCCATGTTAGCTGCGTTTACATAACCTGCTAAGCCTGATTTTTTCCACCTGTGTGTCCTTGTTGGGGGATTCCTTGGCTGGGTCAACCCAGCCCAGTGTTGTCCAAACTTGGCCACTTTAAGATGAGTGGACTTCAACTCCCAGAATTCCCCAGCCAGCCAGGCTGGCTGGGGAATTCTGGGAGTTGAAGTCCACTCATCTTAAAGTGGCCAAGTTTGGACAACACTGACCCAGCTGATTTTATTAGTTTGTGGTTTGATTCGTTTATGACTCAGAGTACTGTGTGACTCCTGAAAACAGGTTCACTCAGCCATTAAGGTTCGAGTTACCTCGGGTGTATTGAATGAATTCCCATCTACATGTACACCACCCACCCAGATTAGATGCCACACAGACATAGTACTTTTTCAGAGCGTTGCCTTTTCTGTTTTTGCAGCACTATGCGAGTCGCAATGGGCATTATGACATCTGCCATTTCCTTCTGAGGAACGGAGCCTCCTGCGATGCCTGCACCCATGGCGGGGCTACCCCTCTGCATCGTGCAGCTTACTGTGGTCACACAGCAATAGCCAAGCTGCTGCTGGACCATGGAGCTGATCCAGCTGCCACGGATGATGATGGAAAGACCTGCCTGCACAAGGTTGTGTGTGTGTGTGTGTGTGTGTGCAGAATAGCCCCTGTGACTTCCCTTTACAAGACATCATGGTGCAGTGACACACCACTCCACTTTTTTCTAAGGCAAAGAGACTTGGGTGCCCAGCCTAAAGCTTTAGCTGCAAGGGTAGGTCATAGGCCATCTCCGAAATTGGGTTCTGCATGACTTGGAAGAATCCAAGTTTGCCCCAGGCATCTCCAGTAAATTCTATGGAAGCTTCTTCCTGAAGATGGTTTGGGGAAGCAACTGCCAACAATAAATAGAAGCATGAGAATCCCCAGTGTTCATGCAGACCTCCTTTTGGTGCCCACCCAACTTCTGAAAAGCTTTTTAGGAAACTCTCTTAATTTAAAAAAATTACATGTAGTAAATTATGTGCTGGTCTACCTTGAAGCAGCATCTCAGCATTTTTATTTCCAAGAATGCCTCTGGGGCCTGCCAAAAACATGGTAGGTGGCTGCTGTTCAAGTCCTACATTTGGAAAATGGCTTCATCTGTCCCCAAGTTCTCAAAAAGTCAAGGATAAGCTTAGGAAGAGGAGTAGGAAGCCTAGTGTGGGGCTGGAAGGGGTGGTGGGGAGCATCCACACCAGTTGGCTTTCTGCTAAATGGGTGTTTTGTGATTGGCCATGAATAGGCTAACTTGCCCCCACTAGCTGCCATTTTGCAAGAGTGCCCTCAACAAAATTCCAGATGGCTCACTAGTGCAAAATAATTGGAAACCCCTGAAACAGAAGAAGCTGTGAGCAGTGTTGTTGAAATTGGCTTTCCCAGATCCTGTCTCAGATTCAGATTTGCATAGCTTCTATGAGAAGGTTCACATTACTGTCTCAAAATTCCCAAATTGTCCTCTGGTACAAAAAATGTTTGGGGATCCCTGCAGTAGGGAGTATTGGATGAGCCAGTGATCTTGGCTCAGTATATTAGATTGTCCTCTCCCCCAATGGATAGGGAAGACAGGAAGCTCATGGTGTGAGTTTCACAAGATGAAGGTCCCAGATTCTGTTCCTGGCCTCCAGGTTATGCTGGAAAAACTGGTCAGGTTTAACCGTCTGGAAGTAGATTTACAAATAGTCTGAGATGGGTCAAGGCAGCTTCCTCTTTGAGCCTTGGGAAAGTGAGCTGGAGTCGTATTTGAACAGGTTTGAGATAAAATGAACTAAGTTTTAGGTACAAGCAACACTCAACCACCACCTAGTACCCAATATGTGGTTGAGTGTTGCTTGTAGAAATTAAGACATTCTTCCCTTGCTTCCTTCTTCCATCATCTTACCCCTCCACTGGACCTCCTCCATTGCTCAGTTGGTCAAGGGGACAGGCCATGGATTGGGTCTTCTCTTGCTCCACTGAGATGGTTTTTCTCTCTTCCTCCAGGCGGCAGAGAATGGGCATCAGGAACTCTGTGAGCTCATCTTGGAGCATCACTCTCAGCTGAGGCATACGCAGGACAACAACCAGAGACGACCTGGTGACTTGGTTCCTGCCAAGAATGAAGGCTTGCGGAGGAAACTCTTGGATCTGTGATTTGTTCATTGACAACTTGGCTGTTCCCTGAGCCAAATGTCCACGTTCCATCTTCTCTTCTGATACTCGAAAGAAGCAGCTGAACTGAATTCGGTTTCCAATTTCATCTGTGTAGTGCACTGTTTCTCAATTAGGTATGCTTCAGATGTGCGGGAACCACAGTATCCAAAATTCTCCAGCCGACATACTGTCCCAGTGCTTCTACAGAGCACTAGGGTGGGGAAGGAGGACATAAGGTATGATTGGTTTGAAGTTGGAGAATGTTTCAGCCTGGGCAAACTTTAGGGACCATAGGAAGCAAAACAGTTGTGAAGATAGGAGCCATCATGCTAGGATTGTGGTGAACTCTGAAAGATGTAGGGAATCTTCTGTTTCTTAGAAGCAGAAAAATCAGCTGCTTTGATTTAGAAAGATAACGTGTCCATCTTGGGCACCACAGAAATTGTCAAGGATCCCTGCCACTTCCTTGGGACCTACTTCCACTTCCCTCTTGCTGTTTTAGGTTTGCTGTTCAGCTCTGCTAAATATTACCCTAGTTGCTGCTGTTGCATTGTTTAGTTGCTGAATCAATTAACAACACCTAGACTGAGTAAAGATGATTCCCCAAATTAATTAGGAGATTTTTTTTTCCCCATGCAATCCTAGAGTTGGAAGGGGCCACTTGAGTTAAGTCAGTACAGGATTCCCAATTAAACTCTCCCTGACAGATGGCTGCCTAGCCTCTGCTTGATCACATCCCATGAAAGGGAAGCCCAGCACCTTTCTGATCCTTGGTTCTGCTGTCCAACTGCTCTTATGGTTCAGAAGTTCTCCCTGACAGTTAATTGGAGCTGTCTCCTTTCCATCAAATCTGTAAATCTTGAGTCCTGCAGTCTGGAATGAGAGAGAACGGATCTTGACTTTCTTCTAGCTGTCTGAAGAATGCTTTGATATTCCTTCTCTTCTCAAGGCCAGGCAGACTTGGTTTTCCACATACGCCTTATTTTCCAGTCCCTGATCATTGTGCTTCCTTCTGTTTCTCTGAATCTTAAGTGCTGCCCAGGATACAGACTTAATTGCAATATCATCACTTACCAGGGCCTTCTCTCCATGATTTTTTTAATGGCATTGCGCTCAGAGAGTGAAAAGATACGGCTTATGTGACTTTGTTTACGGGCCCTATTTCCCACCAATGATTCCCAAGCATTCTTCAAATGCTTGGTTATTAAGAGATGTGGCAGGGAAGGTGTTTTTTTTTTAGTTACTTTTAATCTATAAACTGGAAAAAGGAAAACGGTAGCCAAATGCAAAAAATTAAAATAAAACCCAAACGAAGATACCAAGAAAGAAAGATGAAAAAGACATGCTGAAATAGATGGATATAAAACGAACAAACTCTGGTTTTAAACAAGTAAACTTGGGTTGTGTTCCATCCTGTCGGCGTGAAAACCGAAATGTCTTTTAGGATACTTGCCCTTTAAAGACAAAGCATGCTTTTAAAATTTTCTCCACGTGCAAATTCCTGTAGATGCATTTGTTTTGTCATCCAAACAAAAGAGATTAATCATTTTTGAAGGGCTGACATTCTTAATTATACCATTCAATCAAAGCAAGAGGGAACAGGACATGTTTTGGTAACTCCCAAACTGATGCTAACAAAATACAACTTGCTCAGTTTTATATGGGTAGAGGGTCCTCCTGCATTCTTTTTCTAGGCTCTTCTGCAGCAGTGTCCTCAGCTGGGTTTCCTCGAGATGTGTTGGGCTTACAACTCTGAGAATATCCAGCCAACGTGGCTGTGGAATTCTAAGGTGCATAGCGCAAGTGCCAAATTGGGAAAGATCGGTGTGCGGTCTATCCAAATGGATGACGACCCTGGTGGACCACGCTAGCCTTTCACTGAAGAAGCTCTTGCTGGGGTAACCCTGGGCTGGCCAGGGATCCCCCGGATCAGGCTGGTGGAAGAGAACAGAGGGTTCCTCCCATGATCTGTCTGGGGAAGAGAGATCAAGTCAGCTATTAAAGAAGTGGGACCTCCTCCTCCCCCTAGGTCATCTTCTGGAGATGAGGAATAGTCTTGGCAGGCTAGATACCTTTGTTTATGGACTTCACTGATAGGTTGGTTCCTCAAGGAGGCAGAAGGAATCCTGGGGGGTTTAAATGAAGCAGTGGGGGGGTGCTTGCTCAAGAGAATCCCTCTGCCCACTTTTAAGTGGGCTAGATCTTTGGTGTTTGGTGGTTTTTTTCCCTACCTAGGTTTCAAAGATGGCCCGGTACTAAAGCATCTTTTTTGTTTAAAGACTGAACGAAGTGCTTCCTTGCTTCCTCTTCACAAAGAGAACAGTTGAAGCTCAACAGGCCCAAGCATCAATGTTGATGTGGGGAATGGCTGTTCATCAGTTGGGGGGGAGCAGCAGCGGAGGCTGATCTTTTCTCTTGCCAGAACTGCCTCAGGCAGTGGCTTTCTTTGTATGTCTCTCTGCATGGCAGGGAGTGGAAGAAAGTCTCCGTCCAAGTCAGCTTGGCCCCCGTGACTTCACAGATGGATCCGTGTAGAGTTTTGGCGATGAAATGGTCGTCGTTTGCCATTGGCTCGTTCCTGGGTGTTTTCCTTTCCTTTCCTTTCCTCCCTTCCCTTCCCTTTCCCAGTCCATCCTGTAGCCGTGCTGTTTCCTGGTGGTCTCTCATCCAAGGATTAGCCAGGTTCAGGCCTCCTTTTGTTTGTGAGATAAGCCAAAGTCAGAGAGGTGCCGTTTCTTCCCATAGTTGAGTCCAGGGGGGCACATTCCCAGGCTGTGCCGGTAGCATCCCAAAATACTGAACCGAGTGACCAGGAGATCCGGAAATGGGATGGCGCGGAAGGTCCAAGATACCCACTGCCTGGCTTTGCCTCCATTCATCAGTTCATGCTGCGCGGCTGCCAAGTGGAAAGCGAAGGAGGGTACGACGTTTGGCCACTGGCATCTCTCGCCTCAGAGAGCGACAGGTGAGAACCTACCTCCTTGTTAGGGCAGGTATGGCACTCCCGTCCCTGCAACGGGATACCTGTCACCAAGCAGGGGGTCCTTGGCAGAGCCTCTGTAGCTAAGGGCACTGGAAGACCAAGGCCGTATCCCTCCTCACGTCTAGGGTGCCTCTTGCTGGATCCCACATTTGGAAGAGGAGTACTTGGTTCAGCAGCCTCGCTTTCGAAATGGGATACCTGCTCTCCTTGAAAACTGAGCAAAGAGGCTTGTTTTGAGCGGGAAGGGAGGAGGAGGAGGAGGCCATAACATTGTTGGAAGATAGGATATCAGCTTTGGGAGGCTATTTCCATCTGCAGCTGTAATGTGAACTGGAGCACCCCAGTGACACACAGTCCTGGATTTGGCATTGCTGTAATCCTTCGAGCTTTCTCTCATCATGTGGGGACGCTGCCAGCAGCCAAGGAAGCCTTTCGAGTCAGTTAAGATGGGGGACAGACTTATCTGGAGGGGTCCTGGCTAGATTCCCATTCAACACACTAAATTTTAATCTGTAGTTTACAAACAGCTGCCTGACTACATAACCATGATAAGCCAGAAGGTTTGTTACAGAGTCACAAACCTCCAGAGGTCTTGCTACAATTTGGATTTATTTCGTGAGCTCACTGCAGGAATAAACTCTGGATGTTCTGCTTTAGGTGTCAATCCAACACGCTTTCTGTGCATTACTTCCCAACCCTCACAATGGCTTCCTAAGGGAGGTCAGCATTAAATGATGATGTTCACACAATGTTTACTAGGTGATTTGGAGGCCTAAGAGATGCCAAAGATTATTGCTTCCTTTGGTCAGAATTTTTTCAGCCAAGTGTGTTGTGCAAACCAGCTTGTTAACATCAGTTCATGGTTCAATCTATATACAAACCTAGAAAAGGGGGTTCATTCCGTTACCAGGTTAAGAGTGTATGAATGCAACCATTCAGTTCTTTAAACATGAAGCCCTGTATGGCTCAGATATCTGCGTTCAAGGGAAGTAATGTTTCACTTGGGGATGGTCTAGGTCGTGCCTTTCTACTTCGGCCGTTGGTGTCTGGCAGAAGCTTTGATGATGTCGTGGCACATCATGACGTTATTGTGCAACTGCTGCACCTCATGATGTGGTGATATCACTTGATCCCCATTGGGCGCCCAGGTGCTATCACCTAGAGCAGTGTTGTCCAAACTTGGCCACTTTAAGATGAGTGGACTTCAACTCCCAGAATTCCCCAGCCAGCCATGCTGGCTGGGGAATTCTGGGAGTTGAAGTCCACTCATCTTAAAGTGGCCAAGTTTGGACAACACTGGCCTAGAGGGAATTGTGATCAACGCTGTTAAAATTCCTCCCCAAGATGGGAGCCCTGAGATCGTATTCCATATGAAAATGACAATCTAATGCTTCCAACCACCTTTCCCAGTTCCCATTTCTGGCCGTGCTGGGCAGTCTGAGAATCGGGGTTCTTGGTCATCCTCTGTCCACTCAGCAGCATGGAAATTATTTGTCATTTTAAAAACGCTACCAGGTCTTTTGTGGAAGTTGCTTGCCTCGTTTCAAGTTTTTCTCGAAAATCGCAAGGTCGGGACTTGATTCTCGTTCTTGCCTTTGGAATGAAAACTCCCAGGTGACGCAAAACATTATTTTTCTGAGGTGGGTGACTCACCCATTGGTGCATTATTCTGCATTTGATGCTCCTACATTCTCCATTACTCAGCCATAAAAATACAGGTTGCTGTGGAAGCAGTCTAGTATGAAAAACGTCAGCTCTTAGCGGCTGAAAGTATGACTACTAACTAGCTTTAGAAAGCTGAATTCATGCAGGTCTGCAGGAATCTGAAAATCCTGGGTCTTCCTGATGCTTTGGACTCCGATCATGGCCAATAACAAGGGACCGCGGGAGCCGTAGTCCAGAACACGCACTAGACCCCAGTTCGCCCATCCTCTGCCATAGCTGTGCAACATTGCAGGGAAAGTTTTCTACCAACGGCTTTTCCTGAAGGGCTGCAGCCAATTCTCCTGGGCTGATAGGAAAAGTGCCATCCAAAAGCTTTGAAAACCCAACCACTGAAACATTAAAATAATGGTCTGTCCATTACTGCCCCCGCCATCCCTCTGGATATGGGCAGTTCACTAGAGGTATCTGATGAAGTTATTTTAGCGGGTGTTACATGGCCCTCCAACAATGCAGTCGCTGGGCCCAAGCGGGTGCCGGAGGAGAGCTTTGGATGGCAGCCTAAATCCACCCTCTCCAGGATCGAATAAATGCAGATGCCCAGCCAGGCTGCCGGGGAGAGAGCGTTCGGGCTCTGGAAGTGGGGGGACCATGGAGATCCTCAGCATTCAGCAGTTGGTAAGAGCGGGGAGAATTGGGGGGGGGGTGGAACTGCAGATAATACAGTCCAAGACGGGCTGTTTGGATTTGCTTTGGGGGTGGAAGGAGGGGTCAACTTCCAGGGCTGTGATGCAGGGGGAGTGCAGAGGCTGGAGGGGGACGGAGCTGTGGGAGGGTCCGCACATCCCCCAGGTCAGTAAAAGTTCTGATGTCTGCTTTTGCACGACGTGCAAAGGGATTTGGAAACCAGCCTGGCTTGGTTCAAGGTATTGTATGAACCCAGAAAATGGGTTAATGAGAAAGCTGGCTAAATGTGTTGTGTGAATGCAGGCAGACTCTACTCAAGTTTATGAAAGCATTTTTTTGTTTTAAATAAGATTCCCTCTCACGTGCCCAGGGTTTTGTGTTTGTTTCTCTCTGCATCAATTTAGCTGAAGCGTGCGCTCCATGTGTAGAGTTAAATTCTTCCACAGCAAGGCAGAGGCAATGTGCATTCAGAATGAGCCAGAAACTGGGTCATTTCGGTAGCCGGAGCAAATCTGTGCCTTGGGACCGGCAGGGAGCAAAATTTCTCACCCAAACTTGAAAGGCTGCTCCTCAAGGGAAAATTAAGAATAAATCACAAATAGACAAAACCATGTAATTCATCAACATTCAGGATGGCGAAGCATACTTCTAAAAACTTAACGGATTGAAATTCAGAGATCTTTTTAAATGTTTCTGTTTAATCGTACAACATGCAGCTCTCCTGCATGGAGCTAAGGTCTGGATCTGCATAAAATGTGTGGCATTTTAACTTACAAGGTGATGGGTCCATTTTTCAGCTGGCAATGAATAATATTTTGGCCAGTAGCAAGTGATGAATACCATGATGTATACTAAATGCCAAGTAAAATATAACCATATATTCATCATTGGATCTTTGGTTATACGCGGCTTCTCAACATTTTGGCTAAGATCAAGTTTGTAATGGTTAGACTTGGCTATCATACTGGTCTAGTTGCTTGTGGGGCTGTTTGGTTGTCCGAACCCCCCCCCCCCCCCCGCAAATGTATAAATGAGTTTGTACAACTGTAAACTAGGCTCATATACAGTGGTAGCTTATGGTCCTGTGTTTGTGAGAACCATTGTCCATTGACTCAGACTGTTGTGTGGAACAGCCAGAATACAGTTTACCAGTTTGGATGTGACACGCTCTGTGAAGAGCAATTTTCTTGTTATCCTGGCTTTGGGATTTCACGTTATGTGAACCCGCCCTCCATTTCCAATGCATATTTTCTCCCTGAACCCCAGGGTTGAATGTTCTCTGGGAAGAAACACGGGATATAAGTTGAATAAATAATGTTAAAGAAGGTTTGTGACTTCACAGATGGGCATTTGTGATGGCTGGAGGCAAACGGAGAACTTTGAGCTGCAGAAAATGAACCAGCCAATTTTTCGTTCCCAGGAGCTGACATGTTTATCTGCCTCCACGATGTGGGATGTTGTTTTTAAAACCAAACACGCAACCATATCTTCCTGCTTTTGGACAATTTCCAGTTCTGCTTTGTTCCCTAGATGGCCAGCCTCTTCGAAGATGGTCATTAGACTGAAATAGGGGGAGTTTGTTTCTGGTTCAGCATGTTAGGAGAAATCCATCATGGTCTTCACATGTTGTGTGAACCAGATCATTATGTTAAGCCAGAATACAGTTGATTTGTGTGGGCGCAGGATATTCTGTGGATGTGACAACCATGGTTTAGGACAGTGTTGTTCAGCCTTAACTACTTCAAGTTGTGTGAACTTCAGCTAATTCTAGGAGTTGAAATCCACACATCTTGAAGTTACTAAGGTTGAGAATCACCAGTTTACGAGTTGGCCCACGCACACCTTTTTGAGACTGAGCAACTGTGGCTGAGGATTTGTTGGAATATTCCCTTCCTGACTTTTTTCTCAGGTATCAATGCAGTTTTTTCTCCATTATTTTTTGGTCCATTGACATTGGTAGCTTAACAGTCAGGAACATGGAGGAGACTCTGAAATTCTTAGCCTTGAACTGACTTGTTTTCCTGCCCTGAACAATATACGGAATTGTATTTTGGGTGGGCCTCCTTCTACGTGATGAGGCTGTGGCATTTCCCCGTCCCCCTTTTTAAAAAGTCCTGATGCCTTACCAACTCCGCCAGGAAAAGAGCTCCAGATTGGGGGGGAAATCTCTGCCTTAGAAAGAGAGAATAAAAGCTCCTGGTGCAATTAGGGATCAGAAAAGACTCCTGCAGGAGGTAAGCTGTTTGCGGTGGCATAGCATCAATAAAGACCTGCCCCTTGGCCCCCCACCCCACCCCTTCCTCAATATTCCCTGGGCCAAGAAAGCAGAAAAGGTTGTTCCAATTTAAGTTGATCCACCAATTTCCCCATTTCTGAGCCCCCATCATACAAGACTCCTGATTCCCAATAGACACTATCTCAGGGGTTAGAAGCCTTCAGTCCTTAAGCCTAATCTGGCCTGATGGGCTGTTTGGCCGACAAGGCCTCATCTCCACCTCTCTGGAATGATAAGTAGCATGGCTGTGATTTTGTTACCTAATGATGTTTCCTTGGGGGGAGAACTTTTCTGTGTGTCAAGGAGGTGGAAGGTTAAGTTGATTAAGAAAAGAAGTCCTGTGTCAACTAGAGCATACCGTTGTTTCTCCAGTTGGGTGGCCTTCACAACTCCCCAGAAAGCCCTCTGAATGCTCCATGTGTGTCAATGGAGGGGAGAGGTTCTTCCAGAAACATCAATAACTCCATCCCTGGCCTTGAGACAGCAGGTATTTTATTTTGGTGGCTGCATCAGGCCAAAAACCTCCTTGCCATCTCATGGAGGCCATTCAAGACCTCCAGGAATTTGTTAGCCTAAGAAGGAAGGAAGCAAACAAGCAGGTTGACCATCTTGTGGTGTCTGAAATTCCCCAGGAGAGCAGTGGGGACATTCCTTCCCTGCTTGGCCCGAGAAGGTAGGAATGCCAAGATGGGATCGTGTTCCTGTAGCAATGTGAGGTTCAGCACTCCTGTGCCCTGAGTAATGGGCTGCTTCAGGTGGCCCATATTGGAAGACCTTTCCAGGGAGAGGTGCTCAACTTGAGCTCCTGGGTCCCCAGGTGGTTCCGAAAAATGGTCCCCCAGCTGTGATTTTTAATGAGACAGAAAGTGATAGAAGACAGGATGGCTGTCTTAGGTTCTTTGGTTCACCAGACATAAACTAAGCAGATGGGCTGGTTTTGCACACTTCACTCAGTTACTAAATAAATCTTTTTTCTGGATACAGTGGATCATAGACTAACCAAACTAGCTGGTTTGTACAACAGGCTGGCTGGGGAATTCTGGAAGCTGAAGTCCACACATCTTCAAGTTGCCAAGGTTGGGAAACTTTGGGCTAAAGCATAGAATGCTAACTACCTTTCCCCAAACTGAGTATGGTGTGCAAATACAGCTGCTGGCTATTAATTTGACTAGGTTTGCAGGTTGTGTGAATGCAGCCTGGATTCTCCCCTGCCCATTGGAGAGAGAGGGAGGGCAGATTCTTTGAGGGGTACTTGCTCCCCTTTGTTTCCCTGTAGGGCCCTTCCTAGCCTTCATCAGGAAACCCCTTTAGATGAACTCCCTGATGCTCTGCTGGATCCTGCCCTGGGCTGAGGTTGGACTAGATGAGGTCCCTTTGAACCGGCAGTTCCTTTTCCGCAGAGCTAGAGGAGAGGATGGCCCGGGGATCCTTCCCCAGGCAAAAGAGGGGATTTGGGACCTGCTCTGCCTCTGGCGCCTGACTGTCGCTGGCTGCCCTTCGGCTACCCCGCTGGGAAATGTGGCCGGGCATTGACACCACTTCATGTTTTTGCAAAGAGTCACACCCAGGGACCTACATATAAATAGAAGCTGCTTCATCTGGGGCAGGAGCAGCCGTGGCATGGGGGGAATGTCAGAGCTCGACCTGGCACTATTCTCTTGGTGAGGGAGGGTGGCAGCTTGGATGGGTCAGCACTTTGCAGAAACCAAACGCCTTGGCCAAGGAGGGCACCAGCGGCAGGTGGGTGAAGGAAATGAGAAGACGGGCTCAGGGAAAGCAGGCTGCGGCATGTCACCATCTCTCCTGAAAGCCAGCCTCAGGGCCCCAGTGGAGAATTTGTTTTTCACGGGGTCCTCCCATCTTAGGGTTGGGAGGCCAGCCCCATTCGGTGCAGGAATCCAAATCAAATTCTCCCCACGAGATGGCTGTCCAGCTTCTGCTTGATCACCTCCAGTGAAGGAAGAAACCATCTTTCTGGCCACTGTCCCTCTACTTTTAGCTTTAGGAGGTTTTGCAAGCGCTTGGTTGGAATCTCTCTCCCCTGCTGTAACTTAAATGCATGATTCTGGGGTCTTGATCTTTGGAAGCAGAAAGAAGAGGGCTTGACCACCTTCTCTGTGACAACCTTTTACGTATTTGAAGATGCCACCATATTCCCTTCCATCTTCTTCAGGGCAAGCTTGTCCAGCTCTCTTCATAAGACTTATTCTCTAGTCCTCTCACCTCTTCCAGTCTGAGACCCTTGAGGGCAATCCTCTCCCCATCCCAATTCAACCCTGCCCAAGAGATGGCTGTCTAGCCTCTGCTTGAACATCTCCATCACTACTCCAGGGCCACTGTCCAACTGCTCTTCGTCCTCACATCCCCATGATTAGAACCATTATTCCATATCTTGTTCTCTGGGATGACAGAGAACAGGACTTGATCCCCTTCTGTGGGACATCTTTTCAGGTTTTTGGAAAGGGCAAGCGTATCCACCCTCACTCCTTGTTTCTCCAAAGCAAACCTACCCAAGTTTCTCCTTGTGAGTTTCCCATCTGTTGCTTGTTCCAACTGGTAAGAAGGACTTTTTCATGGTGCTTAGAACTGAATCCCACCCCAGCTCTTCCATCCAGATGATGGTCCATCCCCAACCTTGTGCCTTCCAGAGGGAATAGATTCCAATGACCGTCATCCCCAGCCTGACAGATGATTCCCCAAGGTGATAGGCGTTGGAGCCCAACATGTGTGGAAGCTGCTGGATCAGAGGCGTCCCGTTTCTCCTGCACGATAGCCAGATGCCTCTGTGCTTGTTTACTTCCATAATTTATATCCTGCTGTTCCATAACAAGACACACATCCAGCAGATGACAAGGCTGGGGTTCCATTTAAAACACAATTAAAATAACATGACAAAGCAATCAACCAGAAATAATTCATAAGCTGCTGTCACTTTAAAAATATACTAGCAGCCAGAATCAAAATAATAAAAAATGTGATGGAGTTGTTTTTGAAGTTCATCTAAATGCAGCCAGTGAAAGAAAAGCCGTAAGTGGAAGGCTTAACACAATCTCTTTCCTATTTCTGTCATTCTGTGCCAGTGTTGGCAGGTAGAGTTCCTCTGAATCTGGAGGTTCTGTTAAGCTCTGGGGCTACTATTTATGCACAGATTTGTCTCTGCCACAAATTTATGTGATTTCTGTTTGAATCACCTAAACAAGCGACAGCAGTAGATCCTGATAACACTCCTCCCTCATTTAATGGATAAAATTTCTGTTCAAATATCCCCCTGAAATAATAGATTAGGCCATTGCATCCAAACGTGTCTGGATCAGGCAGTTAATTTTTACCTTAATTTTATGTCATCTGTGGTGATCTGCATATTCTGAGTAATGGCATCATTTCGCCAATCATGCAAATTATGTCATTTGCATCTACACGTGATCTGGATTGATGCAAATGACATTATTTGGGATTTAACGGACAACTGGGAACAACAGACACCTGTTAGTCTGCTAAATCACTACGTTACAAGAAACGTTTTACTCGTATTTCTGATTAAGTACCACTCGATATGCCTTTTTTTTCACTTAATGCAACAAACCAGGTCAGATAAAGACCTAGCAACTGTACTTACTGAATTTGATTAGTATGAACTTTGGTTAAGTTGAGTCGCCATGTACTGTGCAAGCCCAGAGAATGAATGAATTCAGTAATCGGTTAAGAGTGTTGTCTGGATGCAGCCATAGTGACTCCAGGTGTTCACAGCCTTCCTTGCACCATAGCCCTTCTGAACGCCAATGGGGAAGGAGGTGTGTTGGAATTAAATAATGAATTAAATTTGTATGGTTGCCCATCTCAATTGCATGAGTCTGGGTGGCTAATAATTGAAAACAAAATAAAAACAGTAAGCTAAAACGATAACGCTTCCTTGAGTCTTATCCCTCCATGTGAAGCACTGGCACATCTAGGAAAAGAGACAGTTGGGTCTCCCTGCTCCTAGAATTATTAGTTGAGTTTTTAAAACAGCCCCCCAGGACCATGTTTTTTTTGAACTCAGATTCATAGCACCGCGTGCTTCAGTTAGAGTGACTGCCCCAAGACCTTGATGCTTCTGTTCAATGGTGCCAGCCGGCCAAATGTCCTTCCCGGAATATTTCTGCCAACAGTGCCAAGAACACCCACAATTTTCTCATGGAATTTGGTTTTCCACATTTCTGTGAGCCAGGGAGGATTGCTTCCTCCCCCCACCCACATTTGAGGCTACTTGCCCTTGTAAAAACAATGCAGCAGAAGGCAGGAGCAATGCCCTGGAGTAGAGTCTGGATTTTTTTCTCCGTCCTTTGCACCTCGAGTGCACCAACAGTGCTGTCTCGGAAGCTCGGCTCCTTGACTGTTCGCCCCCATTTTATGATAGCTGCTGGTCCTGGGGCCTTCTTGGTGATGGCACCCATTTTACTTCTAGCCCTGACAGTCTGTGAAGGGTAGCACTCTTTCCAGGAGTTTTCTGTGCAGTAACAATATCCAGTTCTGTTCTGATATCCAGCTTTCCAGAAGCTTGGGCTCTCCAGATGTATTAGATTTCAACTCCCATAATCCCCAGCCACACAGCTATGAGGAGCGGAGGTTATGGGACTTGAAGTCCAACGTACCAGAAAGGCATCAGCTTGAGGAAGGTAGAGCAGGGTTTCTCAATCTCAGCAACTTTTAAGATGTCTGGATGTCAATTCCTAGAATTCCTCAGCCACCATGGGCTGGCTGGGGAATTCTGGGAGTTGAAGTCTACAGTTGCTGAGGTTGAGAAACACTGTTCTAGAAGTTACTGCTGTCCCTCCCTCCCTCCCTCCTGTCTGTCTATCTTTTCCTTCCTTCCTTCCTTCCTTCCTTCCTTCCTTCCTTCCTTCCTTCCTTCCTTCCTTCCTTCCTTCCTTCCTTCCTTCCTTCTCCCTCCTGTCTGTCTGTCTATCTTTTCCTTCCTTCCTTCCTTCCTTCCTTCCTTCCTTCCTTCCTTCCTTCCTTCCTTCCTTCCTTCCTTCCTTCCTTCCTTCCTTCCTTCCTTCCTCGATTTGAAGAACGGCCTTCCTAGTTGCCTTTTAAAACTGGAGCGAACATCGGCATACGGATTCCATTTCTGGAATTTCCATTTCCGCATTTATTTTCCTTTCTTCAGGGGCGTCGCAGAGAAGTAACTGCAACAATTGGCCAGGGAAGCACTATCAAAAGAACTGCTAATAGAACAACAGTTCTGAACAAGAAGCGCTCGTTCGTTCAGAGCTGAACCAATTGTATTGCCAAAACATGATCACAATACGAATGACCTCCTGCTGTGGGTGATATGTTAATTAGATAACCAAAAATTAGAGCTGCTCCCACAAACTGTTACAGCGCAACAGGAGTGTGTCTGTTAAAAGTTGTAACCTGCCCCTTCCTCCAAGAAGTGCATGCCAAAACCCTCTCCCCCCACCCCAACTTTCCAACTGCTGCTTTCTGTTGGTATTTCCTTGCTCTGCTCTCCTGTAAGCTGTTTGGGGAAACAAATCACCTCCTTTATTAATGCTGTAAATCAGGGTTTCTCAACCTTGACAGCTTTCAGATGTGTGGACTTCAACTCCCAGAATTCCCCAGCCAGCAGAGCTGGCTGGGGAATTCTGGGAGTTGGAGTCCACACATCTGAAAGCTGTCAAGGTTGAGAAACCCTGATTTAAATACTTTGTTTTTATTTCTGCAAACTTCTGGATTCCTTCAGTTATATCAATGCCTCCTTGTCTCTCAGCAGCCTGCTTGGGGGGTAAATCTTGCACAACCCACAGCACCCTTCTTGTGATTGATTTCGTCCCTGGTCTCCTTCCATAGGTAAGTGATGAACAGCCCGAAGGGAAAGTCGGCTGCTTTGCAGCGCGGGCGAGAGGCGCAGCCTGGGAGCCTGAACGTTGGCGCTCAGGTCCAGCTGGCGCCTGGTGGGAATCAGTGGAAAGAGAGAAGCAGAAAGCAGAAGATGAGAAGAAGAAGAAGGTGAGCCGTCCACTGAGTTGGTTGTAAGTTTCTGTAAAAGAATGTAGAGATGACCTTGGGATGGAGGTGAAACAAGAACTCAGTCCTGGGGAAGTGGAAAGCGTGGGAAAGACACCAAAATAGCCCTGCTTTAGTTCTGTTTGGCATCAGAGGGAACAGAGACAAACTTTGGCTGACTTTTGAGGTTTGTTAACACGTCCGATAACCACAAAGTAGCACTTCTGGACTCTGTGTGGTGACTTTTTTCCTGGCCTGGCCTACCTTGAAGGGCTGACATCAATCTTGAAAATCTCTTGGAGTTTCTCTCTGCCTCCTCTGATACCAAAGAGAACCAAGGCGGAGGTATTTTGAGCACTTTTCTCACGCTTCCCACTTTCCCAGGACAGAGTTGCTGTTTCACCTCCTTAAGGGTTCCTCCATTCCAAGGTCAGCTCTACAAAAAAGGACAGGACTAGATTCCTCACCGGACTGATCTGGCTTCCTTTTTTTATGCTTATAGTTAACAGTGGCGTTAAACCTGGCAAAGCAAAGATGTGAACTTATTTAGGGTGCCTTTTTTTGCACAAACACATTTGTGCTAGGAAGCTTCAAGGAGGCATTTTAAAGCAGACCTCAGTTCCCAGAACTGTCAGCAATGGCCATACCGGTTAGAGAAAGCTAGGAATCTGTACATCTGAACAGTACCGAGGTTGGGAAGGATGGAGTGCCATTTGGGGCTGTGAAAATCCAGATTACCACCGA
Source organism: Python bivittatus (assembly GCF_059951505.1). Lineage (NCBI taxonomy): Eukaryota > Metazoa > Chordata > Lepidosauria > Squamata > Pythonidae > Python > Python bivittatus. The sequence continues at coordinate 5,240,462 of NW_028277095.1, read as the reverse complement.
TAATGAAGTGCCAACAAGTTGGTGTCGATTCTTAGAATCCACATAGATGATGGATTTTCTCTAGGAGGATCTGTCCCCAACCTGGTCCTTCAGATCATCCAGTGGTGGATGGATCCACCAACCACCACTCTAATTGAGTCCATCCACCTTCTTGCTGCAGCAAATACTGCTTTGCTGACATTTAGCGGTGACCCTGATGTCTGCAGCTCAGTTAACCTCCTGGGTCTGAAGAGGCCCCGGTTCAAGTCACCACTTAATCAGGGATCTCACTTGGTTGACTTTGGGCCAGGCCCTGTCTCCTGGCTCAACAGGGTTGTTCTTGGAGGATTAGATGAAGGGGTATCCCCACGTGAACTTCATGAAATTCCTGGAGTGGGGTGTGCAATCTTTGCAGTAAGCATGCTTTGGGTTATCCCAGTTGACAGTGAGAACTATTAAGTAGTGGAACAGCTTGCCTCCTGGAGTTGTGGGTGCTCAAGAAAGATTGGACAACCATTTGTCCAAGATGGTATGAGGACTCCTGCCTTGGGCAAGGGGTTGGACTAGAAGATCTCCAAGATCCCTTCCAACCCTATGATTCTTTGAGTTGGGGCTCACTTGGGCCCTGGAAGCCCTTATAAAAGGCTGCCATACTCTGTGTGACCTCTAGAGGGCAGCACAGAGGTCCATAATGTTTGTTCCTGCCCTCTATGGGTCCTCTGCATATTTGCAGCTCAAATCTGGTGTTCTAACTTACAACTGTACAGTGAGCTCATTATTCCTCACGTTGATGCCACCATCATCTTTTCCAGCTTGAGGCCCTCAACAATTCCAGGTTGAAGCTTGATAGCCTGCAGGACTTAGAGGCCTTTGTCAAGCTTCACAAACAGAAGAAGAAACGTAAGAAAGTGGCCCTCCCCAAACAGCAGGAGCCAGAAATTATTGTGAGTATTCTGGACGTTTTCTCAGATGTGCAATACCTCTGGAGGGCATGTTCAGCATGTTTGAGAAGGAGTCGGGCTGCCCTGAAAGATCCAAGGGCCTGTTCCAGAGATGAAATAAGTTCTGGCCTTGTAGGACAGTGCCCAGAGAGCTCTAGCACCCCAATCAGACATTCGCACGGGCTAAAAATGGCTTTCTTTGTCGCAGAATTGGCAGACTTCTGGGGTGGCTGTCCCTGTTTCCTGGAGCAATCTCCCCAATACACAACCGGCCCCCACTCTGCTTGCCTTTAGAAAAGCCAGTAAGAAGACTTGGCTTTTTCCATGGTCTTTTGGGCCTGTTGAGTAGAGTCCATTTTAGTCGCTCAATTACCCTGTTTCGCCTACCACTGTATACTGTATATTGGGTGTTTTTTTAAACAATGTAAGGTGGTCATTACTATTATTATTATTATTAGTCATTGTTGATTTTTGTTGCATGTCACCCAGTGTCACGTTGTTTGAGGTTGGCGGCCTTACCAATGCATTAAATAAATAAATAAATAAATAAATAAATAAGATGAGTCCTCCCCATCTTCTGGGCGAAGGAGTTTGGCAACTAGCAGCAACAGGCCCTTTTAGAGGTTAGCCCTAATTTGGCCCAGGCATCAGCTGATCTCAGAAAGCTAACCAGTACTTGGACAAGGAACTTCTGGGAAATCCTGGGGTTGCAGGCTAGTTGAAACAAAACGAAACACTAAGCTGGAAAAAGTCCATTCCAAACTATGGCTCTATCTTCGCCAAAAAAAAAAAAACCCTCTGTGGAGTCCCTGGTGCTCTCTGAGCTTGGCGGTTGGCTTGCAGATGTTTCATTACCCAACTAGGTAACCTCATCAGTGCAACGGTGTGTGGGGTTTGCTCCCTGTTTATATATAGTAGCTTATAGATAAACCATATTTACACATTTAATGAAACAGACGAGAACAGATCCCCTTCAGCAGCCAACACTCAGATAAGCAGGGATTGACACCAGACGAACAATCAAGCCGAAAACAACGCCCTAACCAAGGAACTACCAAGGAGAAAACCACACCCCCACCAATACTGGCAGGGCAAGCCACTGTATATAAACAGGGAGAAAACCCCACACTTACTAGCACTGACGAGGTTACCTAGTCGGTTAACTGCAAGCCAACCACCAAGCTCAGAGGACTCCAAGTTCAACCCTGAGCTACAGAGTTTCTCTTCCATTGGAAGAAGCCCACCCACGCCAGGCCTCTTTAAGTTTTAGCTGCAATTCCAGAGGAAACAAACCATTATCAGAAAAGAAAAGGAAAAAAAAACACCGGGATCCTGCGTTCCGGGAGGCTCTCCAATTCCCTTTTAAAACTGGCTCAACTGGGGAGGCTTTTCCCATATCTGATGGCAGCAAATTCCAGTTTAAATGCTTTTTTTTTAATCTCTCCAAAGGCCTCCGAGTTTTAAGACGGAGAGGAGGAGAACCACATCTCTTTATACATACTTTCCAGATTATGTATGATTTGATCTACTTGGTTTGGAAGCCTTTCTTCGTATGTTTTCCAGCTCAATCCTATTCTTTGCCCATAAACATTCTTTGGGTAGCATTTAATATACACGTATATATTCCTTCGCTAGCTTTTTGCTGCTTTTGGCTCATTTGTTCCTTCGCGTATCAGCATTATTTTGTAAGTTAGTCAGTCCCAGGGGAAGCCTCTATTTCTGGAATGGACAAATGGAAAAAGGATGGCTGATAAAAATTTGCAACGAGAAGATAAAATTATCGTTCTCTTTCTGCTTCTTTATATAAAATATGAAGACCTCTTGGAGTCCGTGATGTTTCCTTGGCAACAAGGTGGAGGTGGCCTGCCTTCTTCTGGGTGCTATTTGGATTTCTCGAGCTAGCCTACAGACCCAGGATTTCTTGGTGGTGTCTTATCCAAGGACTAACCAAATCTGACCCGGCTTGTTATTTTGTGCTCGGCCCAGGCCGGCGGGGAATGCCACCTCCCCTGGTTCTGAGGCTCTCCCAAATAGGATGCTCTGTGGGGCTTATAGTCTGGAAACTGGCAGAAGAAAGAAGGGGCACTCTAGAAAAAGAGAATATGTACATTCAAAGTCCATTCTTTCAAATGGAGTGGGTGGGAAATGGCATGGACAGAGTGAGCCCCTCCCTCCAGGGGCCACAGGGAGTCAAAAAAGTCAAGATGGCAGCCTGAAACGCACGATCAAAGCCCTGCACTTAACTTTCTTGACCCCCCTCCCGCTTGGGCACCCCTGCCGCTCTCCTTTTGAGCACCCCAATAAACACATTTGGAGGATTTCTGTGTTTTCCTTCTTAGATAGAATCGGTGGAGTCAGAGCAGTTTCTTGACGCTGCGCTGGAGAACCAGATTCCTGTAATCGACAAGTATCTGGCTGATGGAGGGGACCCCAATGCCCATGACAAGGTAGGGTGGGGTCACCAGGGAGCATCCCCCTCTCCATGCGCCGAGGGGCTAACGCTTAATCCACAACCTGCGGAATGATTCAGACAAAGGAAGGGTGGGGGGAACTGATCCCAAGCCGTTTTAGACAGCTGGAATTTAAAACCCCAAGCGGTGGTGCTGTTTTGCAATTTATACTTTATAGCGTTTTTTAAGCTCTGTGCCGCCTGTCTTGGTGACGTACCAGCATCTAACCCTTCTGGATGGATGGGGGCATAAGATTAGGGTTTTTTTTCCCTGCCTGAATTTGCATCCCAAATTTTGCTTGTTTCCAGCAGTTTTCTGCTGGTTGAGCCGGTCGTTTTCAAGGTACCCAAGCGCCCCCTGCTGGCCACCAGGTGCATTAACTGTGCTCCATCTATATACCAGCTCAGTGTTTCTCAACCTTGGTAACTTTAAGACGTGTGGACTTCAACTCCCAGAATTCCCCAGCCAGCCCAGCTGGCTGGGGAATTCTGGGAATTGAAGTCCACATGCCTTAAAGTTGCCAAGGCACTGTACCGGATGGCTATTCACAGAAATATCAAAAACCGTGATGCAGATTTACATAAGTGAAAGCACCAGAGATGGTCCAGAAGTTGCTTGACTGTAACTCCTAGCAGCCACAGGCGACATGGCCGCTGGTTAGGGGCGATGGGAACTGTCCTTCAGCAACCGTTGAAGTTCCCAACGAAGGTTCCCCATGCCTATTGGATTAATTTTGGGAGTTTTAGTCCAGCCATTCATAATGCAGGCCAAATAGTCTGTACAAGAAACGTTGTTCAGAAGAATATGCTTGCTTTTAGATTCAGAGGTTCCGAAAGGGCCTCCTTTTTAGAAGAGGCACTCAGATTCCCTTTTCTTTCCACCAAGAAAGAAGGGCTATATTTTTAAAAAGCATTAAAAAAAAAAAGATTGAAATGTGGAGCATCTTTTCAAAGGATCAAAACAGCTTTGATATACAGCCATGCTTGTCTCTTATTTTGTGTGTGTGTGTGTGTGTGTGTGTGTGTACACACCTAAGGCAGCATTCCTGAAAAGAATAGGCTGGAAAACAGAGAGGAGAACATCGTTGCGTTCTATTATTATTTTTTTAAAACTTTTGTTCTTTTATTAAAAGATTAATCACCTTAATCTTTAATTTTAAAAAGATTTTCAAAAAGAAATACAGTCTTTTTCAAGCCATCCAGGAGCAACAGGAGTGGTACAGAAAGGGCTGCCCTGAAGGGCCACATCTTGTTTCCTGCGCTTAGAAGGTCCTGCGTGTAAAAGCGCGTGGTTAAGCAAGGCTGCTCCGCGAGGGTCTGGTGTGAATTTGCAAGGGGGAACGAGAGTTCGGGCGTCTCCGTGTTGAGGGAAGCGATGTCACCCTTGCATCGTGATATCTCGGAGACTGTTAGCAACCAAACTGTGTTTGCGTGAAATGCTTACATTGTGCCTGTTTCTCTGGGCAAATTTTCTGCGCTCTCACCAACACTCAGTCCTAACATAATCACACAGGTTGGGTTCTCAGACACACTTGAACAAAATATTAATTTGTGGCTTGCTTCTCCCATGTAAAGCCAGGGTGGGCAAAAATGGATCCAGAGATAAAATGATGGGGAAGATCCAGCAGTTGAATTCTGGCACGGCCATTTAGTTCCTGCTATTTTGGTGCATATAATTTGGAAGAGCCTGCATGTGCAGGCCCAGCCTTCTCCAACCTGTTGCTCTCAAAATGCCCAGCCAACAGAACCATGTTGATGGGGTTGACATTAAATATGTTGAGAGGACATCAAGCTGGGGAGGACAATGCTAGATCACAATTGGATTGAGGCACAGGTTGAGCTTATACACTCCGTAAAATGGTTTATTTAGTTTTGGTTTTAGCAGGTTGTGTGAAACCAGCTCTGCTGATGTCTAAACCATGGCTTATTAGTAGTATTTTTCAACCTTGGCAACTTTAAGACATGTGGACTTCAACTCCCAGAATTCCCCAGCCAGCATGCTCTCCAAGTTGCCAAGGCTGAGAAACACTGGTTTGTAGGGTAGTGTGTGTGCAAGCACAGGCCACCGTGGTTGGTTCACTAAAGGATGGTCAAGCTAACCATGATTTAGTGTGGGAACACCCACCCTTTTTGAACTATTGAGCCCATTGGTGAAGTTGACCTTTGCAAACTTTCTCATAACCCGGCGACTGAGGGGCTTTGCTCATTCACAAAATGGCTGCCGTGGAGGACAGAGACAGTTGTAAAGGGCAGAGGTACCTGAATGCAACCTGCTGTTGTCTCTTATTTCCGTCCCTGCCTGCAGGGGGCTCTTTCCTCGTCCCTGGCCCTTTTCTGGGCATGAGGATCTATTTCTGTGGACATCCATCTTTGTTATCTTCTAATAAAGCTTCTGGGCTGAAGGGCATTCTTGGGACAGGATTCTTGCATCGTTGTGCTTCCCTTTACATGTACTGACCACCAGGAGGCGGGAGGTGGCTGGTTTTGTCCTATGTTGGGACTCGTCAGATGTACGTAGCCAGATCTTTCTATGGCACTCGGCCCTCTACTAGGAAAGATCTGGCTACCTACTTCTGATGAGTCCCAACATAGGACCAAACCAGCCATCTACTGCCTCCTGGTGGTCAGTGCAAGCAAAAGCACCACACAGGATATCCACGGCAAAAAATAGAGAAAATCCCCCCAACTCTCGGTGTGCGGAAGTCACATAAAACCTTGTAAATGAGGACATGACATAATGTAACATCTATATCTCTCTGCTCTAAGAGTTTAAAGGAAGGTGGACTCTATTCTGTTCTGATACTTCTCATATTTTGTAATCTAAGTAAGTTTCTTCTGGGCTAGAAAACTAGTGTCTGCGTAAAGGTGTGTCTCTGGATGTACCTGGCACGGAGTGCTTTGTAAGCGTAGCTGAAGGTTTGTCCTTTCCTCAATAGATGCCGCCTCACCCTCTTTTCTTCTACGGAGGGCTGCCCGCGGGGAGATGGGCTGCATTAGGAGTCCCCCAGGTCTGGAGTGGTGGGGAGTCTATGCTGGAGAAATAACCCTAAGTGATAACCTCTCCTTTGCTTCCTACTACAGTTCAAATGCACAGCCCTGCACCGAGCCTGTTTGCGGGGCCACGCAGAGATTGTGGACAAGCTACTGGAAGCGGGGGCCAAATTGGAGCCAAGAGACATGGTGAGTCTCGACCGATGGCCTATAAATCCTCAATGCCGGCATTTCTGAGATCTTGGAGTGCTGCCATTGCAAACAGAGGACCACCAGGCGTTTTGCAGAGAGCAAGAATCTGTCTCTCTCTTGGCATGCGTTCCAGGAGATCTTTGCCTGAAAAAGAATGAGGATTGGGTCCCCGGTTTGTCAGTCTTCCCCTAATCTGTAGAGTTATTCCCACACTGGCAGGAAATAGTAGTTCAACAGTTGCCGCACTCACAGGTTGGGGAAAGCTGGTTTAAGCCTGCCAAAGGATGCTAATGTAGCACGGGTTGCAGCATTTCGGCCTACCCGCAATCATCAAGGAAAAACAGTTGCTGCTGTAAAATTTCCCAGCACAAAGAGAGAGGTCTAGCATGTTTGCCTCCAAGTTGCTCAGAGAGAGCTGGCTGGGGAATTCTGGGAAATGGAGCCCACACGTCTTAAAGTTGCTAAGGTGGAGAAACACTGCTCTAATGGAGCATTTCCCAACGGATGTCTTTGGATGAATTTCAAACTGCAGCTCCCAGAATTCCTAGCTATGCTGGCAGGGGAATTCTGGGCATTATAATCCCAGGTCCTCTGGAGGGCACCTTTTGGAGGAAGGCGCCTTGGAATGATGCAGCCAACCAGCATCTTTTGAGGCTTTTCCTACGAGCAGGACGGCCAGCAAGTCAGCCCTTCCAGCTGCTCTCCAAATTGGCTGTCCAAACCTTCCACCCCGAAGCCTCTGAGGTGCATTGGAGATTCTGCTCCGTTCACCCCAAAGAGTGGAAATCTGGCCCGTTTGGAAGGTTGGAGAAGACTAATGGCCTTACTGAATCTTTTCTGCTTTGGTGCAGCTGGAGGCCACCCCCTTGTTCTGGGCTTGTCGCGGGGGACATCTGGACATCCTCAAGGGGCTGATCAGCCGCGGAGCCAAGATTTCCACGCGGGACAAGGTGAGTGGTGGGAAGGTGGGGTCCCCTTTCCTGTTCCTAAATGAGCCATGGAGGGATTCATGGTGGACCTCTTGTTCTGATTGCAGCTATGGAGCACCCCCCTGCACGTGGCTGTCCGGACAGGCCACTCTGACTGCGCCGAACATCTCATTGCCTGTGGAGCAAACATCAATGCCCAAGATAAGGTGCAGGAAGGGGGAGGGCGGGAAGGATGCTTGGTGCCAAGAGCACCTTTTGCCTCGGGCAACGAAAGGGCAGCAGGTACCCAACTTTGGCCACGTCCACCCCAACCTTCATTATGGTGCCATTCTCCTGATCATCCTTTCGGGGGAGAGGCACTGACAGTAAGAAAATTATTCGCCTAAGTCTGAATCTGGGCGATCAGAACACAGTGCTCAAGGAACGCCATGCGATGGCCAGGTTCATGCATGCCAAGACAAGGACTGGATTCTTACAACTTGCTGAACTGCTAACACCCAACATAACTTAGTCAAAGGTGTAATATGACTCCAGCTTCAATAGCTGTTCCTAAGCACTTTTACGATTGGGTAAACTGTGTTTTTAAATAAAAGATCAAACATAAAAACCATAAGACATCTTTGCAGGAATCTACAGCGGGCAGTTTTTTTCTCCCCGTTGGCACCAACTTCAGAAGCGACACTCCATTCTGCCAAGCCATGGGGTGGGGGCTGTGGCCAAGGGCCAGGGAACCTGCTTTGCATCCTGCAAAATTCAAGGTCCAGCTGCCAGCTTCTCCAAATCCTGGTGGGGAGGAGAAAGTCTACTCTGGGACTGTGGAGGTAGTGAGCAGGTTGACACAATAAACTAAACCCTCCGTCCAGGTTAACAAATCACAACCACTATGCTTACCAAACGTGCGAAGCTCAACAAGTAAACCTTTTATGCCATAATGAGGCGGGTCTGGATAACAATCTGGTGCACAATCTGGTTGGTTTGGTTTCACGGTGGCGTGCCTCACTGCAGTGTTTGAATCCAATCTGTTAAGCCATGTCTATGCAAGTCACGTCTTGATGAGGTGTGGGTGAACCAGGTTGTATAATGCATCTTGCTGTCTTTCCTTACCGACAGCGCCACTCCAAGGGTTGGGCAGGGGTCTTCCCTGGCTCAAATGCGAGAGATCAGAATTTAGCCCCATCCCCATCTTTGAACCAGGATCAGGATGGAGGGAACTTGATGCACTCATTCATTGGCTGCATCTACAAAATAAGCTTCAGCGGGTCACTGAAGACCCAACAGATGCATTAGAACAATATATTAAGCTTCGTTACTGGAGACCTGTTTATGGTGGCTTAACATGAAATGCAAACCCAGCCTGTTTGGTTCGCTCAGGGTTTCTCAACCTTGGCAGCTTTCGGATGCGTGGACTTCAATTCCCAGAATTCCCCAGCCAGCAAAGGTTGAGAAACATGGGGCTAATTTATAGTCCAAAGCATTGGGCAAAGCCAGAAAATGGGTTAATTCATAACGAAGTCAAGTGTGTTGTATGAACTCAGACACTCTTTTCTCCTGGCCAGGAAGGAGATACACCCATTCACGATGCAGTCAGGCTAGGACGATTCAAGGCGGTCAAGACCCTGCTGATGTACGGTGCAAATCTTGGCATCCAGAATGAGGTGAGGAAGAACCCAGGCTGGTGGTGGTGGTGGCGGAGCACTCAGTTGCTCATGTAGTGGGCAGAGATATTCTTTGGGGCCACAAGGCTCCTGGCTGGAGGAACGCGAGTGAACGAGGTGCTCGAGCGCCTCCGTTCACATGGGAACGCATGATATAATCCCCAAACCATTCCTTGTCCTGGAAGAGCTCACCGATGGGTATTGAGAACCGTAACAGCTCAGGAAGTCAGATTAAATCTGGCTCCATTACATATGCTTCTTTTTATGGAGAAAGTTGTATCAGAGTAAAAGTGAAGTAAAAATCCTTGTCAGTCAGAGTGTTTTTTGGGAGCAACAGCAGGCATCTTTGGGGGAGTTGGAAGGTGCACTTCATGGGGGGGGGGGGGGGAGAGCTGCGATGCAAAGTGGGTGAAAATGTTCCGTAACCACCTTTCAGTTTAGGGAAAATATTTGTTAGCTCCTTTTATAGCAAGCTTGCAGCTTTTACGTTCTCCGTACACAAAATGAAAAACGATCCTGCTGGATGAGTGGTCAGCTGAGGCAGCAGAAAGGAGAGCTGGGCATTGTTTTAGGCTAAAGGATATATATGTGGCACACGCCCGCAAGCTTCCCCTGAGGGCTGAAGTCATATAGCCCAGATGCAGGTTAGCGCTTCCTCATGAGGACTAGAAGACTGCTGAGTAAGGAAGAGTGAGCTTTATGGCTTCTGCCGCTGATGGGCGAGATGACCTACAGGGGCCAACTGAGGAGGGGAAGGGGCTGCGGGGCCTCGGCTTTGCTTCTAATTATGGGCCGTTCTTTGTCTTGGCAGGAGGCGGTCACCCCAGTAGACCTGGTGAAGGACTGGCAGACAGGGATCCGGGAGACGCTGCAAGTGTGCGCCAACCGGCAGCAAGGCCAACCCAGGAACTGCTGAGTGTGTGTGTGCTGGGGGGCATCTTGGGCGATGGGGTGTTGCCTCCACGAGGCAGTACCCCCCCTTCCCTCCACCATCTTGTGACCAACTCACCGTCCTTGTCCCTGTTTTGCACCAAACTGTGGGCAGATCTGCCCTTCCCCTACAATCCTGGTGCCAAGAGAAAAAAAATCGGGGGAGGGCTTTCTTGCATCCCCAGGCTGGCATGAGGGAGCCTGCTGGGCCTTAGGACCCTCCACTGCTTTGTCTCAAAAGCCTATGGAGGGAGATTTTCTCTGCCTGCAGCAAACGTGGGCGGGAGAGCAGCTTTGGCATCCTTGCACGCCTCCTGGCAACCGCTAGAGAGCGGCCTGGCGGGGCTTTTGGCGAGGGAGGCCTCTGCCTTTCAGCCTCCAGAGCCAGGAGGCTTCACCATGTCAGAAGCTGGGGGGCCTGCAAGGAGAAAGGCCAAAGAGCTGGAGCTACCCTGCCAACCTCCAGACACCCAAAGCAGTCCTGTTCCACGGAGCTACCACTTCGGGCTGTAAATTCTCGGGGACTGTAATTGGCACAGAGCGCCAGGCACTGTGGCTACCTGTCTGCCCCAAGGGGCACCGGCGCTGGCCCCGCTGCTCCCTGGATCTGCGGAGGAGCCACCTTCTGGATTTTAGAGGAAGCACCTGGCCTTATTTCCCACCTGCCACAAACTCCCGTGGTCCCTGGGCAGCGTCTCCCCCAATTCTTCACTGGAAGGAGCGTCCCGCTGCAGCCCTCCCCGATGCTGTGGTTGAGGGCTGGGAATGCTTTTCCAGAGGTGGGGAGACCCTCAGGCTGCTGGAGGGAGGGCAGACTGAAGTCCTCTCGAGCTTGTTATCCCCAAAGCCAAACTCCTCTCTGGGGCGAGTCCATGCCCCCTGGTGAAGCAGAAGAAAAGTGCATCCCCCCCCCCATTTTTTTCCTTTTGGCACCATCTCTTCAGTCAACAAGCCCACCAGCAGCCACTGCTGTTTTGTCTCTGGGGGTCCTCACCCTCGTTCCTTGTACATTAGAGAAGTGGGGCCTGGACAGGCCGAGTTCTCCCCAACCGGCTCACGGTCCTCAAACAACCCAACTCCTTCAGTGAAAGGAGGGGCCAAAATATGGCCGGCAGCGCAGCGCTTGCACGCAGCCGGCTGGCCAACCTTTCGCAAGCCTGGTGATGGAATATTCCGGGGGTGGGTGGGCACACGCCGAGCAGGCAACCCACCTCCCCTTGTAACTCCTTTGCTTGGGGGACAGGGTTCCCCCTACTGACTTCTACCTATTCATGACTTCACGGTCTGTCTCCGACAAATGTGCCCCAGAGCCGGGATGGGCATCGGCGACGAAGGCCAGCCTCGATCTCTCAGCCTGGTATGGGAATCGTACCGGCTCTGGTGATGGATTATTTATTTATGTCTGTATTTATTTATTTCATTCCAGCTCTCCCCTTCTCCCTTTTCCAGAGAAAGGGCCACTGAGGCTGGAGAAAATTACTTGAATTTATCTTTGTAAACCAGTGCAACTTGACTTCTTGTGCCGACTTCGGCCCCAAACGTGTCGCAAATGATACCGTAGTCCTTTCGCCTGACGGCTCCGAGCCGCACTGGGCCACGATGGACAGGCAACTCGCCTCTTAGCCACCCCGGTGGCTTAAGACCGGCTTTGAGGTTGCTTTGCTGCGGGCCCGAGGTCTTCCCCGAGGTCTTCGGTATCATCTCAGGGCTGGCCCCTCCCTCCGTGCCCACCGCAGGACCTCCGATTCCCCATGGAGGGGCGCGTGGGCGAGGCTGGAGGGCGTTCCAGAAAGATACTCCGTTTAGGGGCCTGATTGTGCATTACGAAGACTTCCGTTCCTCAAAGTGTTGTGACGGCAGTGCTGCAGTGATGTGATTTTTCTTTTGTAAATAATAAAAGCGTTTTGTGTCCTGAAAGACGGGGCGTTGAGAGCAATTGTAGCGGTTGCAAAGGCTGGCTTTGAAGTCACTTCTCTCTCCTAGGCTGGAACATGACTTCCATTTATTGTAAAAAGGGGGGTCTTTTATTCACACCCACGGAATAGAAGTCTAAAGCCCCAATTTCTGGGCAAAAACCAAAAACCACAGCCTGGGTGCAGGCTGCAAGGGTCCTCTGGGCTCAAAAGTCCCTGCAACAAAATACTAGCGTATCAGTGAAGGAGGTTCCAGCCCAGCCTGCTCTTTGCTGTGCTAGCTTTCTACCTGCAGGGTTCTGCCACTTCTCCCCAAGTGCTCTGTAGCAAGTGTTCGCCATGGACGTCTTCCTTGAAATCATCCCTCAGGCGCGTCTCCTGAAAGCGTGACAGCCAGCAGAATTAGGAGGGAGATGCCAGTTGCCCAAGGACGGAGGGTGGCAGAAACTCCCCGGAACAATCTGCTTCCCTAAGAAAGCAGAAGGATCCACTCGCTGAACCTGGTTACTAATGGAACCCATTTTCTGAATTCCCCCCATATGATCCGTAAACCAACAAAACAAGCTGGGTTCGCCCCACATGCTAAACCACAAACCCAAAACTAAGGTTAGCATTAACCTAGCTTAGTGTGTTGTGCCAATGCATCAGCTAGATCTTGATCGGACCAGGCTGCACCTGTGTGTGACTGCCTGCCAAACAGACCAAGGGAGAACAGAAATGGGAAGAGGGAGGGGTTCCCATCCGCACGGCTGTGGCCTCAAAGGAGAAGGGACAAGAGCGCCATTCTCTTTCGTGCGTAAGAGAGCCGCTGCACAGGTTGGACAGCTGGAGCCAAACTTCTCCTGTGGCACCAGGGATTTCTCTTCCTCCGGAACGTGTCTCGCCCGTCTCATCCAGATTACCGTCTCAGAAATCAACTGTATCTAATCCTGCATACATAGCTTGGGTCCCATAATGGCAGACTGGCCAAAAAGCACATCTCCGCAAGAGGACTGGCGTGCTCCTTCCACCACCCCAAAATCAGGCCCTTATCAACAGGCATCCTTGTGGCTGGGGAAAAAAATTATAAATTGGTGCCTCTCTCCGGTATTATATGCTTCCTAAGAAAGGGGGGGGGGCGGTTAACCCCAAACTCTTCTTAGTCCCTGCCCCTGAATCATTACAATACTCACCTCAACTAGGAGAGAGAGAAAAGACGCAGGTTTCTTCTGCCGTCATCAGTAACTTATATACAGATGTGTAAAGATAGATAATTCCATTGGAAGATGCAGCTGGAGGACGGGTTACAAATAATTTACCCAAACCGAACACACAACGTTTCAGACACGTTCTGCTGTTGGCTGTGAAAAGGGAGAGGCTAAGCAAGGGAGAGGAAGGGAACTCGACTCCCTTCTCCCTAAACCCCTTGTTTCGTTTTTTTAATTTACTTTAAAAAGTAAGATTCCAGGATGGGCATGTCCGGGAGGGGAAACACTGTGCGGAGCAACCGGAGGGGGAAAAGTCTCTCTGCCAAAGCTGGAGTGGAGGGTTTCTCTTGCCCAAGGGAAAAACGGAGTTTCCAGCGAGCCCCCAGAGCCTGGACTGGAAATCCAAGGTGGAAGATAATCCAGGGAAAATGAGAGGGCGAAAGGGGCAGCCCCAGAAAAAGTGGGGAGGGCTCTTCTGACAGTCATCTTTTCAAGGAGAGCCATGGGAGGGAGAGTTGGCTGGCTGCAGGAGGAGTCCTTTGGCAGAAGGAGCACATCCCTGGTCTGGTCAAGGGCAGCTGATTCTGGGCAAAGGGGGCAGCTGGGAAGCTCAATGCCAGGAAGCAGAAGAGATGTGTGGGATTCCCAGGTCTTGGGCTTTGGCACTGTGTGGGCTGGGACAGGGCCTGGGGGGTGCTGTGCCTGCTGCAGGCACTTGGGTGAGCCTGGGGAGTCGCGGGGAATCCCGGCTCGCAACACAGGTCAGCAAGGCGGGCCATTCCAAACCCAGGAAGGCGGGAGAGGTCTGTGCCGCTGGCCCCACAGCTGGGGTCGGGGCCTGCTGCCAAGCGGAGAGTGGCAACTGGTGCAACTGAATGTTGGGGCTGTTGCTGCAAAGTCTGGCACGGAGTCTGGCAAATGGAAGTGCTTGTGTTGGGGGCCTCGAGGGATTAGCACGGCGGGGAAGTTGAAGCACAGAGAAGTGAGGCACCGACAAGGCAATGAGCAGAAGGGCCTGGCCGCCGCCGCCGCCTCCCCGCCCGTCCGTCTGCATCACCGATGTCAAAAGAATCGAGTCTGTATTTGCAGGCTAGTGCTGATCAGCCAGAACACACTTTGCCCAGGTCCACCAACCCTCCGCAGTCAAGCGCTGCTGACAAACGTCTTGTGCGTGGTTCGGAGCGCCGGAAGCCACTGGTGTTCGGTCCAGCCAGCCCCCCCGAGATGGCCAGGCTCCCACCGGCTTAGGAGGCTCCTTTTGGAAACGCAGGTGCCAAACTAGAAGTCCGTCTGAACCGAGGGCAGAAGCCAGGAGAAGTGCTGAAGGTTTTAGGGGAGGGATCCTCCTGGGCTCCCCCGCCTGCAGCCCTAACGCCACTTGCGGAAGTCAAACCCCCGTGCTCTGACTTGCCTCTTCCAGGAGATTGAACTTGCTTCGGCTTTTCCCTGGAACACGGAGACAAGGAGCGGCCATGAAATGCAACTGCGCGACCCTCGCGGGGGCACGGCGGCAGAACAGGAGCTGTGAGCAAACGGCGTGTGATCTATGGGAGGGGAAACCTTCTGGGCAGGGAAGGCTGGACGTCGCAAGCTGCCAAACAGTGCGCGGACAGAGTTCCCGAAAACCCTGGCTGAAATCTCAGCTCAGCCAAACTTCCTAGGCAGAACACACGTCTCAAATATCAGCCTTCCACCTGCAAGGGGGAATGAATACCGCAGGCCTACTTTACAGGTCTGTTGTGAGACAGTGCAATTGAAAGGCAGCTAAGCACTGTCTGTCCCTTACGTTAATATACATCTCATCTATTCTGCCAAACTTTACACGCTTGTTTTACAGATCGTTTGTAGACAGGGACCTCTGTGGGTCCCCCCCCCCTCCAAAAATGCCATGGTTTGCACGTTTTCCAACTCATGCTAATCTCCATAAGGTCTAGAAACGTGAGCAGAGGATTCTGGGATGCCGAACCCTGCAGGGGACCTCAATTTCTCTATGTCCTCAAGTTAATGGGACAATAATGAAGCAGCAGGGATCGTAACGGATATGCAAATGGATGGGCACTGACTGCTAAATAAGAGCTGCTGATATTTTGCACACAGACAGGTGGGAAAGAAACAAAGCATTCTCTGATAGGATCAACTATCCACACAGAATACATTTTCATAATTCTTTGTGCTATTTTTTGCTATTTCACATATTTAAGTTTTCTAGTCACAAGGAGAGGGCAATGGAAATGGGATGGTTCAACTCCCTTTGGGCTCAAGACATTTCAGAAGTCCTCCTCCCTTTTTAAATATGGCTATCTATTTCAAATTACTCCAAGCGATTCACAACAACATACAAGGTCTTCCCTTCCTCTATGTTTATCATCACAACAAACCTGTAACGTAGGCCAGGTTGAGAGTCAAGAAACTGACTCAGATTAACCTAGTCACCATCAGGCTGAGGGGAATTTCAATCTGGGAGTTTGTCAAATCACAATCACAGACCCTGCAAGCCAGCATTCCCTACCCAGAGGGCTCTGGGGGTGTGGTGACCACAACTCCCAGAATTCCCAAGCAAAATCCCTGGGAATTCTGGGAATCAACGTTCCCAACACGTCTGGATAGCAAGGATTGGGAAATGGCTACTCTAACCATTATACCATACAGATAGTCCTCACTTAACAACCACAATAGGGATGGAAAATTTGTTGCTAAGCAGGGCGATTGTTAACCAAGGCATTGCATAACCACACCTGATTTTATGACATTTTTTTGCCACAGTTGTTAAGCGAATCCCCGCAGTAGTTAAGTGAAGCATATGGTCGTTAATCGAATCACGCAGTTCCCCATTTATTTTGCTTACTGGAAGCCGGCTGGAAGGTCACAAAAGGCAATCATGTGGCCCCAGGATGCTGCAACCATTGTAAGTGTGAGCTAGCTGCCAAGGGCCCAGATCATGATCACATGACCATGGGGACACTGTGACAGTTGTAAGTGTGAGGACTGGTCATAAGTAGCCTTTTTCAGCACCATTGTAACTTTGAACAGTCACTAAACAAACAGTTGTTAAGTGAGGACTACCTGTACAGGCTCAGAAGTTCTACAAAATGGCCACAAAAGCAGAAGAAAGGGGAGAAGCTAAATTATAAATTCAGTATTGATTTCTGTGCTTCTAAAGAAATCCAGGGGGCACAACCTTCATCTGAACATGGATTATTCCTAGAATTAGAATTGTATAAAAGGGAAATCTGGAGGTTTCTTCTGTTGTTTTCTGAGTGTTGAAACGGGGAAGTCTAAAAGCGAGGGGCTCTGGAAGAGTGGCCCAAGGTGACCCCCATGCAACATGCTTAGCCAGGCCATCTAAAAGGCCAGGCTCATGAATTTGGCCAACATACTGTGTTTGGGAAGTGTCTGGTTCGTTTCTTTCATGGCTTCGTGACTTAGATGAACCTGGGTTAATTTATGGTTCAATGTACTGTGCGAACCCGAAAATGGGATCACTCAGTAACCGGGTGAAATACCTTGTGTGAACTCTGAATTCAGGTGGAACCAAAGCTCTGAATCACGAGAGTCATGGACTCATGAAAAGCAATTCCCTGTTAATACCTGGAAATGCCCAAGGGACGCAACAGAAGGAACAGAGATAGCAAGCAGGGCCCCTACTTCTAATCACACACGTGTAGAAAAGCGAGCAGGCTAATAAGGTTCGCTGCCTTGTAAACACTGTGGGAAGACAGTTGTCTTGGTCTGGGATAGCCAAGAATCAGAAAGAGTCTGGAAGCCTCTTTGAGACGGACCATTTCATTTTGAGGCATAAGCTTTCGTGCAAATAAAATGGTCCGTCTCAAAGGGGCTTCCGGTCCTTTTCTGCTTCTTGACCACTTTGCAAGTGGTCAAGATATCCATCTGATGGGACAATGTGGACAACAGAATATACCAAGTGGCGCATCTCCACGTTTCATTCTTGGCTGTTGTTTTCACTCTGGGAGCTCAAGATACATAAAGGTCTCCCACAACCGTGCCTCCCCCCGCCCCGTGAAGTGGACCAGGGTGAGAGAGGGCGGTGCTCCTCACTCACTGACCTCCATGGTCAAAGGAGGGATTCCTTAATTCCCCCAATCTCACCTCTTAATGCTGGACCACATTAGCTCTTCCGTCTCATGAATGGAAGCACATGCATCGGGGGGGGGGGGGAACAGAGAAAGAGAGAGAGAGAAACTATCTGAAGATATTTACCTTATGATTTAAAAAAAGAAAGGGACTCCAGGCTATGGCAGAGAGGCCTGTGTTAAATGCGGTTTTCAATTGTGCCAAAGAAAGAGAGATTTAGCGGGAAGGCTGGAGGGAGGAAGGAGGAAACAGAAACAGGAGAAAGAGCAGTGTTTAGCTCCTAAAAGCAGATGCTGAGAAAGAGAACCACTGAGAGAGCTCGGAGGACAGCTTTGCTGGGCCAGGGGCTCCAGTGATACAGCCCTGCCCCTCTCTTTGGAAGCCCCTCCCTTTGCTCTGGGCACCCCTGAATGCCTGGATATGACCCACCCCACCTGGGTGATATTTTTCTCCTGCCCATCACTGTCTCCAAAGCTCTTTAGCTCCCCAACGGTCTTGGCTGAAAAACCCTTGCAGGAGGCTGGCTTTCTTCCTTGACCTGTCGCTCAAAACCACCTTTCTTCTGCAAAGCTATTCAGGCAGCCCCTTACCTCAATATTTTGTTATAAAGATGCCTACTAGGTATATAATTTCCCTTTTTCAGTTCTATCTTCTAGGCCAAAGGAGACTGCGAGCTCGTTGAGGCAAGGGTCTGTCCTCCAGTATCTTGGTTTGCACAACCCAGGTTCTGTATCATGATCCATGAAAGCACCAGGGTCTGCACCCCAATCCAAAAACATTGCCAGCACATTCCCCCCCACTTTAAAAGGAAATGGCTTATTCATTTTTTTTAAAAAAAAGATGGTTGAAATCTTATCAGATTGCTGAATTTCACAATATTCCGAGGACTTTTACACAAGATCTTAGCTGCCATCATTGACATTTCAACAGATTTAGTGAGATTTGGAAAGGGGGTTGGGGGATCTGGGTTGTTGTGCAGGAACTGCCATAGATCAAGACAGAACACGGGTTCCATCCAGGACAACTGTGTCTGCATTCCCCACCTACTTTTATCCCGGAAAACCCCAGAATGGAAAGCTCCACGTTGCACAGGATTCTCAAGGAGCCTCATTTGGTTGGCAGAGAGGGCACCCAGATACTTTGAGGTTCTGGGAAAGGAGTAGGCTGCCCCCACCAATTCAGCCCCCTTTCCATGGGAAACCAGGAACAAAGCTCAGGGATCTTTGTCTGCTGATCTTTTCTAGGAGGAGATCCTGAGATGCCTCCCTGGAAGCCCAGTGTTCTCCAGAACATAGCATGGGGTGGGATAGGACCAACCCCACCCAACTCAGAGCCCCATCAGCTGTTGAGAGTAGCAGATTTGAAAACCTCTAATTCCCAGCTTCTCCTGTTTCTGCCCTGATGTGGTTTTGTCTCACCTTCCCTTTTCTCTGACTGATCTCGGGCCCTCCATTCTTGATGCCTCCTTTCCTCTTTCTCTCTCGGGAACCCTCTCCCCCATTCTCTCTGACTCTGACACTCCTCCTCTGTTTGCACAAGCATTCTAGGAGGACAGCCATGTGACTTATGGCAGCCCAAACACAGGAGGAGTCTGGTGGCACCTTGTCTAACTAATAAATCTTATTTAAAAATATCAGTAGCTTTTCTGAGCTACTGCTGGTGCAGCTGATGAAGCCAGCTGATGAAGCTCACAAAAGCCAATGTTTTTTAATAAGATCTGTTAGTTAGAAAAGGTGCCACCAGACTCCTCCTGTGTTTTTGCTCGAGCAGAAGCCCAACTCTGATCTGAAGGCTTCTGAAGTTAGCTCAGGGGGCCACAGAGAACCCAACAGGTGGGAAATCAGGGGACAGTCCCAACTAGTCACTCCCGCAGCAAAAGGGCCTACCTGCTGCAGCATTTTTGTCATTGAGGAGCTTTGTCTGGCTACTGGGGATGATTTTCAGATCCACAGCCTCAGGGGATTGAGGTGAGTTCTGTATTCTTGAGGCCATAAGAGCATTGAGATACTGCAAACGGGTGACCTGCAAAGAAGCAACGCATGCAGAACGTCAGCCAAATAATATTAAAAATCATCAACATCACCACCACTCCTACTACATACTGCTCTTTCACTTGAAGAAGCCCAGAGCTGCATGCAAAAAGAATGAAAGGATCTTCAATTTTTTAAAATAACAACCACTCCAGTAAAAAAGAATGAAGTGTGACAATTCAAACTAAATTTGTTTAAACGTTTGGGATAGTTGTCACCCTGCAAATATCCAAGTGAAGATGTGCGTCTTTTAATTGGCGTTTGCAAACATGTATACAAAATATTATATACAAAGAGAGAAAAAAAAGAGAAAAGAGAAAGGAAAGAGCCACCAAAGCATATATGTCCTAAGTATTAGGTAGCCCTAAAGATACAGGCAACCCTGGGTTAAGAACACCTGGTTTAAGGATGACCGATGGTTAAGAATGGAGCCTACTGCAGCAAAATTTGAGCTAAATGCACAATGGTTTGAGTTCATTACACAATACTACTTATACAGTATTACACAATAATACTGTTCTAGCTTATATACAAATTTGACTTAAGGACAGACCTTGGGAATGGAACTTGTTCTTAAACTGGGGGCTATCTGTATATTCCTGTAAGATGACACAATTAAGTTGTTAAGTCACTTAAAATAGCAAAAATAAGAGAATTTAAACAGATAAGCTAGTATCTGCCGCCTCAGGGACTACTAAGTCCTCCAAACAGGGTCCTTTGCTCAGGTTGACCTTTTGAGAAGAACTGGGGGAAATAAATCTCCTTCTAGCCTTGTAATAATCTCTGTGATCGTTAATGAAATGAGTCTCGGGGTCCATTTTCATGGTCTTTTTGTTAGTTTGCAAAGTGCTAATACAGGATCCAATTGAACGGGGACTGTCAAAGGTGAGGACTCCCCAGGGTTCACATGCAATAGAAGGAGGTCCCTGGTTCTTCCCTGCCTGCAAAAAAACTGATCAGGCTCAGGTGGACGAAGTTGGAGCGCCATCAAACATTGCTCTGAGCTCTGCTTGTCATTTTGCCCATGCTAGTCTCCAGTGCCAGTTGCTGAACCACAAAATGGGAATTTAGATTACAATTTAATTAGTCAGAATGGCATATTTATTTCTTGTCCAGCCTAGCACTAATGAAAGCATTTGTTTGATGAATACCCCACCATGTGTTACACAAATGTGTTTATAATTATAGGGGATTGCGGAATTACACCGTTTGAAATGCTCCACGACAGAACAGAAGCATTTCCCCAAACAGGTGGCCTTTTAACCCGAAAGATGTTCTTTCTTGTGAGAGAGTTCCATAACCCAGGCGCTGCCAAGAAGCAGGTTCTCCACATCAAGAAATGGTTTCTTTCCAACTGGGTGGAGGTCCCGAATTTGGAGCAAAGAATCGCCCGGGACACAGACAAAACTGAATTAATTTATGAACTCGGTTTCAAAGGCCTTCAATCTCGACTTTCAAATTTTGGCTGAGTGGCGTCATTTTTAACGATTAATCCAATCCTTTTATTGACCCAAGGTCGCGACCCCCACGATCTGCAGTCTCAGAGGAAGAATTTTGCTCAGTTCTAGTCAAATCTGCCTCGCAAACCACTGAGCAGAGATTCAGGATTCAAAGCACGTTCTATTTTTGCAAAGCTAAGTTGTTTATCTTGCCCCTGGCAAGCCATCAGTGCCCATGGCTGGTGAGTTGCCTGAGACCTGACAGGTCCCTACATTCCAAATAAATACATGAGCACCCAAAGATTCAGGAGAGGGAATCCAAGCTACTCACTAGCAAATACAAACTTAAATCCTGAAGGACCTCAAGGATTTCTGCATGGCTATCCAGAATCTGCCCCTCCCCTCTCACTCTGCTTGGCAAACCACTCACAGTGCTTACCTTGATGAACTGTAGATCGGTGAGGGCTCGGACGGTGTAGTCAGGACAGTAGGCCGAATAATTGGTGGACTCCGTGCAGTCAAGTTGCTGATCACGACGATTCATCCGTAGAGTGGACACTGGGGACTGATGGACTGTCGAGAGGAAAAAGGAACACTGTAGGAGGCTTGGGAATAAGATGTTGACACCATGCATTAAAAAAAAAGTACTGTAATCAGGTTTCTAGTTCTCAGGAAGACAGGCACACAGTTCTGAATGTATCAGTTGCCTTTGCTAAAAGCTACTGAGCACAACATTGTGGATTCATTTCTAGCTGGGGCACAGAGACCTCGGCTAACCCACTGCCTTCAGTCTCTGCCCTTTTCATCTGCCATATGGGAAGACTGCAGATGATGAACTGCAACCTGTCATCAATGAAGTGCTGGATGACTGAAAAGGGACTCTAGTTTATTTTATTTATTTATTAAATTTATATGCCGCCCATCTCCCCCAGAGGGTTAGGGTTAGGGTTGCCTTCCTTTTTTCACCTGGTCATTTCCAGATGTCCCGAATTTCAGTTTTCATACCTCAACAGTTTAATTTGTGTGTGTGTGTTTTTAAGGAAACAGCAATTAGAGTGGGAGCAACGGCTTGGGAGGTGGCAGAGTTGCAGAGTCTGACTCCTGAAAACATTTTTTAAATCTCCAGCTATTATGTCCCTCTAAATCAGCGTTTCTCAAACTTGGCCATTTTAAGATGTGTGGACTTCAACTCCCAGAATTCCCCCAGCCAGCATGAATTCTGGGAGTTGAAGTCCACACATCTTAAAGTGGCCAAGGTTGAGAAACACAGCTCTAAATAATGCTGCGATACAAGGTACCTCAAAACACTCTCTGAATGTGCGTGCATTGTAGAAGGAGCACCAGGTTAGTCTATCTAACCAATATTATTTAGAATTTAGAATCAGAAGAGATCTGGTAACCCCTTTCCTGACTAACAGTTTTATTAAAAGGCATAAACTACAGCTCACTTCACCACAGTCTCAAGAATTACATGAAGATTAAGGAGTCTGGTAGCACCTTTTTCAGACTAATAGGTTTTATTAAAAGGCATAAGCTTTCGGGAGCTATATTTTGATTTCTGAGTTCTCACATGTGGGTAATTTTTTCAGTGGGAAAAAGGCATAGGAGGAACTCTAATTTTCATCCCACCATGGATCCCAGTTCAGACACAGACTAATTAATGGTGGATGATAACCATTAACTAGGTTAGCAACCGATGCACAGGAATAACAAATGTGGCAATGTTCGCACTGGCAAACCAACACAAATGGGAGTTAAACACCTCTGGTCTCTGCTTTAAAAGGGTGAACAGAAGATCCCCCAAATATGGGCCTTATTAAAAATCAGTTGCCAGTAAAGCCTCTGGGGGAAACCCCCAACCTTCGAAGGGGCTGCTCACGTCAGGGCTGAGCCAAGGACTCACCTGAAGAAGGAGCGGTTAGCGCGGAGACACCGTAATACGTGAAGGCTCCATTTTCAAACTTCAGTCCTTCCTTTCCAATCTCAACTTCAACCCTGCCCTGGCAAAGGAGGAAAACGGCAAAGTGAGCAGAGGAACATCTGGCCTGAGATGGGAGGGGGGGAAGGAGCAATACGAGTCACACCCAAATTGCTTCTAAGATTCCCAGATCCAGCTAGATCCTGGATTTTGGTTGCTCAGTTAATTTCTCCTATACAGGACTACTCTTTCTTAAATGCCTGCCTTTCACTGATTAGGGGTGACCCCAAATACCTGCCCCAGAGATACTCCCACGGCACCAACCCATCCTCTTTCAGGTACCACAGCCCATTTTTCATCAGAGCCACTCACTGATGGTTGGCTTTTAAATCACTACTCTGTTCTCTGCTGTTTTAAGTACAGTCTGTAGGCTTTTTAAAAACTGTCACATTTATAAAAAATACTCATAACTTGTTATGATCTGTCTAGGACATCCAGATTTATTGGGAGGTTTTACTGTAGTCTCCCCCAACCTGGCACCCTCCAGATGTGAGGGAACTGCAAACCCGAGAATTCCAAAGATCTCATGACACTCCACGGCCAGCATGACTACGTATCTTGCCTCTGCAGACATTTCACACTGTGCTCTGCGACTTGCTTACAGCAGAAGTTCACAGATTCAATCCTGCTGAATAAATTGCTTCACTGTACGCAAGAATGAAGTGATATATACGCAGAAGATCTGCCTCCTGAGAAACATAGAAATCAAGCCCTTCATCGATGTCTGCTCCAGGATTTAAATTCTGGGCTTTTTCACCCAGCCCTTCCGAGTCAACAGACATCTGATTGCTTTCTTCCCAGATCTGCCCAACGATTCGGTCTAACCTGAGAATTGTGGGTTCCCACCTCAACAGCATCAGCCCTTCCCATCTGGGGGAGGCCAGGCTGGGAAAGGTGGTTTCCACAATTGCTTTTAAAATACTATTGTTAATTGCTATCCAAGTTTCATAGCAGGGAGGCGGCATATAAATGTTGCAAAACTAGAATGAAAAGCAGCTTGTCCTCTTGCTAGGATTTACTGCATTTCTTTTAAGAACAGTTGGTCATCTTGGAGCTCAGTTCATACAGACAGACAGAATCATCCCCTCCCTTCCTCCCCCCCTCACCTAGCCTTTTTTCTTTCCATTTTACATTGTTTTAATTAAAACTAGGGAAACTGATATACAGTGGTACCTCGGGATACGAACGCCTCTACTAACGAACATTTCGGGTTACGACCAGCTTCGGCAGGAAAATTTTACCTCGGGTTATGAACTTGCCTCTACTTACGAACCGGATCCGCGGCCATTTTCCCTGCTGTCACACAGTCGCGGCTTCCTGTGGGCGAGGTTGCAGTAGCAAGGAGATGTTCGGTGAGGCTCGTGGTGTGTTTTGCGGTGTTTTGTGAAGGTTTTTGGTGTGCGTGTTAGCATGGCTCCAAAGAAAATGCAGAGCAGGCTTGGCGGGAGTCAGGCTCTGAAGAGGAAATTGCCTCGGGTTGCGACCAAATTCGGGTGGAGGGCGGAACGGATTAACCGGATTTACATTGAACCCTATGGGGAAATTCGCCTCGGGTTGCGACCAAATTCGGAGGGCGGAACGGATTAACCAGATTTACATTGAACCCTATGGGAAACTTTACCTCGACTTGAGACCAACTCGAGTTGCAACCAGAGTCACGGAACGGATTAAGTTCGTATCCCGAGGTACCACTGTATAGCAAAATAAAACTTCACTCTCTTGTATCATCTTTATTTCCAATTCCCCCAAAGAGGTTTGCTTCTAGGCAATTCTTGGAAACATCTGACTCAATAAATGAGAAAGATAAGAAACTAGGTGGTGGTGAAAAGTAAAGTAAAATTTCACTTTACTTTTTTTTTTTTAAATGGATGCTTGCTGACCAGCCCCTTGGCAGTATCATGCCACTTGAAGAGATGTTCCCTATGTCCCCACGTGGAGCACCAAATGGAATCTGCCCATTTGGTGAGAACATCTCAGAGAAACCTGTTTAAGAGCTCCCCCATCAAAAGTGAGGGAGGAGGGACATGGACAGAACCACAGATCTTTTCCGTGGCAGTCCCCCATTTTGGAACCTTCCCCCAGCCCCCCAGGTCTGTAAAGCTCCCTCCTTCCCTCTTTTAGATCTTTAAAGACAGTTTTGTTTCTCTGGGCCTTCCACTCTAGCTACATTGCACTGGCAGTTCCATCTTCAGTTTGGTAACTTCAGTGTATTCCTACAGTTGTTTTTATAATTTTAATGTGTTGTAACCTGCCCAGGGTGGTTTCCCTTGGACAGGCTATAAAAACAGTCAAACTGACTGATTAATTAATTGTGGGAAACTAAAATGGCAGCCCGCCATTAGCAAGGAAGCCTTCCAACCAGATTTTGTGCAGAAAATCAACTATGTGGATGGCCACAATTCTCTACAACTATAGGTCATATTGCCACTTATCTTTAGTGTGCAGTGTCTAGATCCTAAGCAGCAGCAGCACACACACACACACATACACAGGCCGGTATCTTGTAGACAGGTAAAGCGGGACTGTGTATGCTGGATCCAATCCTCCCTGTATCTTATGGAGGACGCTAATGCTGGATCCAACACATGGATCCATGGATCCTGCCAGGGATCTGAATACAGAGGCTCTGGAGCCCAATCTGAAGGCAGGGAACTCAATCAGACCCTCCTCCCCAGCAATTCAGCCTCCTCTTGACTTGGCATCCCACCTCTTCCTTGTGTTCATGAAGGACTGGCATTAGGGCTCCCTACCCATCCCAGACAAGATGACTCCCTTGCAATGCCAGTGGCTTTTTTTCCCCCTCAACGGAGTGCCCGGAGAGCAAGGGCTGGCATTTCAGGCTTCTGATGCAGGAGATGGCAGTCCTATGCTGGGCTCTGCGCATGCATCAGAAAGGGTGTGTAAGGAAATGGCACAATGGACTGGACCATTTTGAATTCCGGGTAAGAAATGATGCTGCAGAAGGCATTCTTTTTGCTTAACGATCGAGCAAAAGTCATCTTGGAAACTACAGGGACCTACTAAGTGCTGTGGAAGGCCATCCAGTTGCATAGGATTTATAGCAAGGGGGAAGGACTGAAGGTGGTCAATTCCATGTCTCCCCCTTTATAGAGTGGCGCATTCCTCCCTATGTAATCTCCCCAACGCTGCCTTCCAGACACTGATGGACCACAGCTCCAGCCAGCGAGACTGTAGTTTGGCAACATCTGGAGGGAAGAGACTGGCAACCCTGATCCTCTGCAGCTGGCAGTAGGTCAGAGGCCTCCATATAAAATCTTGGTGGGACAGAGTAAAGGGAGTTGAGTGATCAGGAGGCTTAAGGTCATATTGAACCACAAAGCAAGTGGGAGTCAGGCTGGGCCACTTTCCTCTTGCAACCAAGCCTACCTTGCAGGGTTCTTGCAGGACTCATATGGATTGGGTGGGGGAAGAAGACCAATATGTCACCCTGAACTCTTTGGAAAAAGGCAAGAGAATGTTATTGGATATATTATTATTGTTATTGTGTGTGCATTCTGCATTCCGGTCAGTGTTCCTCAACCTTAGCAACTTTAAGATGTGCGGACTTCAACTCCCAGAATTCCCCAGCCAGCTTGGCTGGCTGGGGAATTCTGGGAGTTGAAGTCCGCACATCTTAAAGTTGCTAAGGTTGAGGAACACTGTTCTAGGAGTAGGCTGGGTTGAGAGCCCCCCAAGGAGGTCCATAGTCACATAGCAATTTCAACCCGGGTCTCCCATCAGTACCTGGGACTCCCTGTCATGTCTATCGCTGTAACCCTACACCATACTAGTTCAAGGTATTATCTTACATTTAAAAACATGAACACCATGAACAAGGTTTTCACTCCAGCCAAGGCAGGAAGGCCTTCTCCTGGCCGTGGGTTCCAGAATCGTCAGCCTGCCAACCTTCAAGCAATCTGATAGGGCAGGAAGGGATCTCGGAAGTCATCTGGTCCAACCCCCCGCTGAGTGCAGGATCCACTAGCCCATCTCTGACCAATAACCTTCTAATGGAAGTACTCCTCACCTCACGCAACAGCCTGTTCCTCCTGGACCGTGGATTTGGAGGCCACGGTCTACCCCAGCAGCCTCCGTCTGGCCCCAAGGAGAAGTTAGCTTCGCCTCCCACCTGATTCTTGCACCAGGGCCTTCACCCTCCCTCAAGGTCCTCCCAGCGTAGCCTAAACATGCAGTACCTGCAGGATGAGGACAAAGTAATTGACCGGTTGGTTGCGCTGGTACAAGTAATGCTCAGCGGCCAAGCGATTGCAGTCATCAAACTTCACCTCCTGGTTGACGCTGGGATGCTGCAGCAGATGCAGCAGGACCTTCTCGGACATTCGGCCGGGGCTGAAGAGATCCACCTCTGGGGGTGGGCGGGGTGGCAAGAGGGGAGGCAGAAAACACATTTGCATCATATTGAGGTTTTTGACAAAGGAGAGCCTATTTAGTTTTTACACAATAAGCAAAGCGACACCCGAAAGGGGCAGGGGCAGGAAGCTCAGGAAGGAGACAAGGTGGTTTTGATTCAGCACCTCGGAAGGACAGGGAAAAAAGGTGGACTCCCATTTCGCCTCCTGTCAGCCCTGCAAGGTAGACCAGGCTGAGAAACCAGTGCCATATAGATCAGGACTACCTTTATTGTAACAGCTCTAGTAACAGAATCTTGCAAGTCTGAATGTGTTCCCCTCACCCCACTTTATCTTTGTGTGAACCAGGGAGGGGCTGGTCTGAGACGTTTTCTCAAGTTATTTTCTTGGCCCAGCTCAAACCCCTCTTATCTGACCATTGCTTTGATAGTGGTGTTTCCTCCTGTCCTTCAAGGCCATTCCCTACGCCAGAAACACTGTCCTATGACCTCTACATCTTCTGGAGGGCCATCTACAGGATCGCCCTATGGCTGGAAACCCCTTCCGCCTGGCCACGGATGCCAGTGGCACCTTCAGTGGTGGTGGTGGTGGTGGTGGAGGGGGAGATTCACATGGGAGAAGGCAGCTCTTGGAAGGGATTTCTTGTACACACTCCTGGGACAGTTTGGGAAGGAATCTTTCTTCTTTGATCCCAACTCTCAGAGACACAGTTCTGCTGGAGGCATGGCACTGAAAAGTATCCAATTTTTACCGATTGATCAGTTATTATTAGATCTTTTTTTTTTCAATCCCACCTCTTTTATATGTAACTCAAGGGGGCAAACATACCTAATACTCCTGCCACCTATTTTCCCCACAACAACAACCCTGCGAGGTGGGTTGGGCTGAGAGTGAGGGCCTGGCCCAAAGTCACCCAGCTGGATTTTCATGCCTAAGGGAGGCCTGGTTGTTTGACTGTACTTTTATACTCCCCAACAACAGGAGTTCTCTGGCCAGTATACAGCTACAGTAATACACGTAACGAAGCCTAGTGATACTGAAAACTTATTTGACTCAAAGCTGAGTAGAAGTAAATACTGAAGTGTGCCTGGAAAAATGACAAAAGAATATTTATGCGCATTTGTTGGAAATATAACTTGCAAAAAATATTTAAAGGGTCAGCTAGGAAGAACCCACCTTGTACCGCAGAAGCCAAGTAGAGCAGGACTTTGGAGATGCAAGGGTCAAAAACAGTTATTTTATCCCGCAAGCCTTCTTGCAATTCATTGACTGCTGAGTATTATTATGCTAGGATAGAAATACATACAACCTGAAGCTTCGCGTTTATCAGAATACGTTTGCAGAAACTGTAGTGGCTGCACATATTTCTAACCTTCATCCTAAAGCTTCCTCTCGACACACAAGGAAGGTTTTACATTTCTTTATCCCACTTTGGAGGGTTTACGCAATCAGCTGAGCCAACGATTGATTTGGCAATGAACGCTGAAGATATGAAAGTGAAATGATGTGAATGCTGACAGCAAACAGATTTTTACACTGCTTTATGCATTTTTTTTAATTAACTAAATACAAAAAACAAATCTTTTTTTCCTTTTGTATTATAATTATTATTTTATTTATATTATGTTTATATTCTTTCTCTGTTACATGGGAGTTGACTTCTGGACAAAGAAAATGGACTTACAATCAAAAGGCATATTGTTCAGCATCAGAAACACAAAGATGTGTTTTCACAAAGGCTTCAACTATTCAGTGGTTTGCAGAATTGATTAATATAGATCAGCTATGGATGACTGTAATGAATCATGGGTTCAATTTACTGATATATTTATGCCTGTAGATATACGTCTTGTATGTTTTGGGGGGGGGGTTCAGCTTTTTTTCCTTCTATAATTTTGTGTATTCTTTTATGCATTCTTTTTGAATCTGGATAGATGCTGGACTTAGAGGGACATGGGGAGGAACCAGAAGACAGGTTTCTTCCCTGGCTAAACAAATCCCATTCAGCAGCCAAAAATAAATACATTTCTAATATTGGGATACATAGTTTGACTATGCCAGCTGTTCATTATTGGCTCCTCTGCCCCCAGTTTTTCATCCTATGCCACTTGTTATGCTTAGAAATGAAATCGATGTAGCAAGTAAATTGAATTTAAGAGAACGATCCCCTTGCACTGAGGATTCTTGATAGCCAAGGATGATGGCCTATCGTCCTGCCCAAGGTAACCTGATGGGGGTCCTTTTCCTTTCTGTGTTCAAGATTAAACAGCACTAGAAGCTGCTAGTCCTTAACAAGCCATAGCAAAAATCCAGTGAGGGCTCTGGGGAATCTTTTCCATTTTTCTCCAGGTGGCCCAGATAGAAAAGCAGAATGAAACAGAAAGGTCCAAAATCTCTTCCGATTCTACGATAAGACATGCCTCTTCCATGGTCTTACCTCTAGATAAGAAGCGCTGGGTAGCTAGGAGTAGTTGAGGGGAGATTTTCACCTTGTACTCATTGTCAGAAACTTTGAACAAGGAGAAATCTTCTTTCCGGCGATCCATCAAAGTTCCCAGCGGAGGGGGCTTCTTCTTCAACCTGTTCTCCCCTGGAGTTTGGAGGGGGCGAAGAGACAGCAAGAGGAATCAATCTACACAGCCGTTATGGACATCTGCACAATTCTGTGCAAGGGCAGGAAAATCACAGGACATCGTTATGGGCAGAGCCTTTCATATCCTGGCATCATTTCAAACCCCCCACTCCGAGATTCCAGCCGTTGTGGCCACAAACATCTCCAAGAGATACAAGGAAGGAACCTCAAAGACCAAAATGCAGCGGAATAAAATGACTGAAGGCGATCTTCCACATGCTGCCGAACTAGCGCTCCCAGCATCCTCGCCACTGGCCATGCTGGCAGCTGTATTTTAACAATACCTGGCAGACCAGAGGTTACCCATCCCTGTTTAGAGGATGTCGATTCAATTGAAATTCAATTTTTTAAAACACCCCAAAAGCAGATGACAATGATTACAGATAAATAAATCTAAAATGGCCCAGGCATCATTTCCCCCTCCTCCCACAATCATTACAAATGTTCTGAAAGGTGAGCCGTTCTTTGCAAGTTTGTTTTTACAGACTAAAAAGACTAGAGATCTCCTGGTGGAAAAAATAACTTTTTTTTTCATTAGACCACATAACTTGGGAGGTGAGGAACCAAGAAACAATTACATGGTCTCTGAGGGAGAACCAAACTACCACACACATTTTCCTGACTCTTTTTCCTGATCTCTGACATAACTACTGCATTACCTGCCATAACAACAATGATGAACAATGCTCTGCAGCTCACTTTGAGGATGTTCAGCTAACTCTCGTAAACACAGAACAAAGCTGCAGAGGAGGGGTGCCAAGTTCATACCTCCCAGATGTTTCCAACAACTCCTACAATTTTCTTGCCACTAGCCATACAGGGAGGGAGAGAGGAGTCCTGAAGCCCAAAACATCTAGAGGGCATGTGGTTCCTGACCCTTGCTACAGAAATGGAAGCTTCTGTGGAATTTGCAGTAGAACAAATATCTTGTTCTAAGTCCCTGGCCACTTGGTGCACTAAACTGGACTGTAAACATGAAAGAAAACGGGGGAGGAAAGCCTGAAGTGGAGATCTGTGGGAGGATTAGTAAGTCCTCAGACTAACTCAATGTTTCTCAACCTCAGCAGTGTGGACATCAACTCCCAGAATTCCCCAGCCAGCATGCTGGCTGGGGAATTCTGGGAGTTGATGTCCACGCATGTTAAAAGTTGCTGAGGTTGAGAAACACTGAGCTAACTGTATGCTCAGAGGTTGCTTTGTTCCCTAATTCTAGAACCCACCCCACTTCTCTACTTTCGGTGTGGGATGATGGGCTTCAGAGCTCTAGATGGCAAAAACTTGTCATCCTAGTAAAGCAAACTTAACTGGGCTAAGAAAAATAAGAAGAGTCAGGAGCAGAAGAGAAGAAGCCTTAAACAGGCCATACCTGCGTTGGAACCCACTTACTGTAGTCGTCTGACTCGTCCATGATCTCCGACTTTATGATCTCTTCAATGACATCTTCCAGGGTCACCAAGCCCATGACTTCGTAGAACGGGTCCCCTTCCCCTTCATTGTTCACCTTCTGCACGATGGCCATGTGGGATTTCCCTGGGGAGAGAAAGAAGCCCCCCAAAGCTTAGCACCCAACCACAGACTCTGCAAAAAATGGGCCAAAGCTGCCACAGATTTCCTCTTTGCGCAAGAGAAGAGGAGCAGCCAAGGCCAATCCCAACCCTTTGAAGCCAACGGGGGAGTAGGGTGTGGGACTGCAGCCATAGTGGAACCTCTCCTGTCATGGTGCCTGGTCTATGGGACCCCATGCTCTTGAGATTTGGATGGCCCCAACTCTGTTGGCAAGACCTGGCTGTTCCCCCAAGTCTTGCCCTAGCGAGCCTGCTGGGTACAACTTTTGTGTACCAGAAAATCAGGTCTGGTAGAGTCTTTTCCGACTAACACATTTTATTAAAAGGCAGAAGCTTTTGTGAGCTGTTTCTCCCTTCTTCACAGGCTGGGAAGCTTCTGAGTTAGACCTTGGTGCCTTTGTATTGAGTTTGTGACTGCAGGATTTATTTTATTTTTCTTTTATTTGGTACTTTAAATTGTGGTTACCTGCCTAGAGGTGTATGCTGAGATGGGTGGTCACGTAAGTCAAACAAACAAATATTCACAAAATGGCCATGGTAGTAGAGCTACCACATCTGGGCTGCACAAATCTGGAGGGCCACTAGGGGGCAGTGAGACAGAAAAAAGCCCAACACACTGCTGCCATCTGGTAGCAGACTAGAGATCTCATCACCACAATCCCATTTACCAGGAAGTAAGGCTACTCTCTACCAACGCTCTCATCCCTTGACCCGCACTTCTGCCCTGTTGCCTTTATTTATGTATTCTTCTGGGCAGGCGGGATCACTTCCAAACGCACCACTTCTATTTTCTGGGGAAGCATTTCTGAAAATAAAAATCATGCTGCAAGCTCCCAATTTACTTTGCAGCAGATCAGTTTCCTATGTTTTTAATTAGAAGAAATCTGATTTTTTAAAAAAGGTCACGTGGGGAAGGAAGCTTGGTAAGGGCTAAGGAGGCGCCCACGGGCTGCACGTTGGAGATATAGATCTTAAATACGTCTCCTGTGGGCGGTATGATTGATAATTAGGTCTTTGGCTGAAAAGCTGACACAGCAACAAAGAGCTTTGGGGAAAACCTGCCGTGAAGGTAAATTTATTAAAATCTAATCGCCATTTCTTAGCAATGCTAAACAAACTTTCTTCCCTAATAGATTACCTCCATCCATAACAGAAGATCTCTAGGCAGAAATAGCAAATATGATTATTCTAAAAGCTTGCCATGTCTTCCGAGATCAAATATATATTCTCTCTTTCGCATGAACACACACACAGACACAGATACATTCCCCCTTTTTATCAGTTGCTGTTTTCGCTCTTTAACCTGTCTTTTCCAATGTTGGTCTTTCATAGCGGTGGTACAGAAGTGAGTAAGCAAGCACGACAGATAACATCTTTGCAAAGGTGCAGTTAAACTGACCTAATAAATGGTCATTTTATGGTTCATCAGGAAAAAAAAATGACCCCAAATCCAAGTAATATTTAGTATTTTCATTTGGCAGAAGGCCTACACTTCAGCATGGTGCAAGATGCATTTTTCCTCCACAACCCTCTGAAGTAGGCTGGGCTAAGAGGAAGGGTCTCACCCAAAGTCCCGCAGGGAATTTTGGGGGCTGGGGGCTACAATCTGGGTCTCCCTACTCCTCATCCAGCCCTTTCACCACTGCACCAGCCTGGTTCTCACCGCAAGATGATAAGTATTAGGGTCACGGAAAACGCACCAAACAGCAGGCAAACATTTGAATTATTCAGAACTCCTCACTTGCAGGAGGAGAATCTGTATCAACAGGCCACCATTTTGGTTGTACAGACAGTCCTCTACTTACAAACAGGTTACATTCCAAGAAGCTGTTCGTAAGTCCATTTTGTTCGTAAGTCCAACCAAGTATAAAAAACACGCACGGTACAGTTCTTACCTTACATAAGCGGCAGGTATGCCATAATACCTGACGGTGACAGCATAGGCTCATCAAACTAAATACTATGAGATCAGCGAACAGACAGGATGGGGTAGCGTCCAAAATGGTGTACGCTCAACCTCCCAATGTGCGACAGTGCTGCCAAGCGTACATATGAGGCATGCTGTAAACTAACCCTTTCCTACCTTCTCGCGCCTTCCAGGACCTTCTAGGTTGGAGTTGTGGACCAGTTTGTTCATATCGGCAAAAGTTCATAACTTGAAAGTTTGTAAGTAGAGGACTGTGTGTACTGCACCAAAAGGAAAGGGGTGAGTGTCTGCATGTGTGTGTGTGGGGGGGGGGCAGTTCTTGCTCTCTGGCTCTTTTTACTCCTGCTCTGAATGAGAGCCTGAACTGCTTTAGGGATTGGATTAGGCCCATGTGCCAGAAGGGGCTCCTGCCTCTCATGACCTCGATGCAACTTCAATTGAATTTAAATGTGTAGCGAAATCAACCACCGTATGGATTCCTTTTTCACATGGGAGTTTAGAAACAGATAGAAACAGTAATATAAGTGCTATAATAGATATTTTAGTTTTTTTGTTTTTTTTAACCTTCTCTTTTGCCAAACAAGTCCACGTTATTTTCTTGGCAACAATCCACAGGTAGCTTCTCACTGCCTTCTTTTAAGTTTTTTTCTTTTCTTTTCTTGGTGGTCTTCCATCCACGTGATAACTGTAGCTTAACTTTTGGAAATCAGCCAAGGTTGCCTAAACACTGCGACTGAGCAAGACCCCTTCCCCAACTTCCTCTTCCCACCTTGCCCCACCTAAATGCAACCTATCCTCTTGGCATCCTGACCCTTCCCTCAACACTTTAACCATGGTCTTTGGCCGCCAAAAGGCTACAAGCCTTCACACGAATGAGACGCAGATTTAGCCAACTCACCTGTGAGTCTGGGCTCTGTAAAATGAACCTAAGTGCTTCACTCCTATGCTGGCTGGCCGAGCTCATGACATGCCACACACCCAACCCACTTCCATCCAGCTGATGCCTTTCTATATATGCTGACGGTGCTTTTGATTCCCTCCTTCCCTCCCTCCCCACTGCTTCGGCTTTACTTTTTCCTTTGCTTGACTTACTGCCCAGGGCTGAGAAATAAAGCGAGACCACTTTTCCAGCGAGAGCCCTGCAGGGTGATGTGCGACAGCTGGCACTTATGGAAAGGTACATTGCCACCAAGGGTCTCCATCTGGTACCCCCAGGTGAAGCTGGGAAGGACCCCTCCTTAGGAACAGAGAGCTTTGCCAGCTGAAGAGCTTAGTCACTGACTGTGACTCATGGGGCTTGTAGTCTGACGTCCCTGGCGGCCACCAGACAGGGCAGTCTCAACATGCCTGAAGGGTGCCAGGTTGGGGAAGTCTGGGCAGAAGACCTTTCTCCCTTGTAGAGAGGAAAACAGAAGTAAGTACGTATAGCGATTTCCTTCCAAACAGTTGGTCTGCCCTCAGCTGCAGAAGATCTTTGGGGTGACTACCTCGCAGGGTTGTTAGGGCACACC
The DNA here is from genome assembly GCF_059951505.1 of Python bivittatus. Taxonomy (NCBI): domain Eukaryota; kingdom Metazoa; phylum Chordata; class Lepidosauria; order Squamata; family Pythonidae; genus Python; species Python bivittatus. The sequence goes on along the minus strand of NW_028277095.1, from coordinate 5,205,752 downwards.
TGGAAGAAGGAATTCCACTGGGATTGGAGGAAATGCATATCTATGCAAGAAAACCACCTGCAGCCTGGCAAATAAGTATTCGAAGCAGCATATGAAAACAGTTCCAATTATACCAAATGTTCATCTCAAATCTTTGGGGTACTTTGCTAGAATACTGAGAAGAGACAGCGGACGGGCTGGCTGCATTTCGCCATTTGGCTTTCATTATAATCCTCCATTGCCCTCCACAGAATGAATGGACATTTTGTTGACAAATTATCTTCCACGCTGCCATGCAGGAAGGTGGGGCGCTGATGCTTCTTAAATACAAATGAGCTCTTTCAAAGCACCCAATTTCACTCCTTTGGCCCCTTTGGGCATCCCCTTTGAAGAAGATGCCTCTCCTTTCTTGTTCTTAGTGGTCCTCAAAGTTTCCAGGCAGCGCACAATGGCCTGGAATTTGCCCCATGCGCTAACCCTGGCGGTGCGCCACCAAGCCGGTCCAGAGCCCTTCCAAACATCAGCAGGAGGCTGTTTTGTTCTTATGCACGCTCCAGGCTTCCTAAAGGCTGATGACGCCGCCCACAAGTGGCATGATGCGTGCATTTTGGCTCATGTCAAAGAAGGAGCTGAGCAAAAGGGGGAAGTCGGCTTTCCGTCACAGGGACCTGCAGTGCGGTGGAAGGAACCCAAGAAACGCAGCTGTAGAAGCAAGGAGGAACTGGCCGAGTGGTCACGCTGCCCTCTCAGAGCCCCATCATGGGCGCGACCCGTGAAATACTCTGCCTCAGTGGAACAAAGAGGAGCTGCACCAAACCAATTCTCTGGTTCAAGCTAGAGCCGCGTTTTTTCAAACTTGGCAATTTTAAGATGTGTGGGCCGACTACCAGAATTCATGCTGGCTGGGGAATTCTGGGAGCTGAAGGCCACACATCTTAAAGTGGCCAAGTGTGAAAAACACTGAGTTAGAGGCAGAGAAATTTCACAGGGGAATCCCTAACAGGTATTTCAATGAAGAGCATGCAGAAGCCATACATTCTGGTACAGGTGACAAGTTTTAGCTGTCTGAGAACACCACTGCACTGCCGGATAGAGGCGCAGATGTTTTTTAAAGCAGAAGGGCAGCCAGCTTGGACCTCTGGAGAAAGGTATTTCCCCTTTTCCCAAAGCCTGGTGCTTGGGAGAGAGAAAAACAGAGTGGGCATTCCTATGCATCAGGGTTCCTCAACCTTGGTCACTTTACGACGGGTGGACTTCAACTCCCAGAATTCCCCAGCCAGCCTTGCTGGCTGGGGAATTCTGGGAGTTGAGGTCCACCCGTCGTAAAGTGGCCAAGGTTGAGGAACCCTGCTATGCATGATTTCCTTTGGCCTTATCCATCACACAGCCTTCAACAGACCTGCCAGTAAGAAACCTGGTCCTGGATTTTAAGTTTGCTCATCCAGATCCTTCAAGGAGACTATTTTAAATCATTTAGAATTTCAAGGATAAGATTTTACTTCGTCACTGAACACAGCCACATCTAACCCCAAGCTAGCCAACCGCATTTGGCCGAGAGTCTTGATGCACGCAGAGTGTAGCTAAGTTACGGTTCAGCGTATCACGCATACCCTGAGCACGGAGTTCACTGCAGCGCCAGGTTCTTCTTCCAAAGCTCATTCTAACCTGATGAGAAAGAATTTGTTTGAGATTTTTAGAGAAGAGAAACTGCAGTGAAATTCTCGTGGCTGGGAGGTTTTTCTACCAATGGCCAGTCTCAGGGGGTGAAAGAGAAAACTGGCTTTCGAAAAAAAAAATCGGAAAAGAGAAACCACAGGAAGTTTTCACGGAGGGAAGGCGTTAGGATGGATAGAGAGAGATGAGGCATCTTATATTGCTCCAACTATCCTACTGCTATGATCACTCCAGTAACCTGCAGTTTCCCTGGCTTTCTTTAAATTGCAAGAAAAGAGATTGGGGGCTTGGGGGGACCTCCGAGGAGGCTGTTTTACAGACAGGAGAGGGGGCAGTCAGAGAAGCCCCAAAACGAAAGATGCATCATTGAAAGCAACAATATTAGCCATAGTACTTCTGCCAGCTCTACCTTAAAGCTTGTTGACAATAGTAGAAAAACAGAAGCCTCTTTCCCAGGGAAGAAAACTTTTGAGAAACCGTAAGGCACAGGTTGGTACAGCATTAGTTAATTGGATAAACCATAGTTAAGCAGGGGGAAATGTGCCGTGCGTGTACAGCCAGTCTCTTCCCGCCTCCCTGGGTCAAGCTAAAAATATCAGCGTGTATAAACAGGCCTTCATGGACCACTTGCTGGGTGAAAACCACAAGTATGAATTTGATGCATTCCTATAACCGTTTGGCGAATGCAGCCAAGCGAGGAACACCATCTCTGCGCACTGCACAGCTCTGAAATAGAGGCACATTGTGATCATCCGCATTCAGATGTATGGCGCCCTCCACAACTGGCTGCAATCAAAGCTCCTTGTTAATGCCCTGTTTATTCTGCACAATTAAGAGCTGCAACAGAGTCTCAAACTTTCTAATTCCAAAAGTTATGCCGATACTCAGCAGCTGCATTCCATTTGACACAGCAGGAGAGCACCCATTTAACCCCCAAAGATTCATTTAATTTGGCTGTTGGGGTGAATCGGAGCAAAACTGTTAATTCCTGCCACATGTCAGGTGCAGAGAGTCCCTTGGTTATGAGGACAATCAAAGTGAAGGGAGTTTGGGAAGCGGGGGAGGGAAGAAGGAAAGCCTGAGATTCTTCAGAGGTTTAAACTCTGGCGTGAAATAACCTGGCCCTCTTGGAAGAAAGTGCAGGAGTGGCAAACTCAACCTGTGAATCAGTTGTTTTGTTCCCCAGGAGAGCAGCCAGATCCCCACAGCTATGCTGAGGTCATGGGTGTCACTGGCTCTTCCTGCCAAGCATTTCAGGAGGGGGCTGGAGAGGGGGGAAAAAAAACATAAAAGACCCAGGTCCTTTACTAATGCAGAATGATTTCTCCCTGCCAAGCATACAGCAGTCAAAACTATAAGAAATAAACAAACATATTCATGAATTTAACTGCTTTTCAGCTGCTTCATCTAGGGCCTGGTTTTGTTCCGATATTGCACTAAACCACGGCTTGCTTGACCGTCATCTACTACCCCCCCCCCCCCGCTTTCTGGGCTCAGACAGTATCTGTGCCAAAACCAGACCACGAGGTGGCTTAGCATGATTGTGTGAAGCTAGCTTCTTTCCCAACCTTTCCCAACTCGCCCCTTTTGGATACGGTGAGACTGCAGACCCTACAACCCATAGCCACTGGCAGTGGATTATGGGAATTGGAATCCCACTGTGAAAGGCTGCTGCATGGAGAAGAGGCGTCCATGGAAGCCACAATGATATCGATTGCGCAGTGATGTCACAGTGCGCGTGACGTCACTTGGCCCCTTACAGATGTCCCTGTTCCAGGGGCACTCACTGTAGGTCAGGCAGTTGAAATACCCCCCCCCCCCCCCCATTTGATCCAAACTGATGTTTTCTCTGGCTTTCGCCAGTAAAAGAACTGACTTGTACTAGCAAGGAACAGGGACATGGATCCATTGAATTGTAGCTCAGCTGGCTGACAACACGTTGGAGAAGAATGTGCGCAGGTGTCTAAGTGAGCCAGATCTCCATTCATACAATGTGGGAAAGATGTAAATCCCACCACAAATAAAGCCCGTGAAGGCCAGGTGCGATTTTGCAGAGGGAGATGGAAAAATAGACCACCTCAATAAGGAACGGCAAACTTACAAGCGTGGAGGAGGATAGCAAATACGGGCACTAACAGGCAACTGGAACCTCTGAGGACAGAGTGGCAGCGTGGGCGACCTTAAAGAACTGTTGTAGGCAGATCAAATGGCAAAACTCAGCCTCCTCTAGTAGGTGATCATATGCCCAGGGCATGGCCTTTCTACCTGTCTGTGCTTTATAAATACACAACTGTTTGGTCACTGCTGCACTGTTCCTACAATACCGTGGAAAACAGGAGATCATTATACATATGGGAGTACCAAAACAGCAGCCATGTTACCCCTGCGGTTCATTTTAAGGAAGGGGGCAACAGTGCTTAAACCAGTGTTTCTCAACCGTGGCAACTTAAAGATGTGTGGACTTCAACTCCCAGAATTCCCCAGCCAGCCATGCTGGCTGGGGAATTCTGGGAGTTGAAGTCCACACATCTTTAAGTTGCCACAGTTGAGAAACACTGCCTTAAACCCATTCCCCCATCATGGCTAGCTTCTGCTTTGTTTTTGAAAGTCAACTGAAATGAACAACAATTCATGATATACTGCATAATTTTGGAAATATGTAGAATCCACACCCCTCATTGGCCAGGGGACCATGTTTGGGCTCTGAAGCTAAGCAGGATGAGGTCTCGTTACCACTTGAATGGGAAATCCCTGAGCTGTAGGCTCAGCTGGGAAGACCAAAAACATTGTGGAAGAAGGCAGTGGCAAACACTGCTGGGCTGTTGCCAAAAAAGTTGTACAGAGGTAGGTAGGTAGGTAGGTGTGTATATACACACACACTTCCCCAAACTTTATAGAGGCAAATAGGCTGAAATCATAACCAACAGTTGTGTTCACAAATAATAAATAACCCAGAAGTCAATCAGACTTCCAGCTTACATGAGAACAAAGGATTTTCTGCTTACTTTCTTTGGCTAGAAGAAAGTTTCTCAGCAAACCTTGGCAGTCCCGTGTCCGACTTGGTTTAGAGGTCCATGCAAACCAGACCTGGATTGTTTCACTTCAAGCATGCCAGGAACAGAGCACAGGGTTTGTTCTCGGCTTCTGCCCCTAGTCTGTTAAGACAGGCGACAGGATTTCCAGTTCAAACCAAATGCCGAAGAAATCCCGGGCAGAGCCGTTAGCTCTGGTCCGCTACTCCTGCTGGCAGGAGAAAACTCATGGAGCACTGCAGCATTTTGCAACCCCCATAATGCTGCTTGTTCCCGCGGAAGCTCGGCTTCTGGAGAATCCTGGCTTAGCCCGGCTTGTGAAAATGGCAAGGCTGTTACACCCAAATATATTCCTGGAGCCGCCGCCTTAGGCAGGTCTGAGTTTTTATTGATTTAAGGCTTTTCACTTCTTTAATCCCCAAAGCCGAGATATCAAAATCCAAAACAAACATTCCCTTCTTGCTAATATTTATCTGGTCCTTTGAAATTCAGGGTGAACCAGGAACGCTTCAGACACCAGAGACGTTCAGTGGGCTAAAGGGCTGCTGGGGATGCTTCTCTTGGGCGTATCCTGGGAGAAAGCAAAAACAGGAACTGGGGGGAACGCTTGCCAAGGGGAGGATGGTATTTTGCGTCACCCCCTGGCTGAAATCAAAGGCGCCACCCTCCCTGCTCCCGCCCGGGCACCTGCTGGCTTTGTTGTTGCTGGAAAGACACAAAGTTCAGTCACACCATCCCGGTTTCAACAAAAAAAGGCAGTCCGGAAATAGAAAATTGGGGGGGGCAGTAAGGGGGGGCTGTGATGGGGTTCTGGAGCACAAGACGACTTGAGCTGGAGAGAAAAAAAAACTTACTGAACTGAGAGCAGCTTCTGGAGATGAAGCCTTATGTCTATGCTCAGTGAACCCAAAAGGCTGCATTTCATAGGATAAGCAGTAACGGTCACTTTGCAACACTCGTTTCCTGGGTAGCTTACAAAGTATTTTATAATTACGTAAACACTAGATGTTATTTATTGGTTAGTTTTATATCCTTTCATTCAGGAGCTGAAGGCAGCATAAATAGGGCTTCCTATTTTTTCCTTCCCATAATGGCAGCCCGGTGAGGTAGGATGGGTTAGCCAAAGTCATCCAAGAGTGCACCTGTGGCTTGAACCGGGTCTCCCCTCTGCCAGTCCAACACCTTAACCACTACAACACACTCTCATTTAATAATTAAAACGATTTTTTTAAACACTAAAACAGAGCAGTAATAGACTTTTGTTTATAAACAAACATGCAGCTTATACCAGCCTTTCTCAGTCTGCTGCCTTCCAGCTATATTAGATTACAACTCCCATCATCCTCAGTCAGCAGCCTTTATCTGTGAAAGATGGGTGTTGCAGTCCCACACACTGGGAATTTGCCGGACTAGGAAGGACTAGCTGGCTGCGCAATGGCTATGTTCATACAAAATGTTTCAGTTCTTTCATTTAATCCATTCGTTTGCTGGATTTGCACAATTATCCCCAAACAGGCTGCATTCACACAACATGCTAAGCCATGAGAACAAGGTTAGCAACAACAAAACTTAGCATTTTCTACAAACACAGCTCCTAAGCGTCCTAGGCAAATCCAGACCATGGCAACACCAATTTTGTTGGTTTAAAACATTAACCGATGAGACACTCAGGTGAATGCAAATGCAATGAAAAGATAATACATTTGGCATCGGGAAAATCTTTCAAACCATCTCTTTTGAAACACAGAAGCTGACAATCTTGAGGGTGTGCCAGGAGCTTGGAATTGTCCACATCCCACAATTTATTTATTAGATTTATATCCTGCCGTTTACGTAATGGCATAATCACGTCCCGCCTCCTATTTTCCCCACAACAACCCTGTGAGGTGGGTTGGGCTGAGAGAGAGTAATTGGCCCAAAGTCCTCCAGCTGGCTTCCCTGCCCAAGCAAGGACTGGAACTCACCGTCTCCCAGTTCCTAATCCAGCATCTTCCCCGCTACCCCAGACAGGCTCATTAGCAAGGGCTGCTAGATGTGGTACTAGGGAGGTCAGTCAGATCAATCCCCCTGGTAATGACTATACCACAGGGAAGGGACCTTGTGATGTACGATGAGTAAATACTAAGAATTTAAGAAATGAAGTGGGAAAAAAGAATGTTGTCAGTCTCTAAAACTGAGAGAGAGAGAGGAAGGATCTGAAGGAAGGTGGTCTGATCTTGTGGAGCTGACAAATACACACAGGGAAGTATAAACTTAATTATGAATGAAAGGGCTAAAATGTTGTCCTCAAGATGGTTGTCGCTGCACGTAAAATAGGAATCCATGATAGGTGCATGGAAATGGTGATAAGGAAAGTACAAGGGAAGAGTTTGGGGAAAAATTGTGCAGCATTCTGAATGAACGTGATCCAGGGTTTTTTTTTCCCGTGAGGTGACACGACTGAACGGATAAGATGAGAGAGCAGAGAAGAAGTGACTGAGCCAGTTGGAGACCCCAGAAATGAATGAGAATGGAGATTGTTGAGTATCTGTTTTTAATAAGGCCTGCTTCTTTGAAATACCTAGTGTAAACATTAATCCTATTCATACGTATACAAAGGAAAGGAATCACTGTAATTCTAAAAGCATGACTGGTTTGATTATTTATAAGGAGGAAGATTAGTGAGGGATACAAAAGCGTGGAGGAGTCCTGAAGGAGGGACAGATGATTTTTGATGGCGTCAAAATGGGTCTTAGCAAAATGAAAAGGAAGGAAGAACATGGAAGGAAAGGAAGGAAGCAAAAGACATATGGCTGCAGGAAGAGAAGCCACAAGTCTTGTCCAAAAAGTGTTAAAAGATAACGTCCCAATGCAATTAATTGAAAGGACACACGGAAAGAGGATGTGGAGGCTACTTGGAACAGAATGAAAATAAACGTTACAGAATGCCACAGACATGTCTGGAGTTACACCGACGGGAGGTATGAAAAAGGATACAAGAAGGAGTGATGAAGTGAAAGAGGCTGTGGATGTGAAAAAGGTGTCTACGAGAGACAGACTGCTGCAAAAATTAGGATTAGAGAAAGGTACTGAATAATGTGTATCAGAGAGAAAAAGACAGTCACAAAAGAATGTATTCAAAAAGAGCAAGGAACGGTTAAGATGAAAAGAGATGAAAAATGCAGAGCCGCGTGGAAACAAAAAAAGTTACGGCTGCAGGTGTAGACAATAGAATTGGTGAAATATTAAAATATGGAAGTGGTTTCTTTCTAGAATGGCTGTGTGAGTTGTTTAAAACGTGTGTGAAGGCTGCATGTGTGCCTGAATGGAAGAATGTTGTTACTTTTCCTGTATAAAAAGGGAACAGTAGCAAGAGTAAATATAAACAAGGCAGAGGGGTTTGTTTGGCAAATTTGCCCAAGAAGATACTTTGTAGAGTTCTGACGGAAAGAGTGTGAGATGTGTCAATGAGCAACATTTGGAAAGTGTAGCTGTATGTGAGAAAGAAAATCTTACTACATCTATTAGCCTTGAATTACAGAATGTTTTAAAAGGGGAGATGGGCGGGATACAAATTTAATAAATAAATAAATAAATAAACAGACCCTAAAGTTAATTACAGGTAGTCCTCACTTAACGACCATAACAGGGACCGGAAAATTGGTCATTAAGCAGGGTGGTCATTAAGCGAGTCACCACATGATCAGACCTGATTTTACGAACATTTTTACAACAGTCACGAAGCAAATCACATGGTCATTAAGCAAATCCAGTTTCCCCAATGGATGCTTTTTGCCAGAATTCGCTTAACGATCACACGATTCGCTTAATAACCACAATGATTTGCTTAACAACCATTGTAAAAAAAGGTTGCAAATCACGATCACATCACTTGCAGAGGGTGGTGTGACAGTTTGCAACAGTCATACGTGTGAGAACAGGTTGAAAAGTTTGAACCGTCATTAAACAAATGGTTGTGAAGTGAGAATTACCTGTACTGAATGGGGTAGGAGCAGTATATGATGGAAGTCAAGAATATATGAGAATAAGTGGAATGTTTGGTGAGTAACTCAATACTAAACAAGGAGTAAGACAAGAATGTGCAATATTACCTTGATTGTTTTTATCCACTGATGGAATGTTTGTGGTGTTCAAGGAATGCTTGGGGTAATCGTAGAGGTGTGTTGGTCGGGAATATGAAAACAAACATATTTTTGTATGCAGATGATGCCACATTGTTGGCTGAGAACCCAAATAATTCTGAATGTTAGATTGCATAATACAATAAGGATAAGCTGAAAATTACTAATAATTATGTTTGATGGGGAAAATGGAGTAAACCATTGCAAGCTATACATAAATGGCAAAAAGCTAAGGTAGATGATTTATGTATCTTGGTAGAATGCTTACTAAAGGTGGGAAAATGGACAGAGAAATGTTAAAATGTGTTGACAGAGACCGTGCTTCTACTCACTTTGTTATATGGAAGTGAGAGTGGGCACATCAGAAGAAACAAACAAGTAATCGGAATGCATCAGAAACAATGTATTGAGAAGAGTGTGTGGCAAAACCACAAGAGATAGGGTCAAGACTGAATAGCTGGTGAAATGAATACAAAAGAGAGTAAACTGAATATAGAATACAGAAGTGAGTAACCAGCATGAAAAAAAAAGAGTTTGAGGTGGTTTGGTCACAGACAGCAGATGAGTAAAAACTGAATGGAATCTCTCTCTCTCTCTCTCTCTCTCTCTATCTATCTCTAGGAAGACTGAGAAAGTCATGGCTGGATGGAGATTATATGATCCTAAAAGAAAAAAAAGGGAGAGAAGTTTGAAGAACAAAGGCAGTGCATGAAGCAGTATTTGCATGTGATGGAAGCAAGGATGATTTCTAAGGATGGAATGGTATGGGAAGGTATGATATACCACACAGTGTAAACCAGACTTACATATTACTAATAATTGTGTTTGGAAAAATTGCATGAACCTCCAGAGGTACTTCTTCAAGAATGAATGAACGAGCAATGTATTAGAGCCCAATATCAGATCATAAAAATTAAAACAACCAAATACAATCTGAGAAAACAGCAACATCTCATTAATCTACTTCTGAATGTAGTAGAGCCTTAGGGTTGGGGCACCTCCTTCAAGAAAAAAAATAGCACCAGTATTTTACCCAGTTTCACCCTAAGAGTCAGTAAGATGAAAGACAGGTCTGATTCTGGGCATCTTCCACATTGACCAGGAAACAGAAGAGAAGGTGGCTTGCTTCCACACCATGAACACAGCTTCACACTCCCTCAGGGGAGAAACCTGGATCTGGGTTTGTAAAGGGGAAGCTAGGCTCTTCTCTTACTGTGACAACTTACAACTACAAAGAGTCCTGTTGCACCTTAAGGACCCACAAATACAGGAGAGAATAAAGGCAAATTTTGCAATCTAGATTCTGCCACTCTTGATGACAGGTGGGGGGCTTACACGATGGGCTGATGCTCTTGATAAAGGTAAACCCCCTCCACATAGGAAACTGGTACATCAGAGCAAAGGGTACAAGGATATCTTTCTTCCTGACACAATAGTTTTCTATGCAAAATCAATTATTATGATGGATATGGGGAAAAAAAACATACTCTATCAAATAAGCCCTGACCTGAGAACTGCACCAGTCCAGAGGTGTTTATTTTTGTGCAGGATTTAACCAACTATGTCCTCAGCCAGACTGAGAAAAAGCAGTCCTTGTGGCTGAAAAAGCTGGCTTTATAGCTGACTTTCTTTCTTTGCTCCCATCCCGTTTTTTGGGCCCACAGGAGCATTTTAAGCCACCAAGCATGGTCTTCCCACACGCAGAAGCATTTCCCTGGAAGAAAACACGTGTCAGCAGACATATATGGTCCCATACGGCGATCACATCTGCACATATGTCTTGGGAAGATGCAAGGGGCCATAACATGAAGGAATATGTATATAAAGCAATAAACGTCTTCCCTCTTGCCAACTTATGCAGGAAATGCCTATTGAGGAAGAAAATACGGAGCAATCTCCCGTTTTGCACAACCTTCTCATCCTGATGTCCTTCATGAATGTTCTCCTTAGCTGTGGTATCTGGGGATCATGAGAGCTGAAGTATAATCTGGGGAGAAACTGGCTTAAGAGTTTGAACTGCATGGCAAGTTGGTGGACCCTGTGGGCCTTTTTATGATGTCTTTCTGCTGCAGGCTCGCATAGTTCAAGAGCACACAGAGAGGTTACAGAGTTCAACAGCTAGCAATGTTCACAGATAATTAGCTGGCCCAATAAAATTTATCATTTTACTCAGCTCGTGCAACAACTGATAAACCCTTAACGCACCAGGATCAGAATTCACTCACATTAGAAGCTGTCTTTAAGTACATGGAATTATTTATTCATACACTTCCTACTACAACTAAGGAGAGGAGTCTCTTCCCAACTTTTACTGGCTGACAGGAACGGCACCTAGGATCTTCCACATCTAAAGATGCACTGAATCATTGAGATGGTCTTGTCCTACATCATGAGCTAGAGATATTCACATTCTCCCGGGTTCCCAAAGCAAGATACCCGTACAAGGCAACTGCAGAAATGCCTCTGAAAGTGAGGCAAATGTGATTCATCAAGCCTACTGCTAAAAACTTTTAAATAAAATAAACTGCAATACATCCTTGCAAACCTTTTAACTTCAAAACACCCAAATAATACTATTCTTGGACCATGGTAAACAGGATAAAATAGTCTACTTCATGAGACAAGATGCTACAAATAGTGGGGGACAGGGAAGAAGGAAGACAGTCTCAAAATTAGGCCAGTGTTTCTTCCTTCTTCCCCATTAACTCCCTGAGGAGGAGTTCTGGAGAATTCAAACTCGTGGATAGTCTTTTCCAGGAAACCAAATGGTTATTTTTTTTTAAAGGAAGACAAGGCAAAGATAACTTTCGTTACTTCAGGAAAAAGTTGCCTCAATTCCTTGTTTTCAATGAAAAAAGGAGGAGGGAACCCAGTTCCTGCTATGGAACCGCAGACTGCTGTAAAACATCCCAAAGAATGTGCTTGAAACAGAAAATGTGAGCAGTTAGTGCTGAACTGGGACCCGAGAGATGTCAGTTCACATCCCCACTCTGTCATGAAGTTCACTGGGTGACTTGGGGTCAGACATTAACTCTAAGCATAACCTCACAGAGCTATTCTGAGGATGAAATTATTGGCTGGGGAGAGAGAATACCACACCAGCCATTTTGAGCTCTTAGAGAAAGATGGAATACACACACGTGCAACAAATGCAGGTGTGAACAGATTACGAAGGGCATCGCTGGATCTCACTGAAAGGATTTCTAATAGGGACCAGAAGTTCAATGCTCTGTGAGATGAGGCGAAGATCTGTAGCAAGCAGCAAACTATTTAGGCAAGCTATCTTCCAGGGAAGTTTGTTCACCATCGCTGATCATCTTGCTGGACAGCCCTAGACAAGCTTCGAAAGAAACTTTCAGAAAGTCTGAAAACCACCTGACTGGAAGGTGATACCTGATAGGAAGATGCTCACCAGCATCCAGATTGGCATCCTTCCCAACATTTTTTTTTTTTTAACAGGACAAGCAACCATCTACTCCATACACAATACGTGTGGTGAAAATATAAGGATACGTATTTACCTCTCTTGAACTCCTCCAACACAGCATCCAGCTTGGTGTCATTGAAGACAAAGTGAAGCGGATGGTTGTAAAACTTGATGATGGTGCTCAGAGGGGTGCAGTCATCAGGGTCCACCAAGGCCAGGTCCTTGACATAAAGCATGTCCACCAGGTTGGTGCGCTCGTCCTCATACACAGGGATGCGGGTATAGCCGCTCTGCATGATCATGGACATGTTGTTGAAGTCCAGCACCGCGCTGGCGTTCAGCATGAAACACTCATCCAGCGGGGTCAGCACGTCCTCCACAGTCTTGTTGCGCAGAGCACCCTTGCTGAACTCCTCCCGCACAAACTCATTGTAGGGGTCACTGTTCCGGACCATGTCCAGGATCTTCTCTCGCAGCAGGCACGTGCTGGTGTCGTGCCGCAAGGCCAGCTCCAGCACCCTGCTGAGCGGCAGCGAGACGGGGAACGTCAGCAGCATGAAGAACTGGGTGAGCCAGAGCCCGCGCGGCGCCAGCGACAGCCCCCACCGGGAACTGATGGCAAAGGGCAGCACCTCGGCCAGCAGGAAGGCCAAGGCGGCGACACCCAGGATGGCAGGGGCCAGCGCCCCCACGGCTTGGTAGAAAAGCACGGCCAGGGCGGCGTGGGCCAAGGAGCTCAGCAGCAGCAGGGAGCACAGCACGAACGTCCCCCGCTGCCGAACCGGCTCCAGCGCCTTGGAGGCCCCCCGCTCGGCCTCCGAGCCGCAGTCCCGCAGCACGTACAGCTCTGCCGGATCCAGCCACAGGGTGCTGAGCTGCAGGGTGCGCAGCAGGGCCATGAGGGCCAGCAGCATGGCCACCAGGGTACCCAGCAGCCAGGGGGGCAGCGGCGGGGGCCACGTCTCTGCGGCCACCTTGCCGCCCCCGCCTTCGTCCTCCGTCACCAGGATGGCATCACCAGGGGCAGCGGGGGCCCACTGGCGCCCGGGGCCTGCCGGGCTGCAGAGACGGTACTGGCCGCGGGGGCCCCCGGGGGCCACCCTGACGGTCACCAGCGCTGCGTGCTCGCCGGCGGGCAGGACGTCGTGGGCCAGGACCTCCGGGGCTCCCGCGGGCGAGAGCGTGGAGGAGGGGCCCCCGCACGGGGCCCCCGCCGGCACGAAGGCCACCCAGGGCCAGCTGCGGTTGTGCAGGCCGGTGCCGTAGAGGCGCAGGCGGAAGGTGGCCCCCGGGAGGGCGCGGACGAGTCCCCCCGTGGCCGAGGCGCCGTCCTCCAGGCGGAAGCCCAGCACTCTGGGGCAAGGGGGGCAGGGCCCCGGGGGGCCCCCGGCGTCCGGAGGGCCCGTGCCGGCGGACGCCTCGCCTCGCGCCGCGGCCCCGTCGGGCCACAGGGCGGCGGCCGCTGCAGCCCAGCCGCAGAGGAGCGCCGGCCAGCTGCCCCTGCCCGCCATGGCCGGAGGCAGCGGAGGCAGCAGAGCGGAGCGAGCGGAGCCGCGGCGGCAGCAGCAGCAGCCCGGGCAGCTCCGAGGGGGAGTGGACGGGCCAGGGAAGGTCAGCTGACTTCCCTCCTGGCGCCGCCGAACCTGCCTGCGGCGCCCGGGCCAATGCCGGCGCCCGCCCGCCGCAGCTTAGCCAATCGGCGTGGCCGGGGGCGTGGCCGGGGCGGCGGGAGGACGGGGCTCAAGTTCGGTGGCACCGCGTTATAAACAAGGCAGAGGGGCGGGGGAGAGGAGGGAGCTGCGATTTAAAGGGGCCGCGGCTTCCATTGTCCGCGCGGCGGGGCGGCTGAGGACGCCAGGAGGAGGAGGAGGTGGCATGGCGTGGCATGGCCCGTGCAGACTAGTCTAAGGGGCTGGGCACATGCGAATTAACAGCCCCCTCCTCGCCCGTTCACATCATCCCCATGCAAAACTGGAGGAAACCCAGTGCTTGCTTGCAACAAGGTTTACTCGAGAATCAGGCTCGGGGGGAGACGCTGCCCTATTAGCGAGCATCGACAGAGACCAGCTGTTCCCCCACTGCATTTCACCCAGACCTTGGGACTGCTGCTCCCCCTAATTCTCAGCCAGGCTGGCCTTTGGCTGTGCACTATGGGAATTAGGGTGCAGTACAGCTGGAGGGGCTCAACTGAATGGAGTTGATGCTGGAGAAAGTCTGCTTTGGAGTGCATGGGAGTTTGCTTTAAAGCAGTATTTCTCAGCCTTGGCAACTTTAAGACAAGTGGACTTCAACTCCCAGAATTCCCCAGACAGCCATGCTGGCTGGGGAATTCTGGGAGTTAAAGTCCACCTGTCTTAAAGTGCCCAAGGTTGAGAAACACTGCTCTGAAGGAACCTTCCCCACGCGGGGCAGCTTTTTGTCTCCCAGAATTCCCTAGCCAGCAAACAGCGGAGAATTCTGGGAATTGAAGTCCACACATCTGGAGGGCCATCAGGTTGGAGAAGGCTGCTGTAAACTTGGTCATGCATTGCAGTAAAGCCAGCTTAAGTCTGCTTTCTGAGAATTGGCTCCATATTTAGCCAAGCCATTTTGAACCTTTACAAACCACCCTTGCCTGGTTTCAGAAAAGACTCTTTAAGATGTAAATACATAAACTACCTTTTGATCTAGTGTTTTCTGTGAGCTCAGCCCGAGTTAACAAATTGCACCAAACCATGGTCTGTTTATCATAAACCTCAGTTGGCTGGTATCACACAACATACTAAGCCCAAACAAACCACACTTGGGCTGAGTTGTGTGAACCACAAACTCTGACTACAGAATTAGCATAAGAACAAGAAGGAGCTGAGAATGGTCGAAAATCCTCACTTTCTACAGACCCAAGCTAAACCTCTGAGCTGGTTGTCACTTTCCTTGCACACTCAAAGATCTGTGCCATTTTTACACGGCACATGAACCTGCAGTGTGGTTTAATGGCTTTGATGTAATGGGCAAATTCAGCTGGCTTAGCATGCTGCGTACCCCGGGGCAATTGTCCATTACACAGTAAGCCACTATTTAGCAAGTCATGGCTTGATGTGGGATGTGAACCTGGCTTTTTGTCTACTTTTGAATTCACTGACAACCCTCCCGTTTTCCTTTAAGCCTTTTTTCTCACTTTTCCGCCAAACGACATCTCCAAACATGGAATAGACTCCAGCGGAAGACCAATTCTTCCCTGGATTTATTATCTCCTCCCTCCTGTTTCTCCTTACTGCCCCTAGAAGCAAGGGCATATTTTTTTGTGCAAAGTATTATCCATTCCAATGGCATATCATTAATATAATGAATGAGGCTGGATGTTTAAACAATAAGTAAAGTATTGTGCCTAAAGCTTGGTTACCACAGTATGCCTTGCCTGCTTGAGTCAATTAGTTTTCCAGGACTCTGCCTTAAAATGGAAAACAACCCTTGTAAGCACGTTCCTGTCCCCACCTTGCTACCCTGCCCCAGTTTGCAAAATACACACCCTAGAAGAGGGACACAAAAGCCGATGTGCCTTTACAGATCTACGCCACGGTGGGGTTAGCAACTGTGGTTATGTACCTGGTTCAAAAGAGAAAGGCTGAAATTTAAATCAAAGAAGTGAACATTGACTGACGAAACAGGTTGGCTGTGAGTAATAACAATATCAAGGTTGAAAGGAGGAGTTATTTTGTCCTTCATTGAGGTTAATGGATCTGCTCCAGGAAGCAAGAGATATAGTTTTGTTATACGTGGTTCTTCAAGGTCACTTTATTTTTCATTCACAGGGAATACAAGCAGGAAAAAAGATCAGAACAAGAGAATCAAGAGAAGTAGCTCCACTCTCAGATCTAGAGGTGCCTAAGTGGAGGCCCACTTAGCTCCCCAAAACCTTGGATGTGCTCCCCTCAAGGTCTTTCAAACTTTGCCACTGCACTGAACTGATTCAATTGCAATGACGTTTGCATTACAGCAGATTTAGGTCCTGGCCCTGCCTGACTCTGAAGCATGTCCAAAACGGCTGTGCCTCCCAGCTTGACCCCTCTGGCAGTTCGGAAGGTAGCTGAGGATTTACAGTAGTTCTTGATTTATATTTCAATTTATACGGCCACCCCGCTCAAATTCATGACTCTGGGCTGCCAACAGCCGTTAGAAACACCGTATAGCAACACGTAACAATGAAAATACCTACATACCCCATTGGCGCCCAAGATAAAAACCAAACCACCAACAGACAAGTGAGCATCACCATTGCACAGCCTTGGTATAGTAATGAACTTCTAGTCAGTTACAGCAAAGAATAGCTGTTGAAAGATCAGAGGCGTCCTGGTGGCCACATGGATTTCATAGAAAAGAGTTGTTTTTTTAGCTGGGAACTTGCAAGCAGGATATGAAATGCTTCCTCGGTTAATTGCCCCAGCGTGATATTACCTCTAATGCTTGAACTTCCCTTGAACCGTTGCATCCGTTTTTCCTGGAAACCCTAAAGCTCCTTCAGATCTTCCACAGGCGAGAGATGAACTCCGTCTCTGGGCTATGTCCACTCTCCTATGGAGCACAGGAGGCGACGCTGTATTATCTTGGGGGGCTTTCCTAATTGCAGCTCCGTCATGGAGAAAGCGGTCTGGTACCAAAGTAGCTAAGCTTAGTGTTATTTAAGCTGGGCACTTTTGCATAATGTATTAACCCAAGGATGGGTCAACTGCCGTCCTCCAGATAGTTCTGAACTAAGCCATTCCCTTACTTTCTAGAAGGAATTTATAGTTTTGTATTCGTGGTTTTCTTGTATGCGGATCTCTGTAACAAAACTCTGTAATTTTCTGCACCCATATAAAATAGGGCTAAGGATGAGGGATGATAAAACTGCTCTTAAACAACATCTGGAACACCCAGGTTCTCTATCGGTACTTACCTAGTGGATCCTAGAAAAAATCTAGTTCTCTCTCAAGGCACAAGACCCATTCTGCAAGGACCCAGCTCTCTGGATGCTGGGAAGGGTGGAAGGAAGGAGAAGGGGAAAGGCGGAAGGAAAGAGGAGAACCAGCAGCAAGGGGATGGACTTACAACAGTGATGGGTGCACCATTGGAAGACCCGAAGTTGTTAAGAACCAACACCGATTTGATAGCACATGATCAGTCAACCTTTAGCTAAGGATATTGCATCACTTAGCAGAAATCAGGCTGTGGTTTGTTTTGTAGTGGACGGATGTACATCACTTCTGATGTTTTCCAAAAATGAACAGCAAAATCAATCAACCATTAAGAAATCTACCTGGATCTACTCAGATCCAATGAGTGGAGAAAAATCAAAGCTAACATCCCCTTGATATTTTTATTTCACTCTTCCCACACATGCAGGGATGAAGATGGAACCCAGATCAGCTAAATAACCTCATATTACTGTGTTTCTTGCCAAACAGTTCTATTTCCTGGAGGCCAAAAAGGGTGGTGGTGGGGTGTTACCCATAAGCTAAGCCCCTCTCCCTTTGGACAGTGTCATGCTTACAGTTAAGAGTAATACTTTGTTTCTATAGCTAACTCTGGATTATAATATATAAACATTTATAAAACATTTATAATGAGTGCCCTTGTGGTCTGCATCAAATGCTATCATTGCTCTCTGCTCTGCTTCTAGCTGTTGCTCAGAGAAATTGAGGTCTGGATGCTAGCCATAAGCTGCTGATGGAAGCCAATTTGCTAAGGTGGTTAATTTACCATGATCAAGTTTGCTTTGCCTTTAATTGGCTGCAAAGAGGGTATTTTCAGCAACAGGAGGAAGATAAATTGGCCAGGGATAAAACAGGCATCCGATGAGCACACTTGGGAGTACTGCCTCCCCAAGTTAAAAGTCTATGATAGTCAGAAGCCATGCAAAGCGTTCATTGATTCGTTTGAAGAAGGGATTTTTCCAGCACAGAATTGTGCTCCACGGCTCCCTTTTGAAAAACATGACAGTCTTGAGAAATTTGCAATGATGGGTTGAGGTCAGGTGAACCCAGGCACTGTCTTTTGGGACCTTTTGATTAGCCCAGTGTTTTTAGCAACTTTGAGTGGACTTCAACTCCCAGAATTCCCCAGCCAGCATGGCTGGCTGGGGAATTCTGGGAGCTGAAGTCCACACATCTTAAAGTTGCCAAAGTTGAGGAACACTAGATTAGCCTCATAAAATAGTGTCCTGGATAGGCTGTCTTCAAACAACACACTAATCCATGGATTACTCTGTTAACCCTGTTGCATGCATTCACACAACATACTGAAACCATACCTCGGATTGGCTGAGTGCACTGAGTCACAAATGGTCCAATTCCCTTTTTCCCTGGGGAGCCAAGCTAGATTTCAGCCCCTTTTCTTTTCCTCCCATGCAGAAGACTTCCCGGCCCCCCTTGGAAACCAGGAGTTTCCCTCTGCTTTCCCCGAGTAATTTCTGCACGAGCTTTACAAGCCATGCTTAGACAGAACTTGTTACGTTCTGCACCACAATGCTTGAATGCACACAACGTGCAAAACTAAAATGTGTTTGGCTAGCTTGTGGCTGTATCACATGCGATGAAGAACTCTTTAGATTAGAATATTTTGTGGCTCAGCCATTGACTCTGTGTTTCTCAACCTTGGTGATTTTAAGATGTGTGGACGTCAACTCCCAGAATTCCCCAGCCAGCACATGCTGGCTGGGGAATTCTGGGAGTTGAAGTCCATGCATCTTAATTCTGGGAGTTGAAGTCCACACACATCTGCCAAGGTTGAGAAACACTGCACTGAACGGTGTGATGGGAACTCTATTCTAAAAAGAGGAAAAAATAAGCGAGGCTGGGAAAGAAACTAGGTATATTTGATTTCATTTCAACTACATTTAAAATGAAACGTAATTCATTTGTTTACTCTTCAGTCAGAGTTAATTAAAATTCAAATTAAAGTCAATTTTCTTGTTCTGACTCAGGTTGGTCATCATTCCCTTACGTGAGTGGCAAAAATGACAAGGCTGCTAATTGACCAGGAAAAAAAAAAAGTTTATCCTGCTCGTGCGGCTTGAACAGCACAATGATCCACAGAAACCAGCAAACGAAGTTTCTCACTAATGACGATGACATAAAGTGGAAAGCTTCTGTTGCACGGCTAGCTCACTAAGCCTGGAATAATTATAATTATTAATCAGCAGATGAGGCTGCGAAAGAAAAACCACAAACTTTTCCACTGTTCTTTGATTGGATATTATTTATTTTATCTTTTTTTTCCCTTTTACAGCGTATCTCCCCCCCATGGGAGCTAGAATCTTAAAGCTTAGTGTTTGTGTTTTAAAATCAGAAACAAAGACAATAAATTACATTAGGTCACCCACAAAGGGGCAAAGGTTGAGAAACCACTGTGCTTTCCGTAGGAATAATAATAATATCAATAGTTTTAAAAAGGGGAAATAAGACTCCACGCACAACAGAAAGGTTTAATCGTCAGACAAAAAGCTACATTCAAATGAAACATGTGTATAGTCCCTATGAAAGCGCAAAGATCCGTTTACAATAACCTTGCAAGGGAGGAAGGAACGTGGCTACAGACCATTCCTGGTTGTGGTCTCGCTGTACCTCCTGCCTAGTTTTTTTGATTTGTTTGTTTAAGTTACAGAGGAAGAGAAAGAATTCCTTTCCTCCTAAATTCCAGAATCAAGTACTGCTAGAACCAAACCCAACTCAATTCCAATTCCGCTTAGGCGAGTTTCAAGAAGCAAGGATGACAAAGGACATTATTTGGCCAAACCTGGCAGAGGAATGAAAAGGAACATAGGAAGATGGTTGGTCATTTTTTCCCCCATCTTTCTACCCTGCAAGTAGGAAACTAGAACAGGGTGAAAAGGATCTTATCTCACACACACGCGCGCACACACACGCACACTTCCTTTCTTAGGACTGACTTTAGGCTGCCTCAACATTCAGAAATGACGTCAGGCGTCGGGAGCTGACTTCACCCCCTCTGGATGACGGCAATTCGGTTTGTGGGGAAGTTCCCTGGCAGAGAATACAGAGTTGGTCCAAGAGGTAGCCTGACAGCTGAGCTGGAGGTGGGCGTCTCTGGGGGTTTCCTTCCCACGCGCTCCGAGCCTTAGGAATGTATGCTGCCCACTTGCGCACCTCGGCGCAAGGCTTGGAGCTCAACCTGACGGCTTGCCATCGCACTCAGGCTGAGCGGCTGTGAAGCTGAGTGGCATTTCTGACCTCAGGTTTGGCAGGTGGCAAACCAGGACCGTGGTTTGTTCCTAGCCACGCTATACACTCACCATGGAAAATGGGACCCATTCTGAATTCGGGACCGTTCGAACACAAGCCCTGTGTCGTGACAGTGTACCCACACACAACCACTTGCTTCTGCCCTAACCGATGACACATGTTAGGACGAGGATTGCAAGTTCCAAATTGTTTGTGCTTTTACCTTTTTAGGAAGACACACCAGTTTTGATACCGGCTTTCGACAAGCCAGAGAGCAAAACTCCTATAAAATCCAAACATACGCAGAGTACCACGCTCTCTGACATGAGTATATGGAATCTTTCCTTAGGGGAGTGCGCAGAGTGGCTTTCTTGTGACAAACTCACACTAACGAAGTACCGTACATCCTCCTGTTGCGCAATTTCATCAGACAATCCATGAATCTCAACAGAAACAGGACTTTTTCCTGTGGGAGCAAAATGAGCAGACTACATTCTCTACTCATCTTCAGAGGAAAGCTTGGATAGCCAAGAATGCAAATCCAGGCTGCAATCCTGGTTAGTTTTTCCATCATGGTGACGTCTGGAGATGTTAAAAGAAGAACCTTTGGAATCTCCAAGAACAGAGATGAGAATTCCCAAAGTTGTAACTCCAGCTGATTTGGAGGATGTCAGAAAAAGGGTCCCCATTGTGCACACTGGAGCAATTTCAAGCAAAACCTGGATTCTGGGATTTGACTTTGGCCTCCTTTTAGTTCAAAAGGTGGGCAGTCTGAGGTCCTGAGGTTGCATGTGCTCCCGAGCCCTTTTCTGCGCCCCCCGGAATCTCCTTTAATGGCAGTTGGTGCAAACGGGCAGCAGGGTTTGCCATCCTTAATATGCATAATATTATAAGTTCTACAGTAGACTTAAGTTTATAAAGCCCCCCCCCCGATGCAAAACTCAAAAGATAAAGGATCCCAAATGCCCCCTCTTTGCAACCGCTCCCTGCCCGCAGCAGCCCTGGCTGCTTAAAATTTGCCCATCCTGTTTTTGTTCAGGGCAAATTGAGGCCTTGCATCAAAATGCTTCTGGGCCTGTAAGAGGTTTCCTATTGATTTGCAGGTGCTTTTCCTATAGATACAGAGCTGCAACTTGACCCTGAGCTATGAAATAAAAATCAGTACGCAAAATAACCATGACACAACCAGGAGAGTAAAACCCACCATCCGTCTCTCTGCATGAGTTCCTGCACTAGAAACACCTGAAGAAGGATTCATACAGAGATGCAATGGGGAACTTCCGGGTAGGTGATAACTCAAGCTGGGTCAAATATTCCCCATGACACACACTTCTGTTGACCACTCACCTGTTGTGCAAGATGCAATTATTAATTTTTAAACTCTTCCCTTTATATAGGCGACACATCCACTTTGGGAATCGCTTTATGATCAGTCAAGCCTCACTCAGAACTTGATGAGGCTCTGGAGAACAAACTGCAATACACACTTTTGCAACAAATGTAATAAGAAGCCACAACGTTCTTAATTATTTTGTTGCCACACTGCTTTCTGCAAGCCCACCTAAAGGTTACTGGGTGACTCAGGTGAAATCATCATTGGGATCTGTTAGCGTTACTGCAGCATTATTATTCACACAGTATTATTAATGTGCTTGCTCCTTTATGAGACAACAAGTATTTGTCCAGGGATGGGGTGGGGAGGGCAGGGAGCTACACTCTTGCATTGTAACTGGAAACTGGAAAGAAGAAAGAGAGGAAGGGGGCAAAATGGAAATGGGAATCATATATTTCAGTTACATACAATATACTTAGATTTCATTAGCTGACCTTGCTTGATCTCAACAAGCTAAACAGGATCAAATCTGGTTATGCTGGGATGGGAGACCATGAGGAGATGCCAGGGCTGCAAGAATAATTCTGAAATTCTTAAAAAAAAAAAAAATCTGAAAGCAGCAATGGGAAGTCACTTCTACACTCTTGCCAAGAAAACAACACGGAAGTATCCATAAAGTCAGTGGGTAACCAGTCCAACTCAAAAGAAGACTATTGTAGGCAGCCATCTTGAACCCAACTCCCTCCAGATGTGTTTAATTACAACTCCCATAATGCCCCGGTTATCATCACCCTTTGTCTAGGGATGAAGGGAAGTGAAGCCTTACAGATCTGGGGGGTGCTCAAGGGCGATGGCGGCTGCCATTGTGCCCAAGGCCTCTTGGAAATGTTGGAGGGGGGGAGAGATTTAAAACTCCAGGCGGTTCTGAGGATCAGAGGAGGCAAAATGAAAAGCGTGGTGTCTTTTGAAACGAGAACCTAGGATGGCAGAGACCCGGGAATGAATCCTGCCCAATCCAGCCTGACTCGGGCTGCCCAAACAATTCCATTTTCTGAGATGGGTTTGCAAATGTTTAAAGACATTTCTGAATGGTACCTGGTTAAGAGTGAAGGGATTCAACGAGCGTACATTCATATGTGCTTTGCAGCCTTGAAGAACCAATGCGCGAATTCAACGTCTGGTTTTCAAGTGGGCCACATCTGCTGAAGGGCTGAGCTTTCACACCCACGGGAAAGAAGCTGCAGCATTTACATTTCAGATGCCACACCTGTCCCAATGAATGCATCCCTAAAGGAAACAGGCATTTCTGGACATCTGCTTTGACCCACTGATCATACTCAGTGTCATGTTTATGAAAAGCTGTCATCAAAGATGCCTCCAAGTTGCCCCAAAATCGCACATGGTAAATTGACCAAATAATCAAGCCTGGCTAGACTGTTCTGGAGTTTGTTTTATATCAAGATAGAATGGCATGACATTTGGCTACTGAAAATTAACCACCTGAGCTCATATCCTGATTCCAACCAGTGGAAAATAGTTTATCGAAAAAGCTACAGAAAAACAGAGAGGGTGTCATTCTCTTCTGAGGACACTTTTCCCCATAAAACCTGATCTTCTGAATTCACTCAGTTTTCACACACCCCAATAAAACGTGCCTTACTTGTGGTCCACAAGCAAACCAAGATGACATTTGATCCAGGTCAGGTTGAAAAAAAAATACGACAAAATGTAATTTGTTACTACAATTACAGCCACATGTTTGAATCAGCTCCAAAAGGAAATGGTTCAAACATTTGAAGCTGGAATGACAGTCCTTTCTCGGCTGCAAAGCTCGCATATTCCAATTCTTAATCTTGCCTTTCATTTGCAAGCCCCAAACTCTACAAACTGTGTCCCACAAATAGTTCTATGATTGCACCAGAACCTCACGCAAATGTACATGGTACCTTGAAATTGGAGATCTGAGCCTGACTATATAGATAGCCCCATTCTGAGCTGGCAAAATGAACAGTACCGCTGGAGACAGGAAGTGGAGGGTATCCATTTAAATCTTCCCCAGTAAAAAAAGAAAGAAAATACAAGGATTATTATCCAAACTAAGACACCTCCCTGCAAGTAGAAACAAAGTACATCAAAGAGAAAAGCTGTACCTCTGCCCAACATTTATCTTGCCATGTTGGTTTTCTATTTGCAGAAGCTTTTTTTTTTTTTTTTTTTAAAAGAACTTAAGGAGCCATTTATCTGCAACATGACCTGATGTAACTTTCACTTGACCTCCTGCGGTTACTTTTCGTATAACTGATTTTGTTAGGATCCCTTGAAACACGAGGCTGTGACTTGGAGCCAGACGAGAACTGAGTTTGGATTGGGAAACCGAACCTTCTCCCAAAGCAGAGGTCCTTCTGAAGCAGGAGAGGGGACCCATTCGCCAACTTGTAACCCTGGCTGGTTCCTCCTGGTCAGACACATCCCTGCTATCAAATACCCCGAAGGCTTGATTAAAAAGGAAAAAAAAAAGATAATCCCAAATAACGAAGTCTCAGAACTCCCTGAGATGGGAAAACGAAGTCTGTCTTATTAAGAGACGGTGGCTGACGTCTCCATGAGCCTGCATCTCCTCTGCTGAGTTCGGTGCCATCTTTGTAACTACGGGCTGCTGGAGCTGAAGCGAGGAGACCCTCCCCTAGCAGGGAAGGGAGAACCAGAACTGGGCCCTCTGCAAAAAGACAGCTGCTTCCAGGCCCCCCTGGCTGTGCTGCGGCTCCCCTTCCTCTCCGCGGCGTTGAGTTAAAAAGCAGTACGGCGAAGGGGAAATCTGCTTTTCCTGCTTGTCAAGCTTGCTGACGCGCAAACTGGGAAGAGCCCAGGACACTGCAGGCGACCCAGGATCGGGCCTTCCCTTCCTATCCGTAGCCGGTCGCCTTGGAATTAATGGTGGGCTATTGCTTTCAAGGCTGTCTTGCCTCCCCTCCCAGTTCAAAACCACCTGGCTGGGAAAACAGGGCAGAGGAGTCGGAAATGGTACGGGAGGGCGCAAGGAAGCGCTCTCTCCCCATGGCCCTGGTTGCTACCTGAGGTTGACAGATGCACAATCAAAGTCCTTCTGTGGGCACTGGCGTGTCTTTGGAAGGGAAAGGGTGGGTGGGCAAGCTGGGCCAGACCAACTGCCCGAAGGCCGGGGTCAGACCACGTTGTCGGGGGGGCTGTGGTTTGTCTTTTGATGCTGGCAGTTCCTTTCATTCAAGAGGCCGATCGTTTCGTTGTTTGCCAGGGTGCCCCCCTTTTCGGGCAAGGAGGTGTCCAGTTTGGGGGGGCTCCCGTCGGGGGTCTGGGGACAGCTCTCCAGGCGGGAGGCCATGAGACCATTTTGGTACTGGAGGCGTGTGATCTGTAGGGTAGAGAAAGAGAGAGGGGGTGAAACTCAGTATGCAGAAGCATGATTTAAAATAGTAACAACTCCTCAAGCTGGGCATGGTGGAAAGAAATCTTCTATTATATGCATGCATTAATTATGCAAAGAAAGCATATTGATATAGATACACACAGATACAGCCACAGGCTTACCCTTGTTTTGCATTATCCACTGCTTCTGCCAATCATGGGGAGAATTAAAAGCCATGATTCCCTACCCTTTAACCTACAAGGATTTCTTTGGTGATTATTTACCAGCATCATGCATTTTCAACAAAAGGAACTAGCAACATGATGCTAAAAACTGCCCAGGCTGATAAATTTATTTATTTATTTATTAGGCCACCCAGCTCCAAAATGAGTCTGGGAGTCTTCACAAGATTAAAAAGCAAGAAAACAACATTATATAAAAGAACATGGTCTTCCCAAGGGAACATGTAAAATGCTCCCTCATCACATCACCTCCCACACCACCCCCAAACTGAAGAGTCCACCAAACGCCGTAAGCCAAGGCCTGGGGAAGGAGCTCAGTTTTTAGGGCTGGCTTGAAGGAAACTAGGAATGTCTCGCAGGATGCTGTTCCAGGGGCAGAGGCTGTGACAGAGGAGGTCCACTTCTTGGGTTCCACAAGATGCCATTGCTTGACTGATGGAGCCTGACCCTGTCTGATTGCACAAGACAGGCAGGCACTATGGGAGACAAATGGTCCCTCAGACAGACAGACTCTAGGCCATATAGGGCTTTGTGGGTCATAACCAGCATCTCGAATTGCACCCAGAAGCTTAATGGTGACCAGTGCAGTTCACAAAGGGGAAGTGTTACATGGGCATAGTGAGGCCTGCTGTAATGGTATGTGAGAAAGACCTTGAAAAACAGGGCAAAAAGATGCGGCTTAGGGAATGGTCAGATAAGAGAGGGCATAGCCCGCAGCTGCACAATGGGTGGAGAAAGAGACTCAGAAGGGACCCTCCCTAACTTCTTAGGCTGTAAAGGAGAAGGCAGGAGAACTGTACTTTGCAAGATTGATGTCGACTTTCCGCAGTAGACCAGACAGGAAACATGACCAGATGAGCTAATTCTACTTTATTGTAAGGCTACATTAACAGAATCCATAACCAAACAAGGCTATGCCTCTTTCACTTTCATTGGACCAGCCCAGTTGGAGTCCAACTCTGAGTGAATCCAACCAACTTTGGCCTGCTAGATGCCTAGAATATTCTTCAGAGCAGCCCAGTAGATGGTCCTGAGGCTTCCCCTCACCAACAAGAGATGGGTCACCTAAAGAGGGGCCATGGTCAGCTATTAGTGGGTGTGGTAAGAACAGAGAAGTTACATTTTGTTGCTCTTATCACACAACTTAATTTGTAATATGGGCTCTCACATGTGCTCCGTTGGGTTTACTTTTTATTCTCTTCCAAAGGCACTCTAGGCATCTCTTCTGACTTTTCAGTTCCTGGTGTTCCTGGGAAAACTAAGAGGCCACCAGAATTGATGTACAGCAAGAGGATGTGTAGGAGCAATCTGGTTCAAAGCCATCTTCCCCCACCTATTCCAGGCAGAAACTAAGGCCTGAGAAGAGCAGCTGGTCAGGTTCCTAGGAAAAAACTCAAAAGCCCTCTGAAATTCTTCTGGGTCATCAAGTGCTTGGGACAGACCAGTCTAATAGTTCCTACCTCCCTACTGACTTGGAGATAGTACCAACAAGCCAAACGTCAGAGAATGATCTGTCCATGGCAAAGGACTGAGAGTAATATCCTCCACTTTCAGATCACGTTGCAGCTGCAAGACAAAACCCAAACCTAGTGGATGACCTTCAATATGCATTGGGCTCTCAATGATGTGCAAAGGGCCCATGGTTGCCCATGATCTCCCAAGTGGCCCCAGTCTCAATCATGCCCAGGGCCAAGTTAAAATCCCCAGGGACTATCAATCTCAGGGAGTCAACTGCCAACTTGGCCACAGAATCCGGCAGCTCAGGCAGGGATGTCACTATGCAACAGGGAGACCAGTTCAGTGGTAACAAATCCAACTCTTCTGTAGAGCCCAGCCTCAACCACAAAGACTCACATCCAGTCATCTGTGGCTCAGATACTCTGAAAGATGTCAGAGCTTCCTCCATGACAATCTCCACCTTATTCTGCCCTGGGATTGCCACTCATGAAACCCTGGTGGGTGCATCTTCAAGATAGAAACACCCCTCTCTGGGTCCAGCCACCCTTGAAACAACAATCAACTCAGTACAGAGAACCAGCTTGTTAAGAAGAAACCATTTTCCTAAGTAGCTAGCTTTCTCCATTTTTTAAAAAAATCTGCTTTTACAGTATCTGAATGGATGAAACCAGGAATTAGTTCACTTTAATCCATGGGAGACTTAGGCCTAAGGCTTACCTTGACATACTGGAGGTCTGTAAGAGCACGAACACTGAAGTCTGAGAGGTACTGGGAACTCGTGTTGGCATTAAGCTGGTTGTTGCTGCCGCTAAAGTTGGAAGAGATAGAGTCGGAGCGCTCATGGTAGCAAAGAGACGCCGAGCGATTCAGATTACTCATATGAGATGGAGAACGGATTTCTGAAACTAGACAGAGACAAAGATGATCCAGAAACCATGTTCCACCTGTACCATTCCTCCATTTATTTGATTCTTTCTTAGAAGGTGGCAACTCTTAGTCCACCTTGGCTGACTTCAAAAGAGCTAAGCAAACCTAGGTCACTTTTGTAATGCTGCCAAGGACACCTCAGGGACCTGCCCACGAAGTCACCAGACATTGAGCTGGACATGGGGAGTCTTCTCCTTAAACTTTCCTCAAAGGGGTCACAGAAGCAGCATCTCCTCTTCCAGTTTTTTCCCCACAACAATCGCCCTCTGAGATAGGTTAGGCTGAGGAACACTGACTGGCCTAATGAGTTTCTGAGGTTGGGCTTGACCTGCATCCTGCTTCAACACTGCATTCACGGGTGCACATTTTGGGGTCCAGGACCCTAAAACATAGATTGGAATGGCATGCAAGCAACACACTCCTCAAAGTGGGTGGGGCAGGACAAAATTTAAGTTTGGTTTCACTTACATTAAATAATTGTCTCTGTATATTTAATAGTGTTCTCATTTTTCACATTAAGATAGCAATCCAGTGGCAACTTTTGAAGAGTCTCTGGGGACTGGACTTGTTCCCCATCAAGCATCACTTGCTTTTTAACTCTGCTTGAAACCCGTCTCTTTTTCAGCACAGAAAAAGATGCTATCCATGGAGCAAGTAACACGGCACACGGAACATTTTATTGTCTATCACCTTCTAAGTCCGCTTCCTACATGGATGGCCTCAGAGGAATACGTGATGTTGTGTGTGTTGACATCGTTTGCATGACCTCATGATGTCATTGTGCCTTCTACTGGGTGTCTATGACTTCACACCACAATGTGAGCATGTGCACATCTATGTGCTCCAAAATATGGGCAGGATTGCTAACTTCTACAACAGGTGAAGGCATAGGACCCTGAACCTCCAGGTTTAGCTTCTGAGAGTTTGGTTTGGGTCAACTGTGCATCCTAGCCACCATCAAGATTAACTGCATAGAATGATTCTGTGCATTTTAGGGTAGGACCATTCAAAGAGCACCAGGGCTGGCAAGAGAATTACCCTTCTCCAATGTGTTGGGACTTCAACTTCCAGAATTCACAGCCAGCAACATCCTTGGCCAGGCTGAGTAGGAATTCTGGGAGCTGAAGTCCCAAGACAGCTGCCAGATGCCAGGCTGGGGAAGGCAATTCTAGTGGCTTTAGCATGGCAGATAGTTTTCAAATACATTTGGGGCTGGGGCTGCAGAAAGGGGAGCTAGAGAATCATCTTGGCATCTCCCTGGGCAATTCGGTGTACCAGTTGCCTAAAGGTGCTGGTTGCTGACCCCAGCTCTGATGAGCAGGCCCCCAAACCCCTGCTGAAGCACACAATTCCTCTCCACCCAGCTGCGAGGTCTTAAGAAGAAACCCAGATTTTGCTGTGTGGTATTGCAAAACCAGAGGCAATGAGCTGGACAGCGATCTTCAAGGTCTTGCTTAAAATGAGACACCCGAGAAAACCTGAACATAGCATGCTATTATTTAATACACCACATTCCTGTCCTTAGCAAAGCACCCTAACCCAGGTCAATTAAAGACCTAGAAACTACATTTGCGCAAAAAGCTTAACTTGGTTTGTGTGAAATTGGTTTAAATGTTTCTTGTACTCGGTTGTGCAATGAGAGCCAGTTTGGTGCAGCGGTTAGAGGCGTGAGACTGGAACCAAGGAGGCTGAGTTTTAGGCATGAAGCCAGCTGCGGGACTTTGGGCCAGTCCCCTCTCTCTCAGCACTAGGAAGTGGGCAGCAAGGCCAACCCCTTTCTGAAAACATTGCCAAGAAAACCTCAAGGAGCTGCCAGGAGCCGGGACTGACTTGAAGGCACAATTTTTTCAATGCAAAATCCAGTTTGTTCAATTGGTTTATGATTCAATGTATTGCACACAGCAACCCCCCCCCCCAAACGGGCTTCATTCAGTAATAAGTTGTATGTTGTGCAAATCCAGATGGGGAGTGTTCCCTACTGTATTTTATTTTTGCAAAGCCAAGGACAGAGAGGAAGGCAGAGGGGAGAGGCGGGGAACCAAAGCCATTCCGGTGAATAGGGAGCCGAAGCCCCCTCTCTCCAGCCCCATATTCCACCTGCAACTCCAAGCATTTTTTAAAGGAATAACGGTGCATTAGCCGACTCCTTTGGCCACCTCTCCTGTACCGCAACCTGTGCCGTTGAAGTCCAAGCAAAGCGTTAATGCGCAGCAGTCACCCCCGAGCATCAAATGCAGTTTTTTACCTGACAGCTTGGAATGCAAAGACCCTCGCTGTATAAGAGACTGGTGGTGGGGTCTGTCCGGCGGTGCTGCACGCACATACACACACAGGGCGGAGGTGGGGGGACCGGCAAGGGAGAGATGCAAAAGGAGAACAAAAATCAAAAATAACCTTGCCATGCAGGGAATGACAATATTATAACCGTGGTTGAAAGGAGAACCCGAAACAGAGCAGGCTGGCTGGCTTCCCAGCTGATCCATTGGGGTGCCCAAAGCGGAAAAACCGCTTATCGGAGCTCATCTATTTAATCCGCACAAGGAGAACCTCTTTGGGCAAACGGACTGTACTGTGCAACTCTCAGCACAACTCTGAGAGAAAACTTTGTTTTCTTTTTTTCTAAAAAAGGAGCTTGAGCAAAAAACGTCCGTTGAGTCAGTCAAGCTCACGTCTCTGCTGGGTCCCCCTTCTGCACCCCAAATCCACTGCCAGAGCAGGTCCCCTTAACTTAACTCCCCTTCTCTCGGTCACTCGTGGCCTGGTCATCTCCTGTCTGGACTACTGCAACACGCTCTACATGGGGCTGCCCTTGAAGAGTATCCAGAAGCTTCAGCTGGTCCAGAATGCAGCTGCGCAGGCAATTTTTGGGGCCCGAAGAAGGACCCATATAACACCTCTGCTCTGTGAGCTGCATTGGGTACCAGGTTGCTTCCGGGTCCAATTCAAGGCGTTGGTTATCACCTTTACAGCCCTGCATGGCATGGGCCCAGGTTACCCGAGGAGCCGTCTCGTCCCGGTTACATCCGCCCGTCCCACCCAATCCGGCAGGAAGGGCATGTGGCAGACCCCGTCAGCTAAAGAATTACGACTGGCGGGGTCAAGGAGGAGAGCTTTTTCCACCATTGCCCCCGCCCCGTGGAACATCTTGCCCCCGAGGTGAGGCTGGCCCCCCCCGGGCTTTCTGGAAGAGCAGGAAGCCCTGGCTCTGCCACCCGGCATGGGGATCTCATGGGGGCTCGCAGCTCTGGGGGTGGGCGGTGGTCGGATGACGCTTCCCTCACCTTTTAACCTGGCACATTTTGTAAAGGTGTTTCATTGCTTCATCGCCTTCTATGCGTAAGCCGCCTAGAGGCGCTTGCGCAGTGAGATGGGTGGTGTATAAATGTGATAAATAAGTAAATAAATAAACAAACCAGCTCCCCGGCAGAGGGGAGTCTTCAGCGTACGGAGGCGATCACAGGAGGCGCTGCAGGACATGTTAGCAAATGGAAACAGAACGACCCCCCCACACCTTCACCCTAACTGAAGCATAAGCAAAACTGCCATCTTCTGTCTATCCCCTTTTCCTAAATTGGAGGGTGCCACTGCAGGAACGTTGCCTCCCGTGCAAAGCTGCGAACACGAGAGTAAATCCTCTAAATCAGGATAGCCCCTTTCATGACATGTCTTTAATTGGCACCCCCCATTCTTCCCTTTGAGGTTATAAAGGGAGCCACCATGGGAAAGAAAATAGAAAAAGGGAAGCGGATGACGGGATAAAATCATTATTAATAATAGGCCCTTGAGGTGACTGTTTATCCCCATTAAAGCGGATCCAAATGGATCGTCTGGACACATCCAGCAACCAGGAGCTACCGACTTCCTAGGCTGTTGGTTCCAGGGTGTCCATGATGGTGGGGGCGGTGTTACAATCGAACCCCCCCCCCTTTGTTCCTGCGTACTGTACGTGCACCTACAAAAGGGGTTAGGCTTCAACGCAATGCTGAGCCCACCCTCCTGCAAACGTCAACCACTCTCCACCGATGCTCCTGATGGGTTCCACCACCAAAACTCTTCGAAACTTTGAAAAACTTTCCTAATATCTGATCAGAATTTGACCTCCTGAAACTTAACTATTTTTTTTTGTTCTGCATGAAGTATCTGAAGAGTGTTATCATACTTCCTTGAACAGTTTTCCGGAAAGCTAAAGGTACAAGGTTCTCTCAGTTCCTCTTCCTCCTCCTAAGATTTAGCTTCCATATACCTGATCATTTGTATTGCCTTTCTCTTCACCACTTTCCCTGATTTGTTCTTAAAAATGTATAACAAAATGCAAAAATCTAAAAATCTGCAGGTGACCCTGAAAGCAGCCCCCCCAGAACTCTTCAAAAATTACCAATGAACTGTAAATTGAAAACTATTCAACTGTAAATTACCAACGAATTGGGAATTACAAGGGTAATAATCAAATCCACTGTATGCTATACACTAAATCTTAAAAAAAACAAAAACAAACAAACCTTGCATAGGCACCCATCTCATAGTAGTGATGCTGGTCAGTGCACAGGGGATTAAAACCCCAAAACCCAAAAGAATATACAAAATATTTAGACGGTTGCGTATGAAGGTCTGTCAAAAGGCAAAATAGTTGTGCATAAGAGGGCTTTTTACTATTTGAACTGAGAATTGGGAATATGTCAGGAAAAACATAGAAGTTGAATGCAAGGGCGGGAGGGAGGGAAAAAGGAAGGAAGGAAGGAAGGAAGGAAGGAAGGAAGGAAGGAAGGAAGGAAGGAAGGAAGGAAGGAAGGAAGGAAGGAAGGAAGGAAGGGAGGCATTTTGCCTTTTCTGACCACCCCTGTGGGTGCCAGAAGTGATGAACTTCAGCTCCCCTCAGCCCCCAGCAGCATGGCCAAAGGACAAAGGCCTTTCTGCCTAGGAATGATGGGAGTTGAAGTCCAACCTATCTGATGGCCCTCAGGTTGGAGAAGGCTGTGGCAGACTGAGCATTGCCCGTTCTGCAGAGGAAGTTATAAGGCTGGACATCGGCCACTAGATGGCAGAACCCTAACATTTAATATTATCAAAACCAGAGGAATCAACTGTTGTCAAAGATGACGCTGCTAGTTCAGGGAGGAGGGAGAAACTCCCTTCAGGGCAGCTTTATCTATCCCATGTGGCTTTCAACCAAGTCCTCCAATTGCATTAAAAAGCTTGTTCTGATTGGGTCAACTCAAGACTCATCAAGACAAGCAGAGGGCATGGCCCCTCTGGTGCCCATCTGTGACCCAGCTGCTCCTCTGGGCAAGCTGAGCCTACTTTTTGACCCAAGTCCTCTGCCAACTCCAATTATTTATGGACTTGATTCATGTGCCCTTTTCCCATTAAAAATGGACAGACCAGGTGGCTTAGGGCTGAAAACCAGACACAAAGAATGAAAAAAAAAAGTCAGAAAAAGAAAATAGGAATAATAAAATCAATGGCTTTGGAAGATCTGGTAAAAGAGATGTATTCCGGGTGCTCTTCTTAAAGGCAGCGACAGTAGGGACTAACTGCAACTTCCAAGAGAGGGCATTCCAAGAACTGGGAGTATCGATGGCTTGTTTTCTGGCAATCTTTGTTATCTGAATTGTTTTAATCCTCTTCACTATGGAAGCATTTGAAGTTGGAAGTGATAGGACTGGCATGTAAGCCTAGCATAAAAAATGAAAATGAAAACGAAATTGTGGGAGAAGGCCTTTCTCTGTGTGTAGGCAGAGAAGCGTCTGACAGCGGGGACCTTCAGCTGCAGATCTTAATGGCCAGACAGCTGGTGCCCCAATAATCAAATAGTTAGGCACTAAACTAGAGCTTTAAAGGTAAAAACCAAACACCCTGGAAAGCAAGGGGTGTCTAGTGCCGGTCTTTCAATGTGGACATCGTGTGCTTCCAACCAGGGCTGTGGAGTCAGAGTCGTGGAGTTGGAAGCAATTCTTGGGTTACCGGAGTCGGTAGAAATGTACCAACTCCAACTCCTAATAAATTTAAATTGTATATAATATAAATAATATAATATGTAAACATTTCCTATCTCATAGATAATAATTCGATTTTATTTTTTTTCAGGAGGCATTTTAATTTCAGGTTCTCTGCAAATTTCAAGATATTCACGCAGGCAGTGATGAAATGCCTGGTACGTTGCATGCTTGCAGTCGATATAGGAAATATATAATTAGTATATTTATAATTGATTTCCTATATCGATCTACCATCGAAGGAGTTGGAGTCGAAGGTTTCGTGTGCCGACTCCACGGCCCTGATTCTGAGGTCTTGCACCAATTAACAACTGTCCTGCTGGGCTTTGCACCAGCTACAACTTCTGGACACTTTTCAGCCACATCATCCCCTTCTAACACACGCTGCCCACCCACTCTCTTTCACCTTTCTGGTTCTTGCTTTCTGCCATCCGGCCCTTTCGTGTCCTTGTGTCCCATCCCCATTTCTTCCTGCTTGCCTTCTCTTCTGCCCAGCGGAACAGGATGCTTGCTCCACCAGAAAGCCACCTCCTGTTGGCTCCCTGACCTATTCTAGCTTGCCTCCACTTGGTGACCTCCAGGGTGCTGGGATTTGGATAGAAACTGAAGTCAACAGAGTTGGATGGCACCAAATTGGGGAGAATCCAGAGTGTGGCTTTTGGACTTCATAAAGCATTCTGAACGTTCAGCATACGCCCAGGTTGTAGGTAGCCCAGGAATATGGAAGTGTATTTTACAGCAATGGGAAGAGGAGGGGATGTCAAACTCTATCATGTACTTCCTGCCAACCATGTTACAATTCAGGGCAAGCTTTAGCTGGGCGTGTACCACGCCTTTATCCAGGTCAGTGAAAGATTAACAGCCACATTTGCACAACTTCCTATGTTTGATTCATTTTAATCTTGGTTCATGAGATAAATCAACTCATAAAATGGGTCAGTTCAGTAACCAAGTTAAGCGTCTTCATGAATGTGCCCCCTGCTGGAATATTACATGGAAAGTCAGGAAGATAAATGTACGGGTGACTGTTTTCCCCATGGACCTCTGCAGGGGGGCTCAACCTCTGCAAGATTTTGCATGGGGCATGACACCGCGATCAAGTCCCAACCCTTTTGCATACAAGAAGGGCGGGACTTGGATTGTGACACTACACCCACCATCTTGCAGATTTTAAGCCCCCCCAGACCCTGTGTGTTCTCTCCCTACCATCTCCCCTTTGTACACCTCTCTTTGTGACACATGAATAACACACACAACTTTTGACCAGTTTCTTCCCCTTACAAATGATTTCTCCCTGCCTCAATCTAAGTCCTCTCTGTAACAGAAAAAAATCTATAAAAATTCCCTACCATCTCCAGGGCTGCTAAATGAGGTCTGTTGAAACAAATTGGGAACAGCAGCTCATAGACAGAGAGAAAAAGAGGGGCTATGATTTATGGATCCCACCATCTATTTTCATTGCTTTTTGACTGATTGTTTTATGATGTCATCTATGGTTTAATTTCTAGGACTGCTTACTCTTTATTGCTTTGCCATTTTACTTGTACTGTGGACATTTTATTGTCAGGATTGTAACCTGCTGAGAGTTTCTTGACTGAGGCAGGCAGGGCAAAAATATTGAATTGTGGAGTCCTTGGTGCTCTCTGAGCTTGGCTGTTTGCTTGCAGACGTTTCATTACCCAACTAGGTAACGTCATCAGTGCTGTTTCCTCATCAGTCTTTATTCAAAATATTGAATAAACCAGTAAGTCAATGAATAAAAAGTTGGAGGCTCACTCTGATATCTGACAGCTTCTCTATGCCTCCTCCTGCCCCCCCAGCAGCCAAATGAAGTGGGGAACTTACTTGTGACAGGTGGACTCAAAGCCATCACTCCATAGTAAGAGAAAGGCCCGGTCTCAAACTTCATGTTCTCCTTGCCAGCTTCTACCTCCACTTTGCCCTGACAAAGTAAGGCAAAAAAAAAAAAAAAATCCAGGGTAAAACTTCACCAGTTTAGCAGTTCAGGTTTGCAGCCTCTCAGAAGCATTTTAGGGTGTTTTTTTGTTTTTTAAGTCAAAGGTTAAAGTATTATTTTAAGACAATAGGTAACAGTTTGCATTTCTCCCCTTTTTAATTCTACTTAGGGACAGGGGATTTGATCTGGATCGGGACCCTACTTTGCAGATTAAAAAGGGAGGGGACTGCTTTGCCAAAGGGGTCCTCATTCCCAAGTGTGGCAATCTTTACAGGTGGTAAATTAGGGTCAAAAAAAGGAATTGCAAATGTAGGGGCTCTAATCCAGATTAAGACATGGGGTATGTGTTGAAAGATAAAACCTTAGTATTTTTTTTACACTATAGTCCATATTCAGACCAAAGTAAAGAAAGCAAAATTGTATTTATTTATCCGATTTATATAGCTGCCTATCTCACTTTTATGTGACTCTAGGCAGCTTACAATAAAATACATAGAATAAACAATATCAAAAACAAGTAAAAATAAAAACACATAGCAGCCGGGCATAATCTAATCCAGTGTTTCTCAACCTTGGCCACTTTCAGCTGTGTGGACTTCAACTCCCAGAATTCCCCAGCCAGCCATGGGGAACTGACTAATCTATCATCCACTCAACCAGGAGATGGGGTCTAACCCACACCCAAGGCCCCAGGCTCGAGCACAAAGCCAAGTTTTCAAGGCCTTACAAAGGCCAACAGGGATGGATGGGGCCAATCTAATCTTGGGGGATGATGTTTGAAAAGGTGGGTGCTACGGCAGAAAAGGCTCTGTCCAGCCCACAGTACCCAGAGCATGGCCTTCCTGCCAGATCAGGTAGGACAGATAGAAAAATGAGGCTAGCAATGTCTTCAAAGCAGCATCTGCTTCCTTCTTAGCTATGGGGCAGTGCCGGCTCTGATCAAAGATGTGTTCTCAATCCACAGGGCTGGGAATGCTTCAGATCTGACATGCGATCCGATCCCAGCAAAAGACACGGCTGCTTTAAAAAGCTGGAAACAGATGCTCTGTTTGCAATACCCACTTTTCAGGAACTGAATGCAAAGGGACACCCCGAGGAGATACTCATGTTGAACAACAGTGCATCACATCCCACGAGGACTGTGAGACCACCTGATATTTTGGGGAACACTTTCCTTCAAAGCTTTCTCCAAACTGATGGCGGCTTCTGAGTCAGTTCTACCATGTGGCCTTTTGCCATGTTCCCATACATGTGGAGACCAGCATGCTGGGACACAACTCCTCTATGGTGGAATTTTCAAAGCATGTTCCACGAAAACCTGGGGTTCTGCAAGAATTTGATGAGATTCCGCGAGAGATGAACGAAAAAAAAAAAATGAAACTTAGGCAGAGTCAGTTTTCTACTACTAGAGAGTTAAAAAACAAAACAAAACCCTAACAGGTTCCGTGGCCCGAAAAATTTGAAAACCCCTCTTCTATAGTACTACAGATGTTCCTTGGAGCTGAATCAACACGACAGCCTTCTTCCTTAAAGAAAACTGTATTCTGTTGGCTGAGCCGATGAGAGTTGGGGGTGGGTGTTCTCAGGCAATTATCACCATTAAGATGCAACAATTAAAGCTCTTTAAAAGTTCCTGCTCATTTTTCTCATAGGAATTCTGCCAAGGAGGGCAACGCTGCTCCTATTTCCCAGGCCATGGTTTGCAAATGAATCCTAAGGCCAGGCCTGGATTTGACCACAATCCTTCCACCCTGATTAAGCCCATACCTATACAGGAGCATTTGATATGAGCCATGAAGCGGTCATGTGCATCACACCATTTGCGCAAAAGAAGCAACTAACATAATTTTGTTATTACGCAAATGACGCGAATTATATAATTTTCCTTTGCACGAATCATGTGAATTATGTAATATCATTGCACAAATGAGTAAATTATGTAATTTTAATTTGCGCAAATAACTTTAATTTACGCAAATTCCATCATTGCGTGAATGACACAAATGTTATCTTGTCATTGCACAAATGATGTGTATAAAGTAATTTCATCATTGCAGAAATGTGAATTATGTAATTTCATCGTTGCGCGAATGATGCAAATTATATAATTTTACCATTGCGTGAATGGTGCAAATGATGTAATTTACCATTGCGCCAATGATATGAATTATATACTTTCATCATAGCGCGAATGATGCAATTTCACCATCGCGCGAATGATGCGGGTGATGGAATTTCACCATCGCGTGGATGATGCGGGTGATGGAATTTCACCATCGCGCGGATGATGCGGGTGATGGAATTTCACCATCGCGCGGATGATGCGGGTGATGGAATTTCACCATCGTGCGAATGATGCGGGTGATGGAATTTCACCATCGCGCGGATGATGCGGGTGATGGAATT
Organism: Python bivittatus; assembly: GCF_059951505.1. Classification (NCBI taxonomy): domain Eukaryota; kingdom Metazoa; phylum Chordata; class Lepidosauria; order Squamata; family Pythonidae; genus Python; species Python bivittatus. The sequence goes on along the minus strand of NW_028277095.1, from coordinate 5,167,623 downwards.
TCACCATCGCGTGGATGATGCGGGTGATGGAATTTCACCATCGTGCGAATGATGCGGGTGATGGAATTTCACCATCGCGCGGATGATGCGGGTGATGGAATTTCACCATCGCGCGGATGATGCGGGTGATGGAATTTCACCATCGCGCGGATGATGCGGATGATGGAATTTCACCATTGTGCGAATGATGCGGGTGATGTACTTTCGCCATTGCGCGAACGATGCAGATGATGGAATTTCGCCATTGCGCGAATGATGCGGATGATGGAATTTACCATTGTGCCAATGATACGAATTATACTTTCATCATTGCGCGAATGATGCAATTTCACCATTCTGCAAATTTCACCATTGCGCAAATGAAGTAATTTCACTATTGTGCGAATGATGCGAATAATGGAATTTCACCATTCCATGAATGATGCGAATGTAATTTTACCATTGCATGAATGATCCAAATTATGTAATTTCACTATTGCACGAATGATGAGAATGTAATTTTACCATAGCGCAAATTATCCAAATTATGTAATTTCACCATTGCGTGAATGATGCGAATTATATAATTTCACCATTGCACGAATGATGCAAATGATGTAATTTCATAATTACGCGAATTATGCAAATTATGTAATTTCATCATTGCGCAAATGATGCGAATTATGTAATTTCACCGTTGCGTGAATGATGCGAATTATGTAATTTCATAATAGTGTGAATGATGCAAATTATTTAATTTGATCATTCTATGAATGATGCAAATTATGTAATTTTATCACTGTGCAAATGGTACAATAATTTAAGTTCAACATTGCGTGAATGACAGAAACGTAATTTCATAATTGCATGAATGACATGTATAATGTACTTTCATCATTGCGCAAACGGCACAAATTATTCATAATCTGTAGTATTTGCATGTCATGATGCATGTGCCATCACCCCAACAGACTCCTCTGCACTTAATAGGGAAACTTCCTCTCATTCCTTACAGATTCGTTTCCTTGTTTTGACGATGCATCTGGAGTAACCCATTACCTGAAGGATGAGGATGAAGAAATCGGCAGGCTTGTTCCTGTTGAAGAGGAAATGTCGGGGAGACTTCTTGTTCTCCTCATCAAACTTCAGCTCGTGGATGACATCGCGGTGCTTGAGCAGACGCAGCAAAATCTTTTCCGAAATGAAGGTGGCCGTGAACTGCGTCACTTCTGGAGGGAAAAAAGGCAGTGAGTTGGGCCACCTGATGCGAGACTCAGCAGGCAGCTTCTATCAATGTCAGCCCCACTCGGTAGACCAGAGCAGGGGATCAACTCCACAGGAAGTATAAAAGGACTTTGAGATTGGCCTTAACAACAGAGTCTTGCCATTCTGATTGTGTGGGACCTCCTCCCCTTCTTACATTTTAGTGAATTCATGGGAGGTGTCTGTCTGAGCCGCTTCTGAATGTCATCTGGAGCTTTCAGACTTAAAAAACATTTCGGTCCTTTTTGCCTAGGGAACGGATCCTGCATATGTCCATCAAGGTCATCTTCCTTACTCTTGACAGAGTAACTTCAGGCAGTCTGAACAAGTGGGTGAAGGGCAGGAAGTAGCGCCCTGCTGTCTTCCCTCCCCTTTGCTCATTTCTGCACCAGTGACTCAAATGTGCATCTTCCCAGCATCTCCCAGCTGTCTTTGATCTGGTTTAAAGTCTGTCCTCACTACAGTTATGATGGCATGACAACGGTTGGATACCTCTAAAAGGCACTGGATTTCCCAGCTTGGAGTTTGTAGTGTGAAGGTGCTGAGCTAACAGCTAAGAAGCCCAGGTTCTAGCCCCCCAGTCATGGAACCCCACTGGGAGACTTTGGGCCAGTCCTCCCCTCTCATCCCAAAATGCAGTGTGGTCCCGTGGTGAAGGTGGAGGGACCCAGATTCTAGTCCCCGCTCAGCCATGGATACTCCCTGGGGAACTGGCTCAGTCTTTCTCAGCCCGGCCTACCTCGCAGGGTTGTTGTTGTGGGGAAAAAGAGGGGGAAGGGGCCCTAGGTACACTGCTTTCAGTTCCTGAATAAAAGTTGGGATATAACTCTAACAACTAAATAAATAAATAAGTGTGGGATGAGAACTCCTGGAATTCCCAAGGGTGCGAAGTGCTAGGCCATACTTCGTGCCAAATTAATTTCCAAACTTTATATTTGTATGCTGATTGTGATACTGAAACTCCATCGTGCATGGACAGACAACCTTTGGGGGACATGGGATGTCCTGATATTTTTGGAATGGGAGTAAGAGTGCAGGGGGAAGGGCAATAAGCTGGGGGTGTACCTTGACATTTCCTGATGTTTTATTCAGGAATTTTATTCCTTTCCCTCCCCCCCCCCTTTTTTTTACAATGCATGATGCCCATTAAAGGATTTAAGGTCCTTTTTTTATGGATATCCTGACTCAAAATGGGGGAAATCAAGGTCAAGTGCAGGGGACTATCATACAGTTGAATAATATTATTTCCAAGTGCAGGCTGGAATGAGGACATTGCACAAACCAATCCTGTGAAGTAGACCTTTTCTTAAAACTCCAAGTCAGACACAGGGATGAGCCTAGTTCACATTGCAGGCCCAAGGCCTACAGGGTTGCAACCGGGGTCCATCTATTCAAACTGCCCTATTTCCCCAGCTGACCTTCCAGTGAAATTCAGCATTCTGGATCTTCCTGCTCCAGGGGAGCAGAAAACAAAGGTCAGTAGAATATTCTACCACAGAAGAACTGACTCTTGAAGAACTCTCCTCCTCCTTCTCTTCCCACCTGGAGTTTGTGGGGAGAGGAAGAGTCATTTCCCCACTGAGCTCTAGGAAGACCTCTCATCGCTCTCCTCGGGAGCATACAGTGGCTACCGATTTGACAAATCCCAACATCGGTTCGTTCAGATGTTTTTCAAGTATCAGAGCTGCTCAAAATACAATTGCAGGAGGAAGTTAATCAAAGGATTCCTCGTTGGACAGCAAACGGAGACCAGAGAGAGACAACTGAAAGGGTGCAGAAATCCCAGCCTTTACCCCACACCCTTCACACAACCTACAAAGAGGTCCTTTGGATAAAAGATGACATCTGTGCCTCGCTCAAAGAATTCCACCAGCGCTGATTCTCGACACTTAAAGTCTCTTTCAAGTCATGCTCCATTCCTGGGGAGTACCTAGAAAAATCTATATAATTTACCTAGCAAGAAGACAGTATGTACCAGTTTGCACCTGCCTTCTTCCAAAACATTTTTTTTCCAAATTCCCAATCTAGCCTATCCCCCTGACTGTTCCTGGTGGTCTCCCATCCAAGTTCTGATCAGATGGGCCCTGCTTAGCTTTTAAAGATATGATCAGCTAGATGTTGTTAGGACTTTCCCCACACCATTGGAATTTTATTTATATATTTCAGGTTATACCATCCTTAAAAAACCCCCATCATTTAAAAAAAAACAAACCACAATGTAAAATCCCCAAACCAGCCTCTTAAGATAAAAAAAAGCCAGGCAGGCTTTGTCAGGAAGAGCATTCCTGACAAGGGGATCAACACTGCAAAAGCATCCCGGACCCCCACCTCCCCATGTTTGAGCAAGAAGGGGGGGGTCGAGGAGACAAGTAGCCTTTGTAATTGGGCTGGGGAGACACAGGGCCAGGCATTTCTTCCTCCATAATTAAAATCTCCTTTCCCTTTCTCAGAAAGAGGGCTTTTCTCCCCTGCCACTTTGCAACATCTGGACCGACAGCTTCATCTTCTGCTGAGTCTTAATTGCCCGGGGGGGGATGGGGGGGGGGAGACAAATAAACAAGCGAAGCCTGGAGGAAACTCCCATTCAAACCTAAAGCCGCAGCAGACAGGATAATGGAGGCTTGCCTTGCTGAGTCGGCAGCCCCCTGTAATTTCCCCATGAGACAATGGGGAGGACCTGTGGGGCGGGTTTCATATTAGTCTTTGGAATCTGCCTTGGCCAGATTGCGGGCGGCAGGTCTGGCAGATCGTGGGATGAGAGAAGGAAGCGGCCTTTGCCGACTTTTATGGGACTACGACTCCCATTGCCCGAGCCACCAAGGGCTTCTTTTGATGTGGAGAACAACTGCTTGGGGTCACAGTGGCCAAGGTACCCTTAAGGTGCTGGGCTGGGGCTGGAAAGAGGATGGTTCTGGACCATGCTAAGTAATTCTGGGCAAGGATCGTAGGCTTCAACCCAACTGTCTTTACTGTGATCTGGTACAAGGATAAAACCAAAGGAGACCCCTCTCCTTCCCAGTGAAAAGTGGGATGAAGGAGATAAAAAAAGAAAGAAAACTCATCTTTTTGCAATAAGGAATAAAAACGACTATTTTCAAAATCCCCCCAGAGGTCTCTTACCGGTAGAGAGAAAGCGATGGGCAGCCAGGAGCAGCTGTGGGGAGATCTTGACTTTGGACTCCGTGTCATTGTCCTTGAAGGCAGAGAAATCTCTCTTGTCCTTCTTGTTGCTCACACGCTTCTTGGTGCGGTTGTCAGCTACGGTGAGGAACAAGTCATGAAAGACACCACAATATTCTGTGTTCATACAACACGCTCAGCCAAGCCCAATAAATTAATGTTATAATTCAGCAAGATGTGTGAACACACGTCTTGCACAATTCATTGGATAGGATGAAGGGCAATTCATGGCATCATGGAAAAGACCCACAATAGAAAATTCTTCCTGTATGTCAGGGGCAGGCAATATTTTGGGAACTGGAGCCCATTTGGAATGTTGAGGGTCTGTATGGAGCTCTGTCACAAAATGGCTACCATGGGAGACTTTACTCTTCACAGAAGGGCTATCATGATGGCCATAGCCAAGTTCAAAATGCCTATGGGCCAGAAGGTTCTCTACCATCCTTCTGTGGATGCCCACAGACAAATAAAGAGAGTCCTAGAAGTTGGAGTTTTGCCTTGTCGGCATGTCACAATTACAATTTTTAATTAAGATAATATTTTCAAAAGAAGTCAGGTGGAACAGGTAGACTGGTGGACATCCAGGAAGGTACATGAGGACACAATGTGGCCTCCTCCTAGTACCTGATATAAATCAAAATCGTATTATGGGCATTGGCCAGAAATCTAATATAACAAATAAAGTTTAATACAAAATAAAACATTCATGAATCTTCATAGGTAAGCAAGGTTACATTTACAGATAATCATTCTGACCTGTGATAGTGATGTACTTAAAAATATACATTCCTCCCATGAAAAAAGTGAAGATTTAAAATGAACCTAACTGTACATATCCGATTCGTCCAGGATCTCCGATTTGATTATCTCCTCAATGACGTCTTCCAACGTTACCAATCCCAACACTTCATAGAAGGGGTCTCCCTCACCTTCATTGTTCACCTTCTGGACAATAGCCAAGTGTGATTTACCTGTGGGAGAGAGAGCTCCTGGTGACAACTGCACTGTAAGTCAAGTCAACTTTATTACAGTCAATTAGACCAGTACAACTGCACTGTAACAAGAGTCACAAAAACCTGGATCCATGCTCAAAATCCACATGGAGTTGCCGCAGAGTTTGGGCAAAACAAGCTCGATCGCCATCATAATGCTTTCTTGGTTATGGGTCCTGCCCTATGGAACAGCTCCCCCATGCCCCCAAAGTACAGACACCCCTACTCTACCGGCCTTTCACAAGGCTGTGAAGACCTGGCTCTTCCCCAGACATTGGGATGTTAATATGGGGGTTGCGGAAGGAGTGTATGTGATTAGTGGTGTTGTGATTCTATTGAACTTCAACATACTTTTTTTTTCTTAGTTTAATGATAATTCTTTGTTTTTATCTTGTTCATCACCCAAAGCTTCTTGGATAGATAGGCGGCCACATAAATTAGATAAATGGATGGATAACACTTATTAATTAAGTGTATTAATATTATCTATCCATCTAGATAGTATCTATCTAATACTTTCTTTATATTATTTTTATAAATAACTCAAGGCGGCGAACATACCTAATACTCCTTTCTCCTCCTATTTTCCCCACAACAACCCCGTAAAGTGAGCTGGGCTGAGAGAGAGGGACTGGCCCAAAGTCATCCAACCAGCTTTCATGCCTAAGGCAGGACTAGAACTCACGGTCTTCCAGTTTCTAGTCCAACACCTTAACCACAACACCAAATTAATCGCTAAGGATGACTCTGGGGAAGCAGTCTTAAGTTCTGCCTTTAGAAACAGAGATGACTGACCTGTGATTTGGTGACACATATGATGTAGCGTGGAAGACAGAAGAATTGTCATGTCTCTCCCTCCACAGATGCCTAATGGCCATCGAATCTAGCTGAGTTGTCAACCACAGTCCCCATGTGATGCCCTCTGGTTGGGTTGGGGCTGCAACTTGCAGCAATCCCAGTCAACTCAAGCAAGGGGTGATGGGCACTGGTGTCCCAACTCATCTGGAGGACATCACATTAGGCTTTGAAATAGTGCCATATGCTTGACTTTGCCCTCCCCAGCTCTGCTCGAGATGTTGCACTTGACCCATCTTTCACAATGGTGCAACTCATCTGGCTTAAGCCATTTTGGACAGATTTCTCAGTTCAGGCCAAGTTCTTCAAAATCAAAGCTGGCTAAGGCTTGAAGGAAGCTGCAGTCACTGGGAAGCACCAGAGTGGGGAAGAGCTGGTACAGCAGGGGCCTGGAGGGCGTGGATGACATTTTATAAGTGAGAAGCAAAAACAGCCACCACCACCACAGCACACACAAACACACAAGGAATGGGTTGACAAATGGACAACTTTATGTGGGGTCGCACCTTATGCCTTCTCTAAGGGTTGGGGGGCTGGCAAGGCCCCCAGCCCAAGGAAAGTCACTCCAATTTGGGGGATTAGTAAGATTTTTTAAAAGTGCAATGGGGGGTCATCAGCACACATAAAAATGGGCACAGCTTCATCTGTGAAGTCATAGCCGCCACCGTGACTTTTTTGACCTTCCTCCCACAAATGCCCTTGCCCATGGGGACAAGTTGCTCACTTCCAGAAATCTGAGGGAGGTTCTCGCCTGCTCTGAACAATGAGACAAATGATTTCTGAGGTGGAAACAAGAGAACTGGAGTGGAAAAAGTCCCAGCAGAAAAGCCACAAGAGATTTTAGGGAAGGGAAGGGAGAAAGTTCCCAGATAAATACATCCTTTAAAAAACACGTCCCTGCTCTGTTGCATGATGTTCCCTCTCTCGAAGGCCTTCATGCAACACAATGGGGGATCACTTTGCATAATTCTTCACACTATTATAGCATTAGAGAAAAAGGCAATTAGGTATCTTGGCATGTTGCAATTAAGGAGCAAAGGAACCCACTCCTGCTTTTCTCGCTGTGGGTGGGACCAGACCTCCCATGCTCAGCCAGGAACTTTCTCAGTGGCTGCCATGGGTGATGTGGTTTTTCTAAGCAGAAAAAAGGTGCTGCAATTTCTCATGCACGCTCGCCATCTGGGCTGCGCTGCTCTCATGAGAATAGCCGTCGGGGTGGCTAAGCGGAAGCCAGGGACCCCCGCCTATGTCGCCAACGCTTCTCCTCCAGAGCATCCAAATGTGACTTGGTTCCCACACTGAGTAAGGCTGTGGTTCATTTACCAAACACAAGTGGCCGGATTCTCATTTCAGGCTAAGCCACAAACCATGGTTTGTACATGACCCAGGGTCCACAGAGAATATCAAGCTAAAATCAAACAACCCTGTCGGGTTTTAAGCGAGATCTGCACATCTTGCCTGTGGGCAGCCAGCCATCATTACCAGAGCCCCGTCCCGTGCTCTCAGACTGGCCTACTTTGCAGGATCACTGTCAGGAGGGAAGGGGGCACCAAGTATTGGAATGAAAAACAAGTAAAATGTCAGGACTGTGGCAAGACTGAAACTATGAGAGCCAGTTTGGTCTAGTGGTGAAGGCTCCAGGCTAGAAACCAGGAGACAGCAAGTTCTAGTCCTGTCTTAAGCATGAAGCCAGCTGGGTGACCTTGAGCCAGTCACTCCCTCTCAGCCCAACTCACCTCACAGGGTTGTTGTTGTGGGGAAAACAGGAGGAGGAGTGAGTATTAGGCGTGTTCACCGCCTTGAGTTACAGTATTTATAAAAAGAATAAAGGCGGGATAAAAAAAATCTAAAAAGACAGATAGATACTATCTAGACCAATGTTGTCCAAACTTGGCCACTTTAAGGTGAGTGGACTTCAACTCCCAGAATTCCCCAGCCAGCCATGCATGGCTGGCTGGGGAATTCTGGGAGTTGAAGTCCACTCATCTTAAAGTGGCCAAGTTTGGACAACACTGATCTAGACAGCTAATAGATCATATTAATACACTTAATTATTAAGATTACCTATCTATCTATCTATCTGCTTATAAAAGCCTGCAAAGTACAGATATTTATCCAAGCATGCCTTACATGAGAACACAGCTGAATGTTGGGGACCACGTGTGTTGCCGGGCATTCAGAACAGCGCATGAGGCAGCTGCAGGGATATCTAGCATCCTGCAAGAAATTCCAGCCCAGTCCAGTATCCATGAGTGCATTTGGAACATATGCACAAATCTTCTGCTCCAATGTTAGGGAATGGCTTGGCAGCTGGGCGGTGGGCGGCCTTTTCTTCCTCCTCTTATCTCTGACGGCCAAGGGCTGTACAATATAACACCATGGGGTTATACTGATTTGTGGAGAGGGGGTATATTTTGTGGGGCTTGCAGTGCTACGCCAAGCCGGGGAGAGAAATATGTGTGCATTTTTCCGTCTTACCAATTTGATGAAAGAGAATGTGCTTTAAACCTTCTTTCCAGGGAGAACAACACTTGGGTGAATTTTCCTGGGAGGAATCATGGCCTTGCACATCTTTGGGGACAAATTTGGCCAAGGGATGTGTCTGTGAATATTTTTATTGATTCATGCAGTTATTTAGCACACTTCTGCCCTGCCGCAATCCGAAAGCCTTCCAGTGGCTTTCACAGAATAAATGGCACAACTTAAAACATCCACGGTACAATCTTTAAAACCCAACAGTTGTAAGTAGGAACAATCAAACAATGCTAAAATAAAAACAACCACTTCTGGACAATGTCTCTCACTGCACAAATTCTTTCTCCGGCGGTGTGTGGCCTCTGTGGCTCCCCTCCCCACGAGGAACAGTGGTGCCCACAGGAGGAAGCAAGGCAGGGTAGATGGTGCAAGCAGCATCATGCCAATGCAATGCAGGTTCCACCCCTTGTATGCTTGTGTCATGATGTTGCACACGCATGTGAAAAAGGTGGTGCTTGCATTGCAACACTGCAGCACCGTTTTGTCATCTGGATCCCGCAGAGGCCTCTGACCAGGAGGGGCCTCCTTCTTCCCAGACACCCTTTTAGTCCCCCGGCTCTTGCCACTGCTAAGGGGGCACCCTGCCCTTGAAGAGCTGTTGAAGTTCTCTTGGCCTTGAGGGAGAAAAAGAGCAAAATCACCCATTCCACTCTCTCCCTACAACTCTGGTGGAGAATTTGGGGAAGCCAGTTGTGTTCAGGGAGATCATTTTAGGTGCACAGTGATGATACGGCTGTTTCCATGCTTCTAACAACGGCAATGCTAGAATCGCGGGAGTGGAAATGAAGACTCTGCAAAACAGGACAGCTTCTCCTCTTACACCCAAACCAGTGAAACATCTATTGTATGTTCCAGGAGCAACCAGCAGCAAGGTTGCTCCTTCTCCCATGGCCCTGGTTGAACCTGTGCCCTTTCCAACCCTGTGATCCCATGACTGGGTTTGCTCACCACCCACCTTTCCCCTCCCCATTAAATAAGAAAGAGGAAAAACAAGATTTCTTTCACTGTAAGCCAAAGGTCATCATAAAACAATTCTTCAAAGCAACTTCTCCGGGAGGAGCACACACATGACGAGGCAGAGGAAAGAGGTTGGTGCAGACTGGAGTTTGGCAACTGGAGTTCAGTGTTGTTCTCCTGTGTTTTTTGCAATCAATCAACTTTTTTTGATAGCCGAGTATATTGGTTCACCAGTTCTGTTTTTTCCTGTGGTTTTGGGGGGCACAATTACTGGAGCTTGTCTGCATAAGGGAGGCTCAAACAAACCTCCACCTGAGTCAGGACCTATGCTCTAAACTCAGGAAGTGTGAAGAATGTGCCAACCTCTGTAGCTCCACCAGGCAGATGTGGGGTGCCAGCATCCGCAGCTGGGCTGGGGGGGGGTAAGTTGGCAAGGAGTGCAATATTAACAAGCCCAAACTTGGCCCAGGAACCCCACATTCAGAGGGGTCCCAGGAAGCTACTATTATCCATGATCCCATCTCTGTGTTTACAGCCAGTCAATGCCCACTGGTAGCACAGAGATCTCTATTTTGGAATCTAGGGTATCTGCAGGATGTGGTCAAAAATATCAAGATGGCAGCCATGATGCAGATAAAAACCAGACAGAGCTTCAATCATACTGTGGCAGCTGCTGGCTTGACTTTTTTGACCACTCCTGGCAGACACCCCTGCTCAGAATGGTTTAGACCAGTGTTTTTCAACCTTGGTAACTTTAAGATGCGTGGACTTCAACTCCCAGAATTCCCCAGCCAGCCAGGCTGGCTGGGGAATTCTGGGAGTTGAAGTCCATGTATCTTAAAGTTGCCAAGGTTGAGAAACACTGGTCTAAACCTTCTGCAAGAAGAGAGAAAGCTTTCTGATACACGTTCACAAAAGAACTCAGACTAGCAGAAAATAGGAGAGGCAGAAACACAAGCTTTGGAGAAGGGGTAGTGGTGCTAATTGAAATGGTTTGAGGAATTTGGAATACAAAGTGCAAAAAAAGGGGGGAAAGTCTTCAAATAAAGCAGAACAAAAAGAAAACAGGAAGGGGAAGTAATTGATGGTCATCCCTGCTCTTAAACTTTTCCTTCCAAGAGCTAACAACAATCCCACATTTACATATTCCTTCAACTAAACTGAGGATTTCTACAGATGGAAACAGCCACATCCTGGAACTTTTTCCAACTTCTCAAATTAGCCTCCTGCCCTGGGGTTTCCTAGTGGTCTCCCATCCAAGGACTAACTGAGCCCGATCCTGCTTAGCCTTTTCAAGATCAGCTAGGTGCTACCCTCTTCTGGAGAGAAAGTGATTAAAAGATCCAATTTAGTTTCCACTGGAAAAGGCAGAATAGCAGATACTGATAGTGAGATGGGGAGGAGCTAATCAGGAAAAATGGGATAGGGGAGGAGCTAATTGGAATGGGAGGGGTCGGGGAGGAGCTAATTAGGAAAAGGATGGGAGGGATAATCAGGAAAGGGGAGGAGCTTTAAAAGCAAAGTCTCAGATGAGTCCAATTGCTGTTGACCTCATGCATGGAGTTTGCTTGGTGGCAACATGGAAGTGTTTTGCCAGCACCTTCATTCAGGGTTTATGTGTTTATTCAAATGGTATGGCTGCCATCCTGCCATAGTAGCTCTAGGTGGATAACAACAGATAAAAACAATTCAAATATCAAAGCAGCATCTCTAACCCACAATGACCACCAAAGTCAAAAGCAATCGAGTAAACCAGTGTTTCTCAACCTTAGCAACTTTAAGATGTGTGGACTTCAAATCCCAGAATTCCCCAGCCAGCATGGCTGGCTGGAGAATTCTGGAAGTTGAAGTCCACATATCGTAAAGTTGCTAAGGTTAAGAAACACTGGAGAAACTACACCCCACCATGGGCTCCAGCTAACCCTCCAACCCCCACGCCCAGGAATGCATCCACTTTTTCCAAGCTTTGCAAAAAGCCGGCAGGACTGGGGGCAACCTACCCTTGGGGGGATATGGTGCCCCCCACGGCAGGTGCTTTCTGAGTCCCAGAAGGTGATGCTCTTTAACTGACGGGACCCACAGCATGCCTCTCCTGCCAGATCCAATAGGCAGGCAGAAACCATTGGGGGAGGCAGTCCCTCTAGCTCCCCTGGGCTTTCTCATCCAAGGATGACCCAGGTCTGGCCAGACTTAGCTTCTTGCGTGGCTTCAGGAGCCAGAATGAGCCCACTCTGCCCCCCTCCATGATTCAGGAGAGAAACAGCTGCTTCTCCAGTTGCTCTGTGTCTGTCTGTTTCTGTCTGTAATTAACTATAATGTACCATAGACAACCTCACAAGGGGGGAGTCAGGGCTACAGAAACCAATACATAAAAACTGCACATAAGGCCCCCGCCTTTGGCTTTCTTCTTGAAAGGACTGCTCCCCCAAAGCTGGTGAAAAATTGCCTCTAGGTAATGAGGATTTTTTTTTAATTGGCTTTTAGCTCCTCTCACGCTACAGGTTAATTATGGTAAGATGCTTATTAGCCTTTCTAACAATGACAGGGCCTTCTGGAGAACCTGGAAAGCTTAAAATGTACTGGTTGGGAAAAGATCCTTCTGATTTTTGGCCACTGTAGACTAACACGGCGCTCCTCCTACCAGGGGTCACCTGAATCCCACATGCACACAGACAAACCTCTCCCAAGCCACGTTAAACGCTTGAGCCTGATCGCTCTACGCAACCGGGCAGGAGGCACAGCGCAATGCCCAATCCTTGCGATTGCCTCTTGCAGCACAGGGGCACCACCCGGGACCTCAGGAGCTGCACGAACACCCCCCCAAGCCTTGGCAGTGACCGTCGGCTGGTGTGTGTGCTAAAAAGTCAAGAGGGTAGCCACAACCGGTCCATCAAAGCCCTGATTTACAGATGGGTTTGAGGTTTGCGGCCACCACCTCAATGTCCCCGTCCCGCCACCGTGATGTCCCATTGGCCATCTCGCACAGGTCCAGGGGCTCTGGTCATCCTCCTCCAGCCCTTTTTATAGATAGAATCAAGTACAATACAAGAGAGTAATTTGGCAAGGGAAATCTACAGCTCCGGATCTCCACGAAGACTAGAAACGTACCCTTTTTATGAATGCTTCAAAATCCCCAGCAGAACAAAGTACTTTCTCACACATACTTTCTCACCCCTCGCTTGGAGGAAGAATCACCCGTTTTAGGTCGAATGAGCAGACCAATTTCAAGCGGCCAGCCTGAACCTTGGCCACTGAAGAGCCCTGCCCGCAGTGCGACATCAGGCCAGGATCTGACGGAGAGGCCAACGTTAAGAAGCAGAGGCTGGCTTCTCTTGGGGCTCCCTTCTTACCCAGCTCCTCTCTGCCCGATAAGCCCTGGATTAAGGGGTTTAGGAGAGTAGGAAATCCTCAAGTAAACAGTTGGTGGGTGGTAAATGCCTCAAGGCACTGGGAGAGAGGGAGGGGGGCTGCTCAAAAAAAGAAATCACAGCTCCGGCAAGACCAGGATATAGCAGAGACCACAGTGGTGGGGTTTTCTCTGGCCTCAGGGATGGAAAAAGGTACAAGAATATCAGAAAGTCACTGATGCATCTGGTTATACTGGTTCACCCAACTCGTGGTTGCCCTCATATTTATTTCAGGGTTGCAGAGAGGAATCTGCCCCAGCCCTGGGGTCGAACCTCTGACCTTCTGCTATGTCCTGCTCAAGGACACCATGGGGGGGGGGATATCAAAAAAATCAAAATGCCAGCCATACCTGTCTGATCAAAGCCCTGTCCCTGGCTCTGCCCCAACTCTGCCATGCCTAGAGGCCAAAAGCTTCTGTGCCTTTCCTGTGGTCTGTGCTGATCAGCTGCGGCTCTCCAGAATTTCAGGCAGATCAGACGGGAGATGGTAAAGACTGAAGTGGGGTTTTTTGGTGCTCTCAAGTCAGTTTTGACTCGTGGTGACTGCCTGGACATGTCCTTGCAGTTTTCTCGGCAGCATTTTCCAGAAGTGATCTGCCATTGCCTTCTTCCGCGGGCTGACAGGGAGGGACTGGCCCAAAGCCCCCCAGCTGGCTTCGGTGCCCAAGATGGAACTAGAACTCAGGGTCTCCCTGTTGCACCCTCACCCCTGGATCAGACTGATTCTTACAATGACTTTGAGTCAGACTTGATTCCCGGTGACCTACACGACAAGTCCCTGCAGTTTACTTGGCAAGATTTCAGAAGTGGTTTGCCCTGGCCGCCTTCTTCCTCGGGCCGAGAGAGAGGGACTGGCCCAAGGTCACCCACTGGCTTCGTACCTAAAGCAGGAGTTGAACTCACGGTCTCCCGGCTCCTAGTCCAGCTTCTTCAACACTAGATTACACCGGCTCTCAAAGAGTTGACCTAGGGGCCTTTTTTACACAAAGCCCACGTTCTTTTTTGATCACGGCGTTCAGAGCCAATCAGAGGAAAACCTTTTTCCAACGCCTTCTACTTCAAGAGATCCACGCCAGAAACAGAAGCTTGAAATGGTAAGCTTCTAATATGCACCCATAACATTACAAAAGGTATAGAGGAATTCGTATTTTTCTCCTGAGAGAGCAATGCGATGACAGTGCAGTACAATGGACCCACCATATGTTAGGGACTTTTATTGTATTTTCTATGTTTTCTATTGTTTGTGTACGTTTGTTTCTCTTTTTGTGGTTTTTTAGCCATCCAGAGTTATTTGATTCACTTGGGTGACCATCCAAATTAGCGAAAGAAAGAAAGAAAGAAAGAAAGAAAGAAAGAAAGAAAGAAAGAAAGAGAGAGAGAGAGAGAGAGAGAGAGAGAGAGAGAGAGAGAGAGAGAGAGAGAAAGAAAGAAAGAAAGAAAGAAAGAAAGAAAGAAAGAAAGAAAGAAAGAAAGAAAGAAAGAAAGAAAGAAAGAAAGGAAAAATTATCTCATACAAGAAGAGTGAGGTGTGGAATGGGTTGCCATAAAATATAACCAAGTAGAAGTTAAAAGAGGGCAATTTTTGGCAGGATGGGCTTAAATCACCAGTGGGCAATTTAGGGTCCAATTCCTACCTGTGGCCCTCAGTGTGTCAGTGTAATTTCCAAAGTCCCCCAGATGCCCAGAATGGCTGATTTTGACCTCACCCACCAGCGTCTCATAGCCCTGAGTAGATCACACCCACTTGGAGAATACAACCATTTATCATAAAAAGTCTTAAAAAAGGTTTCAGAGGCCATGTTTGAAGATGTGATGGACTGGAATGGTAGGAGGGGAGTAAAGAATGTGCTCTCATCTCCAGAGGAGCGAGGAAGAGATAAGCGGAGGAGACTGGGACCTCCCTAAGAAAATCCATCGGTGTGAACTGGCTGAGCCTGGGAACTGGTTTCATTCTGGGAATGTTCTTATTAAGGGGTTGTAGCTAATAAACCTTGCTGGATTAATTCTGCATGGTCTCCTGGAGTTCCTTGGGCTAGACCTGACAGAAGGCCTCCCTGTTTTGCAGCCCTGAGTGATGCACCACGTGAACAGAAATAATGTGGCATAACATCGCAGCCCCGCATTAAGCCCTGTGCTGACTCGGAAGTAAACCCTGTTTGAATTCAAGAGTGTATAGATACAATTACACCCGCTGCTAATTTGACTTTCTTGATACATGATACAAGTTACTTGACCTAGTTTGGGAGGCAGATGTGGCCAGACCCTTAGAGATGATCAAAACCTCTTCTTCAACAAGGCCATTTCAGTTGCGTTCATAATCTATTTTGTATTTAATTTTACATGGTTAGTTGCCTTGAGTGTCCTACAGGCAGTACAGTTAGGTTATCAATCCATCAGGGTAATAAACAACAATCCACATAATAAACTCTTCAAGCAGGCATGGTGGTATCTTCCGAAAATCTGAGATGTTCACCACCCATAAAAACTAGAAACCCCTATGTTTGAAAGGACGTGAGAAGCATCTTGCAAGATGCGTGCCATGGTTAGGCACACCATTGCTTCTTCCAGGAAGGTCTATCACCCCGAAGAGAGCACCGCACTGCCCACAGAAAGTTGCTGGTTTGGATCCTGGAAGCATCAGTTGAAAGCTTCCCCAGTTAGGAAAGGAGGAGGAATGTACGGTTTGGGGAAATACGTGGCTCGTTAATAGCACATGTCAAAAAAGTCTTGCTATAATTGTTGGTTGCAAACCAAATATGAGTCAGCAGCATGATGTGGCTTCAAAAAAGACAATTACAATTGTAGGCCGTATCCACAGAAGTATAATTTCCAGATCGTGGAAAGTAATTGGTCCACTTTATTCTGCGTTGGTGGAACCCCACCTTGAATACCGTGCGCAGTTCTGGGCACCAAACTTTAAGAAGGCCATTTCAGTTGCGTTCCAGACCAACTAAAACGAGTGCAGAGGATCAAAGATGGCCACAGAGCCAAAAAGAAAAAAAAAACCCTACAAAGAGAGATTGAAGGAATTGGGAATGCTGAGCCTTGAGAAGCGGACAAGATTTCTTTTTAGAAGTCAAATGTATAAAAGCCACCCAACTCATAACGATTCTGGGAGGCATACAAGTTAAAAACAAACCCAGTGAAATAAAAGCAAAATAAGGTGGTCAACATGGAGATGTGGTAAGCTCTTGGATGTGGCCAAGCCTAGGCTGGACAGCCATCGGTCAGGAGACTTTAATTGGCATATTTCTCGAAGTAGGAGCTTGGACTCAGAGATGAGGATGAGGACTCAAAGATTTTATGACTCCAAGAACCCAGCAGCACATTATAAGGAAATGCTATGCCCAAGTTCTGAAGAACCACAGATGTCTACCATGGTCTGACCTCCTTTTTATTTGCTCAGCCTTGCAGTTTATAAAAGTCCCTTGCTGGGGGACTTCAGCTGTCTGATATGTCCCAAGGCTGACTGTGTTTTGTTTCCTCTCACATCCTCCCTGGGATCCCAGACAACTGTAACTGAAGCGGATTAAGTAACACAAATTCTAGATCCAAAAATAGGCGAGGATGACCTCACCTGATGAGCAAGCTCTTGTGGCCAATGGAGTTACCCGTTATCCCATCTGCAAGATGCTATGCCTTGCGTCTCCAACTAAATCCTGGCAGAGACCAGGGGCTCGTGCCTCACACTGTGCTGCAAGCTTGAAATCAGGGTCCAATAGTCCGTGACAAAGATTGAAAGAGCACTAAGGGTACCCCAAATCTATTTTTCTAAAACAAACAAGAGCAGCTGGATGTTGCAATCACCACTGCCAAAATGCAGAATTTACAAAACAACAGAAGAATTCAATTCCCACTACCCTCGCTAACTACACTGCCTGGGGATGTTGGGAATTGCGGAGCATCTCATCTGGAAGACACTGAGCTGGGGAAGGTTGGGCTAGAAGTCTATTTCCAACAGGCCAGCTTTCTCCAAGCGGGAGACCACCAGATGCTTGATCATCAACTCCCAGAATTCTCAGCAATAGCTATGCTGACTGGGGAATTCCAGGTAAAGTCCACACCGGGGAAGTACACCCCAGGCTCTATAACCAGGAAAACCCTAGGTTGTAGCTGGGACAGTGGACACCAACATCTGATATGGCCTGCCAGTAATTTTCAGGGAACAACAGGATTTTTTCTGGTTCTACCACTGTCAGCCCTCCAAGGTAGACCAAACGTGGAAACCAAAGACAGGCAAGCGAATATGCTTTTATTATAAGGTTACAGTAATGGAATCTTGCAAGTCTGAACGTGCCCCCCACCATTTATCCTCATAAGAACAAGACACTTTCTCTTATCACATTTCTGCTCAGACTGAGATTTCTTTTAAGTGAGAGTTGTCTTGGTTCTGGTTCTTCCTCCTGTTCCTCAAGGTTATTCCTTCTTCCCATTACAACATCTTTTCTGGACTTGGAAGAAACATCCTTTCAGATCTGACCAAGGCATTTTGATGCTGGGGACAAAACGGCGCCCCCTCCAACCTGTGTGCAGAAGCCAGGCAGACCTGGCTGCTGAATCCTCCTTCAAAACTGGCAATGAGAAAAGGGTTCCCTCCTGTAACTCTGTGCTTGAGATGGGGAAAGCCACAGGGAACTCAGGAGAAGCTGCTCTAGTTGGCATCTCACATCTGCCCAATTTGTACAAGCTTTATGTGCCCTCGGGAGAGGAAGCGTGAAACAAACCTAGTGCCTTGGGCAAAATCTCAGCAATGGTTCCTAAGGATGTCCTATTTTTCTGATGCTATCAAATCGCTTCATGAAACCACTGAGCCTCAGGCCCTAGATCAGTGTTTCTCAACCGTGTCCACTTTACGATGTGTGGACTTCAACTTCCAGAATTCCCCAGCCAGCCATGCTGGCTGGGGAATTCTAGGAGTTGAAGTCCACACATCTTAAAGTGGACATGGTTGAGAAACCCTGCCCTAGCTAGTCCTTAAAACTAATGCACCATATATAGTCATCTAAATTGCAACGGTTCATGAGTTCAGTTCTGGATAGAAATCTGTACCCCGCACAATAATATCTGATGAGTCCCAAATAGGACAAAACTGATTATGCAGTGTCTGCCTCCTGATGGTCAGTGTGACTATTCTTCTGAAGACCTGAACTAGGGGGCAGCTAAGCCATTCTTACTTTAAAGACTGAAGACCTGTATTTTCATCCTCCCAGGCCTACGTCTCTGCAAGATTTCAGGTCAGATGTCTGGCCCCCATATCGTAAAACGAGCAAGAGAACACCTTGCCCCCAAACAATGAAACTAGCCCACAGTTATAAAAAGCCATACGTGCACATTAATTCCCGCATGTAATGTGCCTTAACTGCACCACTGCTCCTGGGAGTGCAAAGGTGAAATGAGGCAAACTGCAGATAGGAAGTCTCCAACTTGCTTTGACTCAGCAAGGAGCTCAAGCTGATTCAATCCAGCCTTTTGGCACAAGGACAAATTTCATGCTCGGCCTCATATACAAGGGTCATTTCTCACCCTCAGGGTCAACATGAAAACTGTGTGGAAACACTCCAGTCCTGGATTTGGTGGCTCTGGACCAGTATATTTGGAATATATTTAAAATGCAGGTTTGAAACTAGAAATTCACACACTCACTGACTGCATGAAGGGGATCTGATCATATGTCCTTTAGGTGGGTCAATGCAAGGGCCAGCCCTTCCTCTATAAAAATAAACTGAGTGGGAGATTTTATAAAAACTATTTTTAGCTAACAACAGCAGATGTACAGGCAACTTAAGTCTGAGATGAGTCAGAAGACTGGGCAACAGGACTCAAATTGATACAGATCCTAACCAAATGAATGATGCTCAATCCATGGAGGTGTGAGCTATGCAGGATTAGACGCAACTGAGAATAAATAGGTAGAGCAAGACCTATAATGTAAATAAGGACCTTGAAAAGCATAATTATTTTGTGAAGGACATCAACCACGCCCAGGCCTTGTTGCAACCAAACTCAACGCCTTCTGTTTTGCTAACAAAGATATCAGTGGTTGTCAAGACAATGTCCCCCCTTTGAAAAAGAATTTTTTGGTTGGTTTTTTTTGGGACAATGCAGATTTTAAACTAAGCGTTGATACCCTTGACCCTAGGGTATCAAGTCAATGGCTAACCCACCAGGGGGAATCCATGAATGCCTAAACTTAAAGGAAATAAAAATGAACAGTAGCCCAAATCTCATGACATCCCCACATCAGGGGGGACTTTTCACATACAAGAATGCAGAAAGTTTGGGCTGTTTTAATTTTTTCAAAAGGTTGGGGGGCAGGTGGGGGTGCTGTTTATTTTATTTAGCAAAACGAAGAAAAAATTTAAAAAGAAAGAGAAGGAAAAAGAAAGCAAGACAACAAAGAAAGGATATATGGGGGAATTTCTCTCCTATATGGCAGGGTTCCTCAACCTTAGCAACTTTAAGATGGGTGGACTTCAACTCCCAGAATTCCCCAGCCAGCATGGTTGGCTGGGGAATTCTGGGAGTTGAAGTCCACCCATCTTAAAGTTGCTGAGGCTGAGGAACCCTGATATATGGTACATAGTTTTAAATAATAGCTTCAAAAAAGAGCAACATATTTCACTGAATATGTGAAGTGGTCTGTAAGCCACTTGTTCATAAGCTGCAAGTAACATCAGGTCTTCAATCCACTCAGTGGTTGGGACCATAAATTTATCTTTTCAAAAAGTTATTTATGACATCCGGAAAGTATGTTCTTGCTTTTAATTCTTGCAATGGAAAGCAGAGCTGGCCTGGGGTTTAGGTGGGCTTCCACAGAGTGCCTTTAGGCAAGTTCCACCTACTTCCGATACTCTGCCCCAAATGGGTCCCATCAGCAACATTGATCAGGGGAAGGCCTGGGAGCTACCATTTTAATTGTGCACTAGTCCCCTCCCTTGGAGAAGGTCTAACTGTGTGGTCACTAGACTCATGTCAACTTGATGGCACATCACCTGTCTATCCCTCCTTTCAGTAGTGAATGCTACTACATTGAAAGAGGTTATGGATATTATGTTTAATTCAGAGCAAGAATAAAATAGTGAAAGGCCAATCCAGCCAGAGTGAGAGCCAGTTTGGTGTAGTGGTTAAGCTACCAGGTTAGAAACCAGGAGACCATGAGTTCTAGTCCCACCTTAGGCACGAAGCCAGCTGGGTGACCTTGGGCCAGTCTCCCTCTCTCAGCCCTAGGAAGGAGGAGGCCAGGGCAAACCACTTCTGAAATCCTGCCAAGAAAACTGCAGGGACTTGTCCAGGCAGTCACCAGGAGTCAACGCTGACTCAAAGGCAATCATCGTCGTCATCACCCTCATCATCACCCAGCCAGGGAACAGCAAGCTCTGGTTCCTACTGAAATTTAGGGCAAGTGTCAAAGGACGCAGCAAGCTGAGAGCAGGCTTAATTATAGCAGTCTCCTCGGTTCACCCTACCAAGATCAATACAACATTTCCCCCTTCCTACAAAACATGCCACTTTGAATATGATGCATTAAAGTAATCGCCCTGAGCTGGGAGAGGAGGGATGAGAGAGGAGAGATACCATCTCGTCATCTTCAACCCTGTATTTATTTATTTAGTCAACTTATATGGCTGCCCATCTCAAATCAATGACTGTGGGTGGCTAAAAATAGTAAAATTAAATAAAACCAAATACATACACAAAAATTAAAGTACATAGCAAACTCTCTGCCTATGATATAATCTTAAATGCTTTCAAGGTGTATTAACATCATACAGATGGTCAGAAGGGCCTTCTCTGTGTTTAAAGCACAATCTGGGGAAGGGTTTTTGGTGAGCAATGGAGGCCTAAGACAACAGCGTGCCTTTTCGAGGGAAACACGCACCCCAAAATTTTGCTCATGGATGGTTTGGTTCCAGTCTGTGGCTCCTCTACACACATTTGAAAAAAACCACATTGTGGTTGGAGACAACTCCTGGTTCCTCCCCTCTGGTAGCTAAGAGACAGGGCACCAAGCAAGCAATGTTTGTCTGTTAGGGATCTCCTAGATCCGAGATGCTGGGTTTTATCTGTGGGGCGTCACTCCCCACAAGGTTGCCTTGCACAACGACGGTTCAACGGACGGGGTGGTGCACAAGTGAGAGAGCTAAGCTAGTTTTAAAACCATAACTTTGAGTCCAGGGGGTGGAAGGCATGCATACGTTGCACACATTAGCAACAGGAATCAGAAACAAAAAATCCCCACCCTTCAACAGGGAACTTAAGAGCCGTTGGGATCAGATAAAAGAAATAAAGATGCAAGAGTCAGGGGAAAAAAAGATGAAGAAAGTGCCTGCAACTATAAATCGATCCAACGTACTGAGGTTGCTGAAACGCTGTTGTGTTCCAGGTCTATTTTTAAAAGGAAGGAACAAAATGCCCCAACCCTTTTTCCCACGCATTGCCTTGTCTGTTGGCTTTCAGGCTTGCAGTGTGTCCCCACAACTACAACCACAACCACCACAAACACACACACACACACACCAGGACAGCCTTACAACCCAGGAGCAGAAAGATCAGAACTTGAAAAGCAGGTAAGAGCAGAACAGTTACTGTCAGGTGGAGGGGAAAAACAGTGACAGCCGAGAGGACGAAAGAGTTTTCTGTCCTTAGGGCAGGGTACGTCATCCTAAAGAAGCAAACCACCCAGTTGGGAGGATCGTTGGGAAGATCGATCTACTGACATCTGTTTCCACCCTGACCCACCTTACCTTTGCTCTTCTACCTGTACAGCATCCAGCAGGAGTTTCTGAATGCCTCTGCAGCAGCTGTTAAACTGGCATTTATTGGCTGTACATCCAGTTCAAGGGTGTAGCAGCCGCACCTCAGTCTATAAGCAGAGCACCCCAAAAGTCTCCAGAACCTTTGCAAGGCTCCTCAACGTCTGACTCCCCAAATCCATCCCCTTATTCTGTAGACCCCTTTTACAGCTGCAAGCTTTGAAGCCAGAACTATCTCTAAAGTTTTCCAGGCTTAGGGATGAGCTGGAAGAATCGAGAGTGTGAAGGGTAGCTTTACCCAACAGGGTGTCTTTCAGATGCTGGATCTGCAATGTTTACGCTGGTTGGTCATTTCTCTTTTATTTCTGGTTTCAAAATTTTTCCTGCCTTATGTGACCCTCTGCCTAGAATCTCTCCAGAAGGACCTCGAAAAGTACCTGCTGGGCTATAAGGTTCAGTGGGATGATCTGGAATCAGGTGGTCTCCTACATTCCAGCTTCAGTTGTGATATGATGATGCCAAAGGAATCTGGCCAAGCCCCCACTTTCAGTATGGACCTTCTACATGACAGTCTAACCCAGCGTTTCTCAACCTTGGCAACTTGAAGACATGTGGACTTCAACTCCCAGAATTCCCCAGCCAGCATGGAAGTTGAAGTCCACACATCTTCAAGTTGCCAAGGTTGAGAAACACTGGTCTAAGCCATATTTTTTCAATTTATATCTTGCCTTCCGTCCAGGAGCTTAAAACAGCGTAGGCAATGCTTCCTCCTCCCATTTTGCCCCACAACAACAATCCTGTGAGGTAAGTTGGGCTGAGAGGGAAAGACTGGCCCACAGGGAGCTTCTGTGGTTGAGGTGAGGCTAGAACCTGGATCTCCCTCTTCTTAGTCCAGCACCTTCACCACTGGACCACCCAGGTTCATGAACTGAGATGGACAGATTGCCCCAGGAAGGTCTCCCCACCCATAGTCCAGCACTTTAACCAACACACCATGTTGTATCTTGGGCAGAAAGGGAGGGACTGGCTCAAAGATACCCAGGAAGCTTCTGTGGTTGAGGATGGGCTAGAACCTAATCCAGCACCTTCACCATGACCCTGCACTGAGAGAGAGGGACTGGCCCAAAGTCACCCATGGGATTCCATGATTGTGATGGAACTGAATCTGGATCTCCCAAGAGCCAGTCCAACACCTTCACTGCTGACTCTCCCTACTGTGGTTTGGCTTAATGTGCTGTCTCTATCATAAGCACAGTCAGCAATCATGGGTCATTCTGGGTTACCTTACATAATCACAGTCCAGCCGATCCTTCAAAGGCTCACTAATGGCAAAAATAGCTATTAATTTTCTAGGGAAGTCACACCAAGCGGAACAGTTACAAAGGAACTCCGTCAGCAGGGCTTCTGCTGCTATCATTTGGGTTGTGTTGACCCAACATGCTGGATTAAAGCACGGTTAGCTATTTAGTGGTTCTCCATGTGATGTGATGCAGCCAGTGTTGTTAGCTTGTGGTTCAAAGTCCAGTGCAAACCTAAGAATTAGGCTAATTTCACTACAGTTCAATTAATCACAAATTAGCAAGTTGTGCCAAAAAAGTCGTTAATTTTACATGGAACAGAGTCTTCACCCCCTTGTTCACAGCACTTTTGGGCCCTCCTGGACTGTGTGTATGCATGCTAACAGGAGATGCGCCCAACCAGATTACAGAATGTTGCACATTCACTGGGTAAACCATGCTTAGTAGATCACATGAACACAGTCACTAAACCCAAGTTCATACATTGTACTAAGCCCTAATGTGTTTGTTTAGCATTCGTGTTGTGTGTTCTGTAAACTCAGCCAATTAGGGTTTATTCAACCAGCTGCAGTTTACTTCTCTGGGCCCAGCACCCTGTGCTTCTAAAAGGAATGACAGTATGTTGTAGCAAAAGAGAACCTGTTCCCATCCAAGGATTATGCCAGGGAGTCTTAACCTTGGAACCCCCCAACAAATGATGCTATGTGAGTCCTGCGCCATTGACCCACTGATTCCACTGGGGCTGGGCAAGGTGTAACAGCACCCATCCTCAGCAATCATATTTCAATCCACACTGTAAGAAAAACACGGATGGGACCACGAAGCCCAACAAAACAAACCACATTCCACATTCCATTGGAAACAAGTTGCCGAACAACCACATTTAAAACCAAACCCGTCAGTGAAAAATAGGAGCTTGTCCAGCTCTGCGTACCCCCTAAAATGTGGATGCATCTTTGAGACCACCATTCCCACGCCCTTGCCCCAAGATTTGCTCTCTGCAACAGCGGCAGAAAAACCTAAGCCTGCCAAACAGCCAGTCTGGCCGAAGGAAATTGTAGTTCAGCTCTGGGCACAACTCAGTTTGAGAACCCCTGCGCTACACTATCTGTTCTCTTCTACTTCTTGGCAAGAGAAAGCAAACTTTTTTTTAAAGCTCCACCAGAAGCCCCATCAGCAGACAAACAAAAGACTGCACACACCAGTAATTATTGTTATATTTTTACCTTCTGCCTCTTCTGTCTCAGTCTGAGAGTATAAAACAGAGGGGCTATCTTACTAAGTGACGGGTTGTTTAATCAGAGTTTACTGGTTGGCTATGACACATTTCCCAAGCTCTAATATTATTTGTTCAGCTTAAAGGGTTGTGTGAATGCAACCCAAGAGTTCTTAGTTTTCTTCTTTGCTAAGTGGTGGAAATTCTTTGCAGACAGCTTGCAACCCTCTCCATGGACAGAAGGATCTTTGTCCTTCCCCCTGCCTTGGCATTTTGGACACGCTGAGCAGGAATGAAAGGAAGCAGTAAGTGTTTTCCATGGATGATCTCCAGATGCCACTGACTCAGAGAGGGACACACAGCTGGATTCCTATGCAATTCCACATCAGTGGAGTTCCTCACAGGCAGTATCTCAGGACCCCTGCCTTCTGCTCTGGCCATTGCTGGTGCTGGCTACCAGTTTGGCGAGCTTCAAAAAAGGGTTGGATCAATTCATGAAAGTCATGGGGATCAATGGATCTTAGCCTTGAGGGCAGCATGCCTGCCTCTGAAGGCCATCTGCTGGGAGACTAGAGGCTTCCTTAGGCAGTTGGTGGGCCACTATGAGACCAGACTAGATGGGCCAGGTTCCTATCCAGTAGGGCACTGTTATTATTTATTTCTTATTGGGCAGTCCAACAGGTGACACTGGAGTGCATCTTTTTCATGAAGAACCTGCCCCACCCTCACAATCTGACTGACGGTTTCTTCCACCCTGGAGGAAATTGGGGAAGGGGGGTCACCTCAGAGGTTGACTTTTTCAGTGGTATCTCCGCCGGCCAAGTAGAAGAGCTTGGCCCCTGAAGTTAGATGTTTTCCTACCTACTGTAGATGTTTCAGAAGATGAAACATCTCTTCTGTTTGACCACAACATCTTCAGAACATCTCTTCTGTTTGACAACAATGGGTTTATTTATAGTTTTTAACTGCTTTGTTTATTATTTCTTAGCTTTAGGCACTGATTCTAGGATTTTGTTGATGCTTTCTCTCATAGACTGTAAACCGCCTAGAATCAGAAGAGTAGGTGGCAGATAATCGTTGGTAAATAAATAGATTAATATATTTACTGCTTTGATAAAGGCTGGATCAGGATGGGCAGAGGACAAGTCCCGAGCAGCTGCTATAGATCTCTAGATGAGCTGCGTAGATTAGCAAGGATTTCAGATTCCAAAGTATTTAGCAATGCTTAAAAAAAACAACAGCCAACTTTGCTCCAAAAGTGGGCTGCTGAAATTGAGAACATTTGGGGGTGGCAAGGAATGCTTTGTACCTATAGAAAGATGGTGAACTCCATTCGGATATGAAAATCAAAGCCGTCCTTCCGCTTCCATCATACGACTTGGTGATTCATTTGGTCCAGTGACATTGAACTAAATCATGGTTTGCTGACTAACCACAGTGTGGGTCCACACACTGAGCTAAACCACCAACCAGAGAGCGCCAAGGCTGGAGGTAGCCCCCTCAAAGTCTTGGAGGGGGAAGATAAGAGCCCCTCTCCAAATTTACCACTGAATAACAACAGCTAATGTGACGGATGGGGGAATGGTTAATTCATGGGGAGAAATTTCAGCACAAAATCAGATTCACTTGCTGGAAGGCACTGCAAATCAGCATTCAAGGTGTTTCCACCACATCCTAGTATTTTAAAATATACACACTCCCCGGTCCCTCTCTGGGAACTAACATTTGCAGACTCAAGATTCTGCTCCCTTGATCTAACTCCGCACAATACAGCAGGTCGGCAGCAACGCTGCCAAGTTACGCGAACCTGGAAAGGGCCAAGCCGTGTCACTTTTTATGGGCTGTTGATTTACTGCCAAAGCAACTGGAGCTGGCTTCTGGAAGCAGCTGGCAAGGCCCGGATCGCCCATGTCTATGTAACATAGCCCCTTTTGTTGCGCTGAGCTGTGCTGACCCATGGGCAGCAGGAAGTGATATTCTTAGTAACCATCATGACTCAAAGGATGTGGGCCAGGCTTCCCAAGCCACCCTTCTGCAAATGGGCTTGGACTGCAACTCCGTTAACACCCAGCAAACACAGCTCTGAAGGGTGCCAGGCTGGAAAAGTAGATTTGTTCATTTACTACCAGTTAAGGGCAAGTGGTGATAGAAACACTGGAGAACCTTTAGTGGTAGCTAAACCATTTTCAAGCCATGCTATTTTCCAACCCAAATTCCCCTCTCCTGCTTTAGCCACACAAATATTACAACCCCACTCCTCAACCTAGCGGCCTCCCAAGAGGTGGACTTCAACTCCCAGAATTCCCCAGCTAGCATGGCTGTTCCTGAGAATTCTGGGAATTGAAATCCATCTATCTGGAATGCCCGCTGAAGAAATCTCAGGGGCTGAACCTCACAGCCAAAACGAGACCCTGAGAAATAATCTCTTAAGTTCTATCTAGAACTGAAGATAGAAGAGATCTGTCTTATAGATCTGTCTAGCTCTGGGTTGCATTCATAGCAATTCCCTAAAAACAACTCAGCAAGAACTAAGCATATCCAGGGAGTAGAAGATACTGAGCAAGTATCATTCAGTTAATTGGAAAATTAATAAAAGGGACAGACAGGAAAAAACGGTGAATTTTGGAAGAGCAAAGTGGAACAACGAACAGTGCATCCCGCATTTTATGTTGCAGTTCAGGGGCAGCTGGGGGGGGAGGTGAAAACAGTCAAGATGGTGGCTATGAAAAAAGAGCAGGGCTTTATGCAGGGCTGTAGCCACCATCTTGACTGTTTTGACCCCCCGGTTATAGTTCCCCCAAATTCAGCTCTGTTGTTAATGCTGCTGGTGGGTTTTTATCGTTTCATGGCTGCTCTGTGGTTTTAAAATTGTTTTGGACCGTTGTTTTGGGGGTGAGGGGAAGAAGGCGTCTCAACTGCAAACCACTTTAAAAAATGCATTTCACTTTTTTAATACATTCTATTAAAAGTTTTACCAAGAACCTAAAAACTAACACAAATTCATAGAGAGGGAAAAGAACAAACAAAGGTAGAAGAAAAAAAGCAAATGCGCAGAAAAAGAGAATAAAAAGAAAAAGAAACAGCTTCCTATTTCCTTTGCAGCAAATCTAAGTACAATTACAACATTACCTCTTACGCTATGATTACCAAAAAAAGCTCCCTTTTTTCTACCATCCATTTTTTTCCTAATCATCGAGTCCTCGGTGCGTTTTTTCCACATCATGCAAAAAAGGTTATAAGGGCTTTTCAGCTATAAATGTAGGTACTATTTTTTCTCTGATCGAAGAAGTTAATTGAGCCACCTCCACAAGTCCCATCCTCTTTGCCAACCGTTCCTCCGTTGTGGGTAGTGCAAAAAATGCATTTCAAAGGAGCAGCAGAGACAAAATACTTGACATAGACACAGGCAAGCCACCCCAGGCGAACAAAACCTTTTTTAGCAGTAGACTGGAGTGGCAGTTTTGTCACCCCACCCACCGCCCATGAAGCCCGGGGCACAGAGCAACCCATAACACTCCCCCACATTTGGAGGAACGATAATACCTTCCCTTCTAGCAATCTTATTCCATACTATGAGATTTCTGCCCCAGCAGAATGCAGGAGTTAATTTCCTTGTGACTGCTCCTGCTTGGGCAAAAGGGCAATCCATCTTACCCCATTCAAAATTTCCTTTGAAAGGGAAAGCAGGAACCCCCCAACTCAGCCAGAATCCCTTTTTTCCCCCCATCTTCATTGGAGCCCCCCCCTCCAGCCCTGGCTGATCTAGAAAAACGCAGTGGGATCAGATGAATGGAATTCTGCACGCTTCCCATCTGATGCAGTCAAAACGCTTTATCTGAATGAACTCAGCACCACTCTGCTGTTCGATAAATCACGTGTGTCTTTCTTCAGGGTTCCATGCAAGCGTGGGGGGAAAAAGAGAGAGATGCAGCTGCTTTAATGAATCAGATAAGTACAGCCAGCAGGCCTTCAATTTGACTCTTAAAGGATTGCATCTTTTTCAAGCTCCGGCAGAATCCATGAATTAAGGAATAGCAGAGAAGTTCTTGCTCAGGTGAGATCCGAAGCAGTTCTGAATCATTTCCAAGGCCGCCTTGCTCTACCGCTTGGCCCTTGCATGGAAGACTCTCCCCGCCCTCCAAACCCCAGTTCCATAAGTTAGACCGGAAAGCAAAGCAAAACAAGATACATGGATCCTGGGAGATGTTCGTGCAAATCACATCTGAATTGCTGCCAAGAAAGAGTCTTTACCTTTTTTTCTTGGCCCCTAAGTTGCAATAGGTAGAGAATCTTGGTAGATCTCCCAAACAGGGTATAGTTAGTCATTGGATGGGAGACCAACATAAATCCCAGGGCTCTAGGCTAGACTGGGAAGTTTTAAAAAAAAACTCAACTTGGAAAAAAGCAATAGCACATTACTTCCATATGCCGCTGAGAAAAACATGTGAACATGTCCGTGAAGTTACCTGGAGTTGAACAAAATTCAGTTAGGAGTTGCTGCTTTTCTGGGAGGAACGTGTAATGGTATGTGAGAAAGACCTTGAGAAATGGGGGGAAGAGATGCTGCCTAGGGACGGTCGGATAAGAGAGAGCATAGCCCGCAGCTGCATAATGGACGGAGAAAGAGGCTCAGAAGGGACCCTCCCTAGCTTCCCGGGCTGTAAAGGGGACAGTGAGAGATTTGTACTTTCAGACTTGCAAGATTCTGTTAATGTAGCCTTCCAATAAAGTAGAATTAACTTGTCCGGTTGTGTTTCCTGTCTGGTCTACCTGGAAAGGCTGACATAACCGGAAGGCACCCGAATATTGAAAAGTCGAGTTCACCCAACCCTAAACCTAGATTAACAAAGCATATTTGCTGTGTTCAGCTAATGTGTTCTGCCTGCAGAAAGAAGCATTATTTTGGTTAACGTGAAGGCTCAGTTCATACAACATGCTAAGGCAGTGGCTGGGCTTCCCATTAGATGCCCAACCACAAGGAACCAAACTCTAATTCAGTGTTTCTCAACCTTGGCAGCTTGAAGATGGGTGGACTTCAACTCCCAGAATTCCCCAGCCAGCACGGCTGGCTGGGGAATTCTGGGAGTTGAAGTCCGCCCATCTTCAAGCTGCCAAGTTGAGAAACACTGCTCTAATTTAACCTAGCTTAGTATTTTATGCAAATCCAGCTAAGACAACCTTCCCCAACCCCTTCCCCTTAGACTGCAGTTCCCATTGGCTCCACCAGCATCATCATCTCACAGGAGAATGGGACCCAGCAGGAGATCATTTTTCTCCTTCTTGCTCGGGCTGGGGATAGACCGAGATCAACCCAAGTCCTTCCACATCAACACTGCAATCTTCAACAAGCTTATCAGTGGTTCTCAAACACCAGTAAAATCCAGACTCTCCGATCCATACCAACCCAGGAGGTTGTACCCACCCAAATATGCCCAATTCTGCTCCGCTTCTTCCGTTGGGGAGAGACTCGTATAACTTCAAGTGCTGGTAAATGATCCTTACTTTGAAAGGAAAAGGGTGGAATTGAAAGGAAGATGCATTACTTCCACCGCACGTCGCTACCTGATGGAAAACAACATCAGCCTTGCGGGTCAATCTGCAAAAATAAAACAGGCTCACCACAATGTTTGTGGGTTTTCTATCCCAGCGAGGACTGCAGACGTGAGCTGCTGTTTTCACGTTTTGCACGAGGCTTTGAGGGTTATTGTAGAAGAGCAGAGAAAGAGAATTACGGTCTGGGGTTCAAATCTTTGGCCACAGATGGCTTGAAGCCTAGACCACAGGACAGGGCGGACACGTGGATAAAATGAGAGGAGGATAAAACCGCTCATGGGATAGAATAAGAGCATTTTCCTCCCCTTCCGTGTGTTTGCACCATCCTGCTTTTTTTTGCCAAGAGGGCAGAAGGAGAAAGAAAAAAATTAGAACTTTAATGAAGAAAAGATGCCAGCAGAGGGAGCAAAAATAAGCAGACCCATCGATCCCCTTGGCTGGTAGCCAACCTATTAGCTAATCTGACCAGTTTTCTCCCAGTGGCTTATTTTAAGCACTGTGACTTGAAAAGAGATGCTGCTGCCGCCCCTTCACTACCCTGCCTCACTGCGCACCGTGTGATGGAGCTTGCTTTAAACCCACCAACCCACCAGTGCACGCTTGCCAGAATGTCAGAATGGGGATTCTGGAAAATAAAAATTAGAATCAGCAGGGAACATGTTTTCTTCCTTTTATGTTTCCTTTGCCCCTCACATCGTTCACTTTGCTGATTACTTTTACTCAGAACTGGATCATGTAAACCTGTAGTTTATCTATACAGGTCGTCCTCATTTAGTGACCGCAATTGGGACCGGCAACTTGTAAGTGAAGCGGTGGCTAAGTGAAACCGCAACCGTGCTGCTGATCTTCCTTCAGTTTTCCTTTGCTTTGCAGACCTGTGAAGGTCATAAATGCGAGGATTGGTTGCAAAGTGACTTTTTCATCACCACTGCAACTGCGAATGGTCGCTAAATGAGATGGTCGCTAAACAAGGGCTGCCCGTAATGCTAATTTCCCCAAATTTAGACTTTTAAAAAAAAATATATTAAAGAGAAAGCTTGGGGTAGATGAGAAAGAGAATCAGCAATAGAGAGAGATAATTGCTCCTACTTTCGCCAGCCAATTCTTGGAAAATTTGCACATGGCACTCTAAGGTTCAGAAATTAAACAACGGGCTTTACCAATTTACAACCAGTAGAATAGAGACGGGACCCAGTCATCTCTTACAGGATGCTGCATCGCCATGCTAGGATGGAACAGTGGGAGCTTACAATCCACCAAATCTGGAATGCACCAGCTTAAACCTGTATTGGGGTCCATTTTCCATAGCTGGGGATGATGGGAGTTTCACCCCAACAGATCTGGAAGGTAATCAACTGGACAAGGCTACAGTGAAAACAAATGACAGGTTTTATATTTAAATCCAGAGAACTTCCCTGATTTTGTCCTCACCAAAAGCACGGGGAGCAGTTCAAGGCTGAGAACAGGAAAAGAAGGGCGAGGGGCTTGCATTTGTACAGCCACGATATACTTGCCCCACAAGAGATGTTTTGATTCCTTCCTAACATCTTCAGAATCAGATTGCCCTACAGCCATAAAGGGACAAGAGAAACGGCTAGCCCATTTTAATCTCTTGACGAGTTGGGATCCTAGTTCTGATTCTAGACTAGAATCAGACTTCTGATTCCGATTCTAGACATCAGCTAAGCAGGCTTGTCGGATTCTCCCTCTTGAAAAAAGTCCTAAATCAAAGATTGCCATGAGATTACCATTATTGTGTCTCAATTTACTTATGAGCAATGCTGGCTCCGTTTTTGGGTGTAATCGATGCCCTGTTCTAGTCTCTCTGCCACAATAGCTTAGTTTTCAGAAGGCCTTTGGGTGTCTTCCTTACAACAATAGTACAAAATAGATCAATAACTTCTGCCATCTATGATTGTCCAGGTCTGTGCAGGCCAGAGATGGTAACCCTATGATTCACTGCTGCTCAACCTCAGCAATGTTAAGATGTGTGGACATTAGGGCAGGGTTCCTCAACTTTGGTGACTTGAAGATGGGTGGACTTCAACTCCCAGAATTCCCCAGCCAGCATGGCTGGCTGGGGAATTCTGGGAGTTAAAGTCCACACATCTTAACATTGCTGAGATTGAAAAAGACTGCTATGATTCCTTCTCTGACCTGAGAATACAGGAAAGGCTGGAGTGTGAATTTAATGAGAATACAAGCCCATAATGGCTCTTTATGACTCGGCTTGCACAACACAGTTAGATTAGCCTAATCTGGGGTTGGGTTGTTTGTTGTTCAACTTGGCCGCTCTTAGCTCGATGCACAAATCAGGCCATCATGTGAAACCATTACGTGGCTTATTTGTTTGAGGACATTGAGGTGAGCACCATCATTGAGTTTTGCTAACTGGTCACAGGCTAAAGTGCACTGTGTCAGCATAGCCTACATTTAGGGAAACATCCCTAAAGCATCACACCCCAATTAAAACATAAAACACTAGGGTATTCAAAAGATCGTTTATCTGTAACTGCTTATCCGCATCCCTCCTGTATTTCAAAACATTTCCTGCAATCTTCTTTTGATGACAGTTGCATCCTGCAATTCTCCCTTGACTTCTTACAGCTCTACCAGAAGGTAAGTGTACATCTGCTGGGGAACAGCAATGCAGTGAATCAATCTGAGAACTTTTACAAGTGGATTATGTCCTGTTAAGAATGGCAGACCAGGAGTCCTTGGGTGATCCATGAGGGACCAGGAACTCTACCCAAGGAAAAACAGGCGGAGCTGCCTAAAATCATGGGCCTTGGAATCCAAAACACAAGGTTGAGAAAAGGAACACTGTTTTCTGGTTGGTGAGCCAAGTTAACCCAGCTCTGAAGCACCCACATTTGTTACGGTCAGCACAGTGACAGGTAGCCTTCTAAGAAGTACGTGTAGGTGTTCACAGGGCTACCGCTTACAAGAGACACAACCTTAAGCAAACATGTTCAGAAACAGAGAACTACTTAAGTGCCCTACTGCTCCTCCCAAAGGCACAGAGATTAATGGAATATTTCAAAGGCTCTGTGCACTGCCTAACCATAGAAGCTCTTACGCTGAGCATCTGTCCTGGACCAAAAGTGTTCTAAAGCGAACAGATATCTCCCTGACATGCAAGGGCAAAGGCTGAAACCACCCCAGTATCACGCTGGCCAACCTTTTCTGAACCCAACGCTTGAACGTTGAAGGGTTGGAATCAAGAGAAGAGGCAACACAAAGAAATAGAATTTGAGTTGGAAAAGCTTGTTCTGG
The DNA here is from genome assembly GCF_059951505.1 of Python bivittatus. Classification (NCBI taxonomy): domain Eukaryota; kingdom Metazoa; phylum Chordata; class Lepidosauria; order Squamata; family Pythonidae; genus Python; species Python bivittatus. The sequence continues at coordinate 5,134,359 of NW_028277095.1, read as the reverse complement.
TGTTAAGGTTGGGAACAAGTTCACTAAGGATAGGGAGACATATGGGGGCAGGGGGGAAGACTTAAGGAAAATGAATGACTCAGTCTCTTCAAAAATTATTCTGATTTAGGCCCAGGAGAGATTCTGGAGAAGAGGACAGCAGAGGATGAGATGGTTAGATAGCATCACTGAAGCAATGAGCATGAAACTGAGCAAACTGAGGGAGGCAGTGAAGGACAGGAAGGCCTGGCATGATATGGTTCATGGGGTCACGAAGAGTTGGACACGACTTAACGACTGAACAACAACAAAAGAGATTCTGGATTGTGCTGAATTTAAAGGCACTGGCACCAAGAAGTGATGAATTCAACCAATAGGGTCAAGTTTCTTTTCCGCCATAACCGCCTGTGTTTCTCCCCAGGCATATTGTAATCTTTTATTATTTTTATTTATTTATTTTTAGCCTTCCAAAGAGCTCAAGGCAATATACACACACCCTGATTTTTTTTTTTTTTGGTCTTCTGAAGGAGATGACAGAAAGACACTGATGGCCCGAACTACACAGTGGGGTGAGAAGATCCTTGGATCCATGCATCATGGAAGGCTTAACAGTTGGGTTGGGGAATAAGACTGGTCTGACTAGCTTCTCCTGGCACTTCTCTTGGATCTCAATGGGCTGGGGCAAAGCAGCAGCTTTGCCTCTTTCACAGGCATCATTTGAATGCCAGGTTAGAGCAGCTAGGGTGGCTCCCATCTAGGTAAGCCTTTAAGTGCCCACCAATGTCTCCAATGTGAGAGTTGGTTCCCAGGCTGACCAAGATCCAGGAGACGATTAGGTAAACAACCCATTGCAAGTTTCTCCATTATCAGTGCAAAGACCCACTGGGTCACAGGAAGACTATTAGAAAATCAAAAAGCCTTTACCCTAATGTAGGGTTCCTCAACCTTGGTGCCTTGAAGATGGGTGGACCAACTCCCAGAATTCTGGAAGTTGAAGTCCACCCATCTTCAAGTCCCCAAGGTTGAGGAACCCTGCCCTAATGCACAGAGGGTGGTTCTAAAGCAGGGTTCCTCAACCTTGACAACTTTAAGACGGGTGGACTTCAACTCCCAGAATTCCCCAGGCTGGCTGGGGAATTCTGGGAGTTGAAGTCCACCCGTCTTAAAGTTGCCAAGGTTGAGGAACCCTGTTCTAGATGGTAAATGGTCCAGTTTTTAGAATGTTGGAATTCTTGTACTCCATCTTCTCACCACTTTTTGCTAAAGAGATTCTGTAAGAATTGTGTTTAGAAAAGGATCGCTTTTGCTTTAGGCAGCTGCCAAAGAATTTAACACCACTCCTGGATCTTTCCAAAGGCACAAAACAGGGTAATCCTGGGGAAATGATTCTTTGAGTTTCTTTCTGATAGTTGGAATGGATCTTGGGGAGAAATTCAGTTGAGGTACTCCCCTTGGTACCCTCTCAAAAGCAGGTGGGATGACCAGGTAGGATGCGTTTGGCCTGTGGGCTACCAGTTTCCAATTTATGGCAATAGCAAAAGCATGCAGAAACTCTGAACTAAATCTAATGCCACCTAGTGATGAAACTGTATGAATGACATTATCCATAAAAGGAGCCTCCTAGATTAAAATCCAACAGACCATCCCAGCCTTTTCAACCGAGCACCTTCCAGCTATGGTCAACTACAATTCTCATCCTTCCTAGCTAGAATTGGAAAAACTGTTAGATTCATGATGCAGTAGGGCCATCTCTTCTGGTGTAATCTAATGTGTCATAGACCCATACAAATTCTAGAAGAGCTTTGGAAGTTTATCTCACTTTCAAAATTTTGAAATACACTCCTTCCTTCCTGCCCATTTTTTTAGATTTTTAAAATTCTACCTTTATTATTTTTATAAATAACTCAAGGCGGCGAACATACCTAATACTCCTTCCTCCTCCTATTTTTCCCCACAACAACTCTGTGAGGTGAGTTGGGCTGACTGGCCCAAAGTCACCCAGCCAGCTTTCATGCCTAAGGCGGGACATGAACTCACCATCTCCTGCTTTCTAGCTTGGGGCCTTCACCACTAGACCAAACTAGCTCTCTCCTTCCTTCCTTCCTTCCTTCCTTCCTTCCTTCCTTCCTTCCTTCCTTCCTTCCTTCCTTCCTTCCTTCCTTCCTTCCTTCCTTCCTTCCTCCCTCATTCCATAATATTGGAAAAGCAGCTGGAGACATATTCTAAAAATAGTGCTTAGTTTGGAAAACCACAAGTTCTGGGATTGTCCAAGAGTTAGATTATAAATTGGCAGGTATTTGTGCCCCTGAGATTGAACTGCTCACAGATGAAGAGGGAGAAGCACTCTGGCATGTTCTGCATTACTCTTTTAGCATTATTGTCATCTGCCACAGGATTGCACACTAGGAATATTTGGCTCAAATTGCATTCTGAGCATCTACTATATGTTTGTGTGTCCCCTGTCTGGATTCACTCCCACCTCAAATAACGTAGTGCAATGTTTCTCAACCTCAGCAACTTTAGATGTGTGGACTCCAACTCCCAGAATTCCCCAGCCAGCCATGCTGGCTGGGGAATTCTGGGAGTTGAAGTCCACACATCTGCAAGTTGCCAAGGTTGAGAAACACTGATCTGGTGCCTATTCCAAGCCCTCCCCGACTGTGATGGAATGGAATTATGAAGGCCAGGCTCAGGGAGATAAACATTTTCTTAGCTCACCAGAACCGCATGAGAGGAACAAGAGGATGAGACTGGCACCTCCCTGAGGAATTCACACTCTTGTGGCTGGAGGACTTTGGGAACTGGGGTTTTAGTCTGGGAAGATTCTTGCTAGAGGTTGTAGCTAATAAACATAGCTGGACTGAATTGTCATTGTCTCTTGGAGTTCCTTGGACTAGGCCTGACACCTGGCACTTACAGCTGGTGCACCAACTTGTCACCTGTGAACTTGTCCTCTAGTTTTTCCAAGCTTATGCAAGATTTCTTTGCAGTCCCTCTGCTACAGATTTTGAGTAAGCTCTGAGGCACAGGATCCTAGTCACTCAGTAATCTGTTTTTTTTAAAAAACACACACACACAAGGGCATGTTCGCACAACATACTGGAGCAAGCTGAAATAAAGTTGGGCAGCGTGTTGCTCAAGTGCGGCTGCGGGAAACCAGGCCTTGTCTTGCTCTGTTTCAAATAAATACGGCTGTGTTCAGCCAGCATGACTTATTCATTTGGGAAAAGTAGGTTTTGAGAACACAACGGTGTTTTCGGATCCCAGGTTAAGCTCAAGTCTGGAAGGGAACCGGACCGTCTCATGCAGCCAAAGGTGTCTGAAGTATCTCATGATTTCAAAGAAACCACCACCACTCCAATGGGATGCCAAGCTCTGACCCTTTTTCAAGCACATGGTTGCCTCCCAGCAGCATCATGCTCATTACAACATTTGCCCTCTCCACTAATGGCTCTAACGCATCCTTCCAACATAGAGCCCTTTGAGTGTGTTGGAGGTTAACTTCTGCAATTCCTAACTGGCTGGGAATGAGAGACTGCCAAATTAGGAGAATCATGTTTTAAAAAAGCATACATGCATATACTGAACATACATATATGCTTGGACATGATCTATATATCATGCATATATATGCACCTGGCTAAGGTTGTGTAACATGTCAGCCTAAACTGCGGTTGGTTCATTTGAGCTTCAGTGCCTCTGGCCATCACCATGGATCAAGTCAGACCCTCCCAAAGACAATTAACTCACCTCTGGGTGAGGACACAACTTCTGGTATCTGGCCAATCACAGAGCACCAGCCATCTCTGAAGTATTCCTAGCTGCCACAAAGGAGGCTTGGAGGCTACTTTATCCTGATACTTGGTGGGGTGGGGGGTAAATAATAAGAGTAATAAAACAACAGGGTAGAGCAGTGTTTCTCAACCTTAGCAACATGAAGATGTCTGGACTTCAGCTCCCAGAATCCCCCCAGCCAGCATACTGCCTGGGGGATTCTCAGAGTTGAAGTCCACGCATCTTAAAGTTGCTAAGGTTGAGAAACACTGGGCGTGGTGGGCTGTGAGAATAACCTTGAAGAACAGGAGGAAGAGTTGCAGCCAAGGCAATGGCTAAGATAAGATTTATAAGATAAGATAATAGTAAATATAATAATAATAATAATAATAATAATAATAATAATAATAATATAAGATAAGTTAATAAGATCATAAGATAAGATTTATAAGATTCTCTTATCAAGTTAAGAGAAATCTGAGTCCAAAGCAGAAATGTAATTTGAGAAAGCGTCTCAGACTGGACCCTCCCTAGTTCTCTTTAGGATAAAGGCAGGGAAGGGGGAAGCACATTCAGAGTTGCAAGACTCTGTTACTGTAACCCTATAATAAAAGTAGTTTTAGTATTCATACCTTTGGTGTTCAAGTCTGGTCTACCTTGAAGGGCTGACACTGGGGTAGAGTCAGACAGGGGTCTTAACCATCCATCCTCTTTTTGTGCCTTTTCTACCCCTTCTTGTGTGCAAGACGAACCCTAAGAAGGAATCAGATGGAGGGCCTGATCCAGCCCCAAAATGCCAGGACTATTCTAAGATTTTGTCTGTTTCAGGGCAGAAAAAGAGAGTTAGCACTCCGTTAACCATTCCTTCCATGTTTGCACAATACACTTCAGCCCCATACAGCCCCAGGTGTTAGTTTTTGAAGTTCGATGGGTTATGGTGTTTATGTGACACCCTAATGCCTTCTTAACCTTCTTAAGGACTGGATAACTTTCATTGCCCAAACAAAGCTGATGGGTCCCAGGAAGAGTGCTTAGATCTTCTAGGTTTGCCCACCCCATCTCTCTGCTTCTTCCTTCTTTCCTTCTAACAACACTAAGCTCCAAGTTGTCTTCTAGTACCTTATTTCAGCTCCAGGCATCTACCACCCATTTGTTTCCTTGGATGTCTGCTTTTCAGATCACAACTGCTCTCTCGCAATACTTTCACTCAATTCCCAATCTTGAACCACTTCCCCAACCTGCTATTTTCTTCTTAACACGCTTTGTCTGATCTTAAGCAAAGTGAAACTTCATCACCTCCTGCTCTATCTAATTAGCGTCTTACCAAATACCATCTCATCTCTGCCCTCGTTCTTAAGCCTTATCCTTCGTCAGTTCTTCCTAAAGAGCCTTCTTTTTCCAGTACCACTTCTTCAGCTTCCTTCAACACCCAAGGTTTTCAACCCCAGCAAAAAAAGACGAATTTCCTTTCTCTCTCAGAAGTTAGATTACAAATTATTTATTTCTCTGGATCACCCCATAAGCCCAGCCAATTGATGCCAGATGTTTCAGAGCATTATACTGTATCCAGAGGTTATCTGTTCACAGTGCCCTTAGTGTCTTAGTAATTTTTTTCACGGTGCCCTGCAGTTCCCAAACTGTGTACTGTACACTCCAGTTTGGGAACTGTGGGCTTAACAGAAGAAGCAATCTCATGGAGATGATGCAGGATATTTTGAATGTTGGAGGGAAACAGGGTGGTACTAGGCTAGCAATTCACAGTGTCCAACAGATGTCAAATAACCCTTGGAAACTGAAAATATCCCACAGCACCCCTGTGTTTGCTGCAGCGCCTTGGGGTGCCATGGTGCAGATTTGGGAACCACAGCATTTATCCTTATGTACAGAGACATATTCAACTTCAGGTCCCATAACTCCAGGACACCATGCCCAAAATATCTGGAGGCACCAGATTAGAAGAGGCTATCACAGTATATTCTTGTACATGGATTCAAAGGTTCATATTCTTCTGATACTGCCTTTCTGGAATGGAAATACTTAAAGACACTAAGTTTATCTTCTGGCTGGGCTCACATATTCTGCAATACCATGATTTGTTCAATTTAATCATTATTCAAGCCAGACTGGCCACATTAGCACAGCATTAAGCTGTAAATTGTGGTTTATGTACAAAGCTGTGTTGATGTAACATGCTAACCCCCCAAAAATCACATTTATGGCTTAGTGGAATGGGTGAACCCAGCCACACAAAGATACCTTGTACAGGATGTGCCTTTCCTCTATCTGCCATTCCTTAAGCTGAGATGCATCTTAAAGAGCAAGTAGATGACTGAGGAAGCTTTCTCGACATGCTTTTCTTGTGAACAGTTTTCAATAGAATGGAAAAGAAAAGTTAACACCATATCTGTCCAGATTAGTCCCTTCTGCCATCAGAGATGTTTGCACAGACAGTTTAGGCCCTATCTGCTCGTTTCTTCTGAATTACAGCCAAGGAAAATCCATGTCAATATGAAGTAAAGCTGACAGATGGGCATTAACCAGCAACTCACGGAACAAGAGTAGTCTTCTCATCTTTGAGCAATTTTATCTGACCACTGTTGGCTCTACAGATCATTAATCACACTGGTTTTTTTTTTTTAAAAAAAGCTAACCCAAAAATTCTGCCCACAATTCTTTCAAAAGAAGAATCTCATTCCCCAGACCAAACCTATTCTTCACTTTTCTATAGAATATCTCAAAAACTGCATCCAAAGTTATGTTATCTTCCACATTATTGGTGATAACAGCTTATACCCTGATTGCTTGGCATCTGCAGTTTAATTTATCAGGGTAGTGATGGATGCTGGAGCAAACTGCCCTAGCTTCACATATTCTCCAGTGGGGCTGAGCTGTGTGCAAACGAGTCAGGAAAAAGATCTTAGAACCAAATGAAGGTATTAGTGTGTAGCAGCTATGAAAAATCCATGCAAGGGATCATTAGTCAAAGCTAAAAATAAAACTAAAAGCTAAAAATAAAACTAAAAGCTAAAAATAAAATATGGAAAAGCTAAACGCTAAAAATAAAAAAAAAATATAGAAAAGCCAGGACATCAGCCTGGCAACTACATGCAGATTAGTCTGCACTATCGTGTTTCCCATAGCTACCTGCGGTTGCAAAAGTTAAACCATGAAAGAACTAGACAGGAGGAAAATCGACTCTTTCGAGCTGTGGTGTTGGAGAAGGCTCCTGTGCATTCCTTGGACAGCAAAGGTGGCAGACAAGCAAGTTCTGGAGTGTATAAAACCAGACCTATTGCTGGAAGGCAAAATCACAAAATTCCGCCTTACTTATTTCATCCATGTCATGCGATCAACTCACTGGAAAAGGCAGTTATGCTCGGAATGGTCAGTGGTAAAAGGAAACGAGGCCACCAAAAAGCATGATGGCTAGACACCATCAAAGCCAACACCAGCCAGAGCATAAACAACTGAAAGAAGCCATACAAGATCGGAAAATGTGGAGAGAGCTGGTCCGTAGAATGGCCGAGAATCGGACATGATTCAGTATCATCATCATCAAAAATAAAACCATTAATGCTGTAATGTATTCTAACATCAGAAATACTGTGTACAGTTCTGGTTGCTTCTTTGCAAAAAAGCATGGAACAAAGCTGGAAAAAGTGCAGAAGGCGGCAACCAGAATGATCAGAAGACTCCAAACATCTTCTCTAAAAAAAATCTAGAATCTCTGAGGGTCTTAAGCCTTAAAAAAAAAAAAAGGCAACTTAGGGGTGACAGGTTTGAGGACTTTAAAATTATACATGGCATGGGGAAAATGGACAGAGAGAAAACACTAGAACCAGGGGCTGATAGGAACAAGATTTAGAACAGATAAAAGGAAACCCTTGTTTACCCAGCATGTAATGAACTAGTGGAACCCATTACCACAAGACCTGCGACTGAAATAACACTCAATCCTAGGTTGGGGCCAGCATATCTCCAAATATCAATTCCAGGTGAACAATGGTGGGAGGGTGGCCAGTTTGCCATTCAAATTTCATGTGTAGACCTTGGCTCAAATAAAAAGAAGGAAAAAAGAAAAGAAAAGAAGCCGGGGGGGCCACACACACATTCATATTCACAATTAAATCTAATCTGTTTAATGAGATTAAGTTTAGAGAGTAAACTAAAGAGTAAGTTCAGGACTGGAGTAAAAAATGTTGAACTGCTCATGCTTAGGCTGTTGGTGTCTACTCAACAGGATATTTAATCAAGATGGGAGTTCTCCTCTAAATGTTGAAGCTTTGGTTCCAAAGGGTCATTCTCATGCTGAAATGTGCTCATGGTTAGGCTGTTGGTGTCTACTCAGTGGGGGAGGTTTATTCAATATGGGCGTTCTCCAATGGTCAGAAGCTCTGGTTGCAATGGGTCATTGTCATGCTAAACACGATCAGACCGCTTGGCTACGCCTAAATGTGGTAAATCAGAACCCATCTGCTTTTAACTCATGTGCTCCACCAAAAAGCAAGGAATGCATTTCTGCCCATGGGAACACCAAAGTACCTATATATGCTACAGTTTCACTTTTGCTCAACTTGGGCCAAGATTTGTACAGTAATCTCCTGACCCTGTTTGGACTGCAAATACAGGAAAAAGTTCCATGTTGACTTACAGTTAAAAAAAGCCAAAAACTAATGACTCGCAAATAACCTTTTCCCTTTGTTTATATACATGACGTGCTCCAATTTCGTACTGTTGTTGGGAATGACTGCAAAAGCAAGACCCGAAATCAATTCTCCTGTCCAAGCTTCACCAAAATGAACAAGGGCAAGGAGCATTATGCAGGAGAACACCTAGGCTCCAAGTGGGGCATCTGTGGATTCTTCAAAATGCACCCCTAAGACAGCTGCATTATAGCTTTAAGGGTCTGGGGTTTAATGGCATTATTTCATTGTAACACGTGTTTCCTGATCCTTCTGCGGGAAGAGTTAGAAACCCTCCTCTGGCAATGGAAGGGCAACAAAAAACCCAGCATGTTTTATTAACTTCACACCTTGTCCGTGGGCAAAATTACTCAGGGCATGCTATATTCTGGCACTGCGGCTATTCTAATCTGCAGCTAGAGAAGTTGGATGCAGTTTCCCGGCCCTTCACCCACTAAATCTGGCCCAACACCGGAAGGATCTCATTCCGGAAGGATTTTCTGTCTCGCTTTCATTCTATTTGATCAGCTCGCTTGTTTTCCAGCGAGTGAGACACATCTCACAAGAGAGAACCTCTGACAGATGAGTTGAAAAAGTTATTTTGAAAAGACAGGAGTTGCTTTTCCCCTTTTGTTGAGGCATCGCACACATCTGCCTGATTCTAGGTTGCTGCACAGCAGCTGGGAGAGTCGCTTTGCAGGCTGTTGACATCCAAGTAATAACAGGCAACAATTCTGCTTTTCTCTTGCCCATTCTGCTAAGTCAGCAGAATGTACGTCTGAACAAACATACGTAGGACGGGGCTGCAAAACCTGCTCAAGGAAGTAACCCCGGTCATCCTGATGGGCCTTTTTCCGAAACCACCTTGTTTCATACGTAATGCGTGAAGGACTGGGTTCACCCATCGCTTCAAGCTATTATTTGCTTAACAATGGCTTGTTCAATAAGCCACAACTGCCTGGGCACTGGGTTTGTAATTATCTGCCCCAGAGGCTACTTTTCCCATAAAATCATCAGCCAAACGTGCACGAAGGCTGTGATAACTGTCCATGCAATGTGTGGACAGAGTCCATGAGACATGAATTCCATGCATGATATGGAGCTCAATAGCCTACAAAACCTTTTGCTGGTTTTGGTCATAACCTTCTGCGTTAGAAGCCTTGAGGCAGTCACCCTGTTGCATCCCAGCCACCAAGATTTAAAAGCATGCTCCCTATGATTCTGGAGATACGCATAATCACAGAAGAACCTGCATCTTTGCAAAACATGCCCTGGGCAGCAAAAAGCACTAAGAGTAGGCACCTTGCCCAGACTGGCACCGATGCGCAATCTTCCACCTTGACTTACCCTTTTTGAATTCCTCCAGCATGGCATCCAGCTTGGTGTCATGGAAGACAAAATGGACCGGGTGGTTGTAGAACTTTGTGATCGTCTTGAGGGTGGTGCAGTCATCAGGGTCCACAAAGGCCAAGTCCTTGATGTACAGGATATCTACAATGTTGGACCGTTCCTCTTCAAAGACTGGTATACGGGTATAGCCGCTTTCCATGATTTCAGACATGGTGTTGAAATCCAAGATGGCATCACTGTTGATCATGAAGCAGTCATGAAGAGGGGTCATGACATCCTCCACTGTCTTGGTCCGAAGCTCCAGTGCCCCCTGGATCATGTTCAGTTCCTCCTTCACCAGATCATTGTACGGTTCAGTGATCTTCAGCATCTCCACCAGCTTCTCCCGGTTGTAGACTGTGCCAATTTCTTGGCCCAGCACAAAGTCTAGGAGCTTGCTGATGGGGTAGGAAACAGGGAGGGTTAAGAGCATGAAGACCTTGGTGAGAACAATGGTATTGGCACCCACAGCCAGGCCATGACGGGAGCAGAGGGCTTGGGGCACAATCTCCCCAAAGATCACAATCCCGGAGGTAGAAGCGATGACGGCCACCAGCCCAGAGCCAATGAGATCGTCCAGCAGGATGGTGAGGGTGGTGTTGACCAAGACGTTGCCCAGCAGGAGCGAGCAGAGCAGGTAATTGCCCTTGCGTCGGATGGGCTCGATTTTGCGGGCGTAGCGCTTCTCTGTCTCGCTGCCACAGTTCTGGACAATGCGCAGCTCCATGGGGTCCAGGGCCATGAGGCCCAGGTTGAGCCCACTGAACATGCCGGAGAGCACCAGGAGGCCGATGATGAGGATGATCTGCAGCCAAAGGGGGAGCAGGTGCTTCTTCTCCTCCACCACGCGCAGGAAGGCATCCTTGCCCTCCAGGCGCAGCCAGGGCTGCCCCGGGTCGCTGCGAGTGCACAGGACGTAGAGCTTGGAGCGCTCGGCCTTCCGCAGGAGCTGCACCTTCACGGCGATCACCGACGAGGTGGCGCGGCTCTCGCCGGCGCGGGGATGCACCACCAAGTCCTGCGTCCTCTCCGGGCAGGTGGCGTTGGTCCCGCGGGGCCAGGTGCCATTGCCGCCGCCGCCGCCGGGCAGGCCCGCCACCTCGGCGAAGTACACCGCCTGGTAGGCGCGGGCGCTCATGCCCAGCCCGTACAGGCGCAGCTGGATCTCGGCGCCCTCCTGTACCTGGAGCACGCCCGCGTCGCCCAGCTCCAGCTCCAGCTCGGACAGCGGCCGGTCGGTGTGCTCCAGCCGCATGCCCAGCACCACGGGGCCGCGGCGGGCGGGAGGCTCGTGGGCGGCGCCAGCCCGCCCGGGACTCAGCAGCAGCAGCAGCAGGAGCAGCGGCGGCAGCCCCAGGGCTCCCAGGGCTCCCAGGCCCGGCGCCGGCCCCCCGGCCTCGCCCCCCGAGCCGCGGAAGGGCCCGGCCCGGCGCAGCGCCATGTTCGACTCGCCTGGGGTTGCGGCGGCTCCGGCGACGGTGGCGGCGGCTGCTACTCCGGAGCCGCTCCGCTCACTAACTTTTGCTCGCGGAGGGGGAGGCTGAAGAGCACGTCACGGGCTCGGCTGCTTTGCATACGGCACGCCCACTCGCGCCCGCCTAGGGGGCGCCCCTTAAGGAGGCGCCGGGAAGCGGGGCTGAGTTTTTAAGGACGCGCCCCGGAGGCGGCGGGCGGCTGGGAGCACCGCAGTTCAGCCTTAACGGATAATTGCGCCTGAAGGGGCGGGGGAGGAAACACGGCCTTTTGCACATGCTCGGGGTTCCAGCTGGGGCGGGGACAGCCGGGGTCCGAGGGCCCCCCGACAGCCGCGGAGCAAGCCCAGCCCGGCCGCCCTGGCCGAGATGTTGGGGCGCCAACGCAAGCGAGGAGCGCGATGCGCGGCGCCTCGAGCGCTCGAGGGGCGCTTGGAGGGCGAGCGAGGATCCGCCGCCGCGCTGGCCGGAGACTCTGCGGGGGTGCTGGGCGGGCCGCTTCCCGCCCGTTCCCCGTCACCCTCGCCAGCTGGACCGATGGGCGCATCTCCCTTTCTGGTTCTCCTGGTCCCCCCCGCTGCCTCGGCCGGGCGCTTGCCGCTTCCGCAAAAAGGAAAGGAAGCCGTTTGCGCCCCATGGGGCCGGGCCGGGGGTCGGGCGGCTGACCGAGGACGCGGGGTGGAGCGCGGCCGGCCAGGTCCGCCTTAGCCCGAAAGGCGCAGGCAGGCGGGCCCGCACGCCCGGCCCGAGCGCGCCTTCGCCTGGCGCTCGCGGGGCGCGGAGCGCAGTTGGGCAACGGGGCCCCGCTTGCTTCCCTCGCCCCAGGCAGGGAAAACCCCCTCGCGCCGCCCAAGGAGAGGCCGCCTCGCCCAGCGGCTACCCGATGCGCCGCCTTGCAAATCCGGTCATTACCCTAAGCCGCAATGTGATTTGCCTGCTCTTTAATGTAGCCCGACACGTGAACCCGGCTAATTGTGGCTTAGTCAAGAGCTGCGGTCCTCTTCGGTTTCGGAGATCCCGCCTCGCCGAAAGGTTTCTTTTTGAAAAAAACCCAACAGCTGCTGCCAGGAGGCGAAAATTCAACAGGTCAACTTGGAGGGGGGGGGTTAATGTTGCTGATGTTACTGGTATTGTTTTTCATTTAATTGACCTCTTTTCCCTCTCCTGGAAAGCTTGAGGTGCTTAAATCGGTTTATTTAGTGAAAGTATCTTGATGCACTGATTGCTGCGTTTATGATGAGGATTATTGTATTTCAATGGTTGATTATGAACTGTACCTACCAGATTATTAGGCAGCGAGGTAAATGATTTACCAGCCGTATCCTTCTGTACTGCAGCCATCCCAGCACAGCAACAGGCACCCAAAACTGGCAAAACTCCAGGAAAACAAATAAAAAGATCAACTGAGCAGTTGCCAATCTCCTCTCGGCCTGCAAACCAAACGGGATGGGGCCTGGTGAGGCCTTTGAAAGGAGACCGCCAGGGAATTTCCAAATTGTTACCTCTTTTTCCTTTGTCCTGCTCGATTGCAACCTTGGCTGATCTCAAAAGCAAGCCAGATCAGGGGTGGTTCGTAACTAGGTGAGGGGCGCCAGGAAATCCCGTTGGCTGGGCTGGAAAGTTGGAAAAAAGCCATCCCAAAATAAACCACGTGCGTATTTTTGTCAGGATCACGCAAATGTATCCGTGAAGTCACCTGGAGTCAAATTCAGGAGAGCCTTTACCTTGGTTTCCCCTCTGACCTGCTAGAGAGCAGCACCCAGCTGACCTTGGCTGATCTCAAAGAACCAAGCCCTGGTTGGACTGGTTAGGAGGGGGCAGGGGCAGGCAGGAGAATACATAAAAACGAATGGGAGGGGACAACATCAGAAAGTCCCAGGCTACCCTGGGAAGGAAAAAAGAAACCTCAGAAAAGGAGCCAGTGGCAGGCCACCCCATAATATTGTCCATAAACCATGGATGGTTCAGTGAAGTCACTGGGATGGAGCTCAATTCAAAGGAGCCTTTAGTATTTTTACTGCTACTGACATTTTGATTGATTGATTTTATGCCATCAAGTCAGTATCGACTCTTAGTGACCATGTAGATAGATTTTCTCCGGGAGGATCTGCCCCCAACTGTGTCCTTCAGGTCTTCCAACGGTGCCACCATAACTGAGTCCATCCCCCTTGCTGCTGGTCATCCTCTTCTTTCCTTCCACCTTTCCCAGCATCAGAGCCTTCTCCAGAGAGCCGGGTCTTCACATCATGTGTTCGAAGTAGGATAATTTGAGCTGGTCATTTGTGCCTCGAGGCTGATTTGTTTAAATAACCATTTGTTCATTGTCTTTGCTACCCATGGTGTTCTGAGGAGGTTTCTCCCATACTTCTCCAAAGTGTCGGCCCTCTTAGCTTACATAAAGTGTTGCAGGAAAAACTGCTGTATTGTCTGCACAATTCTGGTCTTTGTAAATACAGCTACTGACATTACCACATTCATCAAGTAAGGGAGGGACCTGAAATGGGAGAGTTTTTTCTTTTAAATCATCCCTTCACCCTTTTATTACACTGAACCTCTCGTATTTGGCTGGACTCGGGGGGAAGAGGCCTATCCACAATTTCTTAACCATAGTATACAAATTCACTGGTTGCTCACATCACATTGAGCCATAAATCAAACCTACCTTGCTGGATTTGCACAAAGCACTATGTTCAGCATCTTATGCAAAGGCACCCTTTCGTTCCTGATTTAAACCCCAACTTTCTGTCACTCAGTGTCAGCAGGGTGAGCAAAAACCTCTGAGAGATTCTTTTTAGGGACTTCTCCCCTCTTTGCTTCAATTATTCAGGAGTTTCAGGTTTACTTTTTTTTTTCTTTGAAAAGCCAGTAATGGCAGGAAGAACTGTAAGTGCATGCTCATAAGACCTTCTGATGTCTTCCATCTCCATTAATGCTTTCTCAGCAGAAGGGATGTTGGAAGGCAGGCTGCATCCTTTGGGAACACACTCGAGTGAAGTAAGTATATCTCACGCTTCATCCAAGGTGGCTGGGTGTGCACATCACGCTTAATTCTGGTGTGGTTGAATGTGTTGTATGAACCTGGAGCAGGACCCAGATTGATTTTGGGAGCTTAGCTTGTCATGATCCAGTATCGTTCCATGAACACGTGGACAATGCCGGGAACTCCAGTAGGCTAGGCAGGAATGGCCCAGCAACATCTCTGCTTTCTAGCTTCATTCTTCCAAGAAAGGCTGTTGGTTTGGATTTACAGAAAAGAGATTTTGTAAGCTAGGCTTGCCAGTTTAAATGCTGTTTTTTTAACTCCTCAGGATCAGGCTTTGGGGGTTTTATAGTAAGCTTGAAGCTTTGGTTAAAGAGCCACCTGTGTTGGAGGAGATAAAATGATGGTGTGATGTTCTCAAGCAGGACTTCTTCATTGAGCCTTTGTGTAGATGTGATAAGCATTATCCACGAAGAACCAGTCCATCATGCAACACAATCTTCCCCTATATTCTGTAGCCATGTAGCTGAGAATTGTGGGAGTTGTAGTCCAATCCCTCTGCCAGATAACAGGTTAGAGAAGGTTAGGTTTTGCCCCACAAATCAAAGTGGTACGCTTTTTCCCAGAGGCTGTTTCTCTCCCCCTCTCCTAGGTCCTTGGACTGTCTTGCCTTCAACCCTACTTTTCATTTGATTTCATTGCACGTACTCCATTTTAATAATCAAAATGACTTTCTTTTGCTAAGAGAAAGATGCTCTTAAGTTGAGATTGACTCTTGGTGACTCCGTATAATTTTCTTGGGTACGATATGTCATCTTCATTTGGGATGTTTTTTAGTACCCAGTCCAGCCTACAGCCCTGGGATTTGCTTGTGATCTCTCATCTGAATAGTATCCCAGGCTGACCCTGCTTAGCACAGGCAAGGTCAACCCAATGCTGCCATCTGCTGAGGCTTTTCTGTTAACGCCCTCCTGAGCCTACAACGCAAAGTCCCTTGGCATTGTGTGAAGTTTTTCCCAGCTTCTGCAACATCATTTGAATAACTGATCTTTCACATGGGTCATCCAGTTCAGAAACATTACATCTTGTCATGCTGTACCTCCACCAACGTTGTGGGCATGTGTGTGCTGCAAACGAGGTGCCTGCCAGCGATTATCCAGTGATTAAGTTCGCTCTCTCCCTGACTCATCTGTAATTCAGCGTGTGGTCCTGAGAACCCAGCAGCCTATGGTATATTTATAACATCATTGATGAATGAAGAAATGAAGCAATTGGCGTGGGGTGGGTGGAGGCATCAGCAACACTAATGAGATCAGATCCAAAGGTGAACAAAATGATACTGGTAAAGTGAATTTCCAGAATTTTTCTTGGGGCATGATGGCTTCACTCTCCAGATGTGCAACAGTTTGAACCATTGGCATCCTGCTTTATCATTAGCTTCCTCTGCATTTTCTCTCTGATGTTTTTCCAAAATGACCGTTGTCTTGCAAAAGAGAATTACCTTGGTTTTTTTTTTTAATTGATTATTCCCTTTTTCTTTGAATAGAAGCAGTCATAGGCCAGAGAGAATTCTTAAACGTAGAGAAGAACAAATCACACTGAAGAGAAAACTGAATGACTTGTACCAAAGGGAGCTTGCTCTCTCATTCATTTTTGTGTGTGTCAGTGTGTGTTGCTAGAGGGAATATAGTAAATATAGTCGCCCAGAGTCCTCTATTGTGGGGAAGTTGGGCAGGGGAGAAATCACATACATACATACATACATACATACATACATACATACATACATACTTGGACTTTCAAAGGGCTTTTATCAAGCCCATCACAAAGACTCCTGATGATTTAGCAACCAGGAGAAGAAATCCTGTTATGAATTCAGTAGCTTCCTTTTGGCCACTTTCCCACAACCTAAGTGCATCATCAAGGTGGTTAAAGTGTTGTGGGAATACCATAAAGAGGCCAAAACAGGCTTTGCCATGCACGTGGCTAAACTAATTCTACCAGTTAATGGTGGTGTATATCTAGTTGTGGTTAAGATGCTGACCTAGAAAGCAGGAGACGGTCCTGCCTTAGGCATGAAAGCCAGCTGGGCAACTTTCGGCCAGTTACTCTCTCTCAGCCCAACTGACCTCACAGGGTTATTGTTATGGGGAAAATAGGAGGCGGGAGTATGAGTTATGTTCGCCATCTTGAATTGACCAAATTTTTTAAAAAGGCAGGATACAAATCTAATCATCATCATTAGTCCTCCGAGAAAAAGCTGGAGAGAAAGAACAGCTAAAACAGCAACTGTCAAGTCCACAAAATCCAAACTCCAATTCAGAAGAATTCTCGTGAAACCAGGCCAGGTTCAGATAAATGCTCCTTTATTGGTTGGTACATTCAGCTTGAAGCAAAGCATTGCTAAAACTAAAGCCTGGGTAAAGCTCCCTCTACTTATTCCCCCCCTTACTACATTGGCGCCAAAATCCTTTCTCACAGACCGGTGGCCTTGTGCATTCCTCCCATTGATAGCACAGTTCTTCTCAGCCTTCTCTTACCCCTGTAATAGCAATAACCCAAATACAACTATTCCCCCCGCCAGATACAATTGGCAGAATCAAATCAAGCCAATACCGATTGACTGCTATAACTTTAAAATAACATTTGATTGATGCAGGTTCTGACAGCAACACTCTCAAGTGCTAATTTTCTGGAGTTGCCAAACTACGCATGTAACAGCCACCAGACCAATGGTGAGGGAGCTGATGATGCCATGAAAACTTGCCAATATATCCTGGAGCAAAGACTCACAGGATACCAGGTATTTTCTGGAGAAGATAAGTGGGGACTCTGTATTCTCCAGATGGTTATTTTTGACCCAGTCAAGCATGAGGTGTGCTGGCAGAACCACCATAAGGACGTTTGACTAGGTTAATGGAGGATCTTAGAAGAAAAACTAGAACAATAAAATGGACCATTCCTGCAGTGGAGGAAAGTGAATGGTGGGGTCACTCAAGCATCTGTATTGGAGCAGGAACTTTTAAATTTTAAATGGTCTGGAGTCAGAGGTCAGCAACGAGGCGGCCCGCTTTCTGGATGATACTGTATTATGTAGGGTGGTCAGAATGACAAGGAACAGCAAAGGATTTCTATGGGTGGGCAAGGGAGATTACACTTGAAAAATGCAGCTGAGTGTAGACAATCTGAACTTCCCACAGAGATGGTCTTCATACAACACTAAGCCGTGGCCAAGTGCCCTACTGTTTATTCAACAAATCCACTTGCTTGGGTTAACACAACTCCCTCAACCATAAAGTCAATCTACCAGCTGAGTTCACAGAACACAGCAAGCCCCCAAACTAGCTAACTGCATTTTAACCTAGGGTGTCATACAAATCCAGCCATAGATTGAATGTATGCATGCTAAACTATGGTTTGTTTAGGGGGCAGCACTAAAAATTCTGTACTATCCAAGAGCCTCTGCCTTCTTCCAAAGATTTGGAGCGGTAGAGGGAACTAGAGGTTTATCATTCCCAGTCGGTGTTGGCTGCGGATCCTGAAAGTAGCGTGGACCATGAGAACAGATCTCTTGGCTGGGATTAATGCTCAGACCCTCTTCCCCAAAGACCTGGGAGAACTAGACTTAATATAGTAGAGTTGGCAGAAAAAGCATAGGCAGAAGCTTCAGGAACTTCTTGAATTGACCAAATATATATTATTTCATTTCAGCCGCTTAGGTGCAGTTTTTGGTTCATACTTTCCCACCTGGTTTTTATTCGTTTGCATTTTGATGATTACTTGTTCTTAGATATAGGACCTCGACCTCCTATAAGAACCCTGGATCTCCAAGTTGTTGTGCTTCTTGACCCCAAACCCCTTGATTAATTGTTCCTTCAGTTTTGCATTTGTGCTAACCCAAATGCATTCCCAAACTGTTGGGGCCTGGTCACCCTGCTAAAAAAAAGGGGTGGGGGGAGGAAATGGAATACTTTGTTTAACAGCTTAGTCCTAGAAAAGGAGACTTCTGGTTTTGTCCACTCAGATTGCAGCTGGTGGCAACTCAGCTTCCTGGCTAGGGTGAAACTCACTTGCGAAAGCAACCACGCCCAGGTATCTGGAAACTTGGGTAGAGAGTGTGGGAGGGTGGCCACCCCAGGAAGGCATCTGGAAGGCTTCTATGTGACATGTGCTACACCTGCTTTGTGGTATGACAAAAGTAAGTTCAGTTACTGTTTTGCATTTGATTTCCCCAGCAGGCAGGCCGATATTTTGCTCTCAGTTCCGGTTGATGTTGTAACGATGATCATTATAATAGTCAGGAACGGGGCCTTGTTAGTGGCAGCACCCTAATTATGAAATTCTCTCCCCAGGGAAGGACAGAAGGCTCCCATCCAGCCTGGTTGAATGTGCAACTGCAGACATGCCAGTTTATACAAACACGTATAAAAAGCAGTTGCTCCAGGAACGTCCTGCCTTTTAGATTCCATTTTTTTTTTAAACAATGAATTTTATTGAAATGTGGATACTTTAGAGTGTTGGTTTTATTTCTTATGGACAACTGTTTGTATTCTTTTGTCCATTGCTCTTTGGGAGAAAGAGCAGTATCATAAAATAAATGCGATGGAATCTGCCCACACCTGATGCCCACTACACATTTTATTTTAAAACTGGATGATTTCTTCTGAAAGATCCTCCCCTCCACAGACATCTTCGTCTGAACAGGTTCACTAGTGGAATGGTGAAGCCTGGATGTCTTTCTTTTACTACTACACTGATAGGACAGTAAAATGACAGATGTGTTTTGCGAAGCTTACATGGGGATTTGAAGATTAGATTATAAATGTAATGGGATATGTTTTGACAAAGAATTATTCCTACTTAATGCATTAAAAACTAGCACTTATGATACTCTTATTATTCCTAAGACCAGAGATAGATTGGAAGTTATCTATTTTTCATATCTTTTTTCTTTTTCTTTTACTTTATCTCACCTTTTCTTTTCCTTTTCTTTATAATTTGTATTTTCAATTTTCTTTTTCATTTCTAACTTTTAACCTTGTAATTTTAAAACCCCAATAAAA
Source organism: Python bivittatus (assembly GCF_059951505.1). Lineage (NCBI taxonomy): Eukaryota > Metazoa > Chordata > Lepidosauria > Squamata > Pythonidae > Python > Python bivittatus. The sequence continues at coordinate 5,115,020 of NW_028277095.1, read as the reverse complement.
TATTTTAAAAAAAGAAAGAAACGACAGATGTGTTTTTTGTTTTGTTAACCAGATGAAAGTGAAAATTCTGCCACTTTTCCTTTCTAGCCCAAGTCATAGGAGAAATGGTAAAATTGTCTGTTTTCCTTCCTTCCTTCCTTCCTTCCCTCCCTCCCCCCCCAAGAAGGGATAACAAAGGCAAATGATCACTGAAAGGCCATGGTAAACACCATCTGGACAGAATATCAAACCATCAAGCAAAGGAGGGGAGTGAAATCCAGAAAGAAGTTTCTTAAGCCAGCATGATTTCTTTCCATTCCATGAGAGACAAGGGGTTGAAGACTATGGTGAAGAAAAACCCACTGACTGTAAATTGGTAATCTATGATTTAGCCCCATAGGTTGAACAAACCCAGTTTGCATGACTGAAGACTTTAGGCATGATTGAAGACTTTAGGCCAAACCAAAACTTGGGGGCTTTTCTGATCTCATGAGGATATGGATCTGAAATTCTATCAGGCAGACAGCATTAAACTCATTCCAAACTTTTTTTAATGCCCAAGATAAGTGGCACGGTGTTACAAGGAAGACCAAAGGGAAGACTTTGTCTCATAATACAGTAGAAATGCAAATGATTTCAATCCACAGCTGCAGTGAGGAGACATTCAAGAGATGGTAGAATGGCAAAAAATGATAAGGTAAAAAAGAGATTGCATCTTAGCTGGCCCAGATAGCTATTGATCTCTGACTATCTCTTCTCAGTAATGAAGGATCTTAGGACATTTAGTGCATGTAGGGCACTCGGGGCCTCTTTGGATCAGATTTCATCCAGGCTTCATTAACCACCAGAGTATTTTAGGATTTAAGTAGCTGTGATGTAGAAGGCTTACAGCCATTATTTGCATAGGGTGATCTCTGCTAGGTGGGACAGATTAGAGCAGTGTTTCTCAACCTTGGCAGCTTGAAGATGTGTGGACTTCAATCTTCAAGCTGCCAAGGTTGAGAAACCCTGGATTACAGGATTGTGAAGTGACCTGCAAATTAACAAGACTTTAGGGGCAGAACATGGTCAATGGAATAAATAATGGTTCTGTTAACTCTAAGTTTATTTAAGCTTGAGCTCCAGTATGATCTGGTAGGAAGTCTTATGATTGGAATGTAGCAGTTGAAGGACCCAGTTTGTTCAAAAGGAAAAGCTGCTGGGGAAAAGGAGGAATTGTGTTGCATGTTAAAGAGGCCAAGAGCTGCTCAGAAATCCGAATGAGTGAATCCGGCAGTGATGTTGAGAGCACCAGATTCAAATCAAATCAAAGAAATTAAAAAGCTTTGTTACGGCCATTAGACCACAGAACCCTACAGTGAAAATACATAAACCTATAATTATTAATAGAACTAAAAAGTAGACATAGAATACCATACAATTGCATAATTAATAAAGTAGCAACAATAGAGATAACAGTGGCAACCACTAACATTTATACTAATTTTTAGTCGTGGGTAGGACAGATGGCACAAATGGGGCACAAAATCGAGCAACTTGGAAAGAAATTTCAGGGTCCTAGTCAGATAGAAGAAGTGACAGGTAAGCTTTGTGCTCTCTCTCAGGGTAGTTCCTTAAAATCAAAGCAAATGTATAAGGTCATCTATCAATGCATGCCCAGCCAAAGGTAAGGTGTGGATGATGGTTTCCAAAAGCAATTACAGCTTCTTCTAAGAGGGATGAAGTCATCATAATGGGAACCTTGAGCAAATTAATCTCACCAGGTATGGTCCTGGGAAATTCCCAATTTTATCCTACCAACAACGTTTTCTTTCTAATCTTTGACATGATCTGAAGCAACAGGGAAGACTTCACTGAGGAAGTAGAAATACCAGGAGCATTGAGGGAAAGTGATCCTGTGATCCTGGAGCTAAGGCAGACTAAAACTAGGTACAGGTGTATCTTGAACTTTTCAAAAAGCAGATTTGGATGAATTCAGACCAACGATAAGAAAGAAGGGAAAAGATGTTCAGTGTGGGTGAGAGTTCCTAAAAGCCAACTGCAAAAATTTCCAATGAGGATAGTACAGGAGAAACCTTGAATTAATGAAATGTATCCAAGAGGAGTGCAAAATTCTTCCATTTTGGGAAAAAAAAAATAGATGCTTTAATTGGGATTCCTGGATGAACAGGGGGTAGGGCTCCATAGCTTGAATGGCTCTTTCCAATTTAATGATTCTAGACAGAAATATAATAGAAGCACTGATTGGAACATGAAGGATGAATTTTCACCTTCGTGAGTTTTCACGCCTTCTATTGGGGTTTGCAGCTTGGAGACAGCTGTCCTTTTCCAGCTGGGCAAGAAAGAACTTGTCCTGTCTATATGATGTCTCACCTGGGGAGTCATCCTAGGAAAGCAATAAATAGCTTGCTTTAAGATAGTCCATTTTATCTCTTGACCAACCTTTTTTTTAAAGCTGCACAGAGAGTAAATGGCAGGAGTTTGCTGTTCTATGTCTGAAGTGCAGCCAATTTCTTGGAGCAATGTTGTGGTTCTTTTAACAAGAGAGAAGGACTTAACATGCCCTTTAATAAGGAGAACTAGCTGGTGAGGCTACCGTATATCTGGTGCTGCGTGATGGAAGGAAATGTGAACAGTAGCATCAAAAGTAAAGCAGACTCCAAGTTTGATCAAATGAGGGGAAAGTAGGGCCAGGAGGAGGTATCTAGGCGATCCAGCTTCTCCTCTGAGAAAAGGGGGACTTTGCATTATTTATCAGTGAATTTGGAGACTGTGATTGTAAAAAGTAAAGAACATTCCATTTTCAGGTTCCATTTAACTTCATGAAGCTGTCCATCTAGTATTCCTGATTATTATAAATATTATTATTTTTTGTTTTCTGGAATATTTTTTCTCAACTTCCCAATTTAGTTTACAATTTAGGATTTCTTCTCGGTCCTCCGTTATTAAACAAATCCAACCTGCTTAGCTTTTCAACATCGATCAAAATCATCTTAAAACTAATTTTGGCAGCTGGGGGCTGCAATGCTGCTGCTGAGATCGTCGGAGGAGTTGGGGACAAAGTTTTCTCCTCCCTTTTCAATGTTTTAAATTTTTTAAAAGCAAGCTGATTTTGACGTGCCTGTTTCACTGCCTCGGTTTTGTTTAATTGGCGAAAGATTGCAAAACGTCGAACTTTGATAGTTTGCTGTCACGTTTCAGCTGCACCACCTTGGAGCCTCTGAATGTGAAAGTAATACTGTAGATCTAGGGTTCCCTTCTGATATGCCTAGAAGGTTGGGGAATTCTGGGAGCTGGGAGTTCTGGGAACTGGGAATTCTGGGAGGGATCGTTCCAAATGTGCCTGGAAGAAACAGGTGGAGGGAAGCAGCTATAAACCGTACACTTCTATCATCCTGACATTTAAAAAAAATCATGCTGGCATTTTCATTTATTTGTATTTTTATACTTGCTGAGATGGTGTTTTTTTGGTACTATATGTCACCAATGTTTGATTTAATGCCATCGTTATAATTATTATTCCCATTACATTACGATGTCCTTGACTGATTGTCGATGTATATGAATGGTTAAGAATGGAACCTTGCCCTGCGATTCCTCTGGTTTTGAGTTTCAATGACTCGCTCATTTGATAAATACCATTTCTTCCAGATTCCAAGCGCTATTCATCTTGCAGTGAGTTTAGCGTTCGCTTTTTTTACAACTATATTTAGCGCGGACCCAGTTTTAACTCAGTAATTGCAGAAGAAGTAGACAATGAAACCTATTTGATTCGACTTCCTGAGTTCCTGCCAGCATTAAATGGGCACCGGAAAATAATGTCACGGTGCTCTTAAATGCTACAATAATTGAACATCCTTGTTGGACCCCCAGAGCTACAATAAAAAATACTTCTGGGGTTGCAAATAAATGTGGGGGGGGGGGACGAGAAATGGAGAGAAACAGCACCAAAACCTGAGAGAAAAGACTGACACTGAAACGTAATCAAAGGCGGAAAAAGAGACAGGCAGAGTTTGGGTGCAGTGATGAGAATTGAAATTCAAGTAAATGGAAGCAGGGGAATCTCTAGGGGATGTGCAGGTCAAAAAAGTTACTTTGTTTTGACTTTTTGTCTATTTTTCTTTAATATGTACAAACGATAAGAAACAATACAGTGGAGATTTTAGTACGAAGTATGAAGCTTAAGACAGAACCCTTTATCGTATAGCGAATAGGGTGATGTATTTTACAGTAACTTATTAATGCCACATTTAGCTTTCGATGCAGAATTTGAACCATTTTATGCTGATCAACACTGGCATCTTAGAAATCATAGTTAATATTGATATAAATTTATTTTCATTTATCTTTAAAGTTGAAGTTCTCTAAACTTTAGAACAGTGTTTCTCAACCTCAGCAACTTTAAGCCATGTGGACTTCAACTCCCAGAATTCCCCAGCCAGCCATGTTCCCCATGCTGGCTGGGGAGTTCTGGGAGCTGAAGTCCACATGGCTTAAAGTTGCTGAGGTTGAGAAACATTGCATTAGAGTGTTAATAATCTCTAGTCAATATTGTAGCAATACCACGGTACTCAAATCATGTAACGTTCTGCTTATGTTTTATAGTAATGCAATAAAACAAATTAAAGAAGGAAAGGAAAGGAAAATAGTCAAGATGGCTGCAACTCTGGGCGTGAAGCCCACCCCTTTTTTACATGTGTCAAAGAGCAGGGCTTCAATCCCATCACGACCACCATCTTGCCTTTTTTGACCTCTTCTGCCCTGGTCTTTATGCTACTCTCCTGAAAAAGAATTCTTGGGAAGACTGAACACACTTGTGTGTCCCGCAAGTTGGCTGGTTTAAAGAAAATGTTTAGCAGTGCTCAGTAAGACGAAACCATCAGAGCTGAACATAAAATCAGGCGTGAGCAAATTTTGAGAGGCAGCTAGAGAGGTGGATGATTAATGCAAATACTTATTTGTTTTGTTTCCTCCCAAAGGGCCTAGAGCAATGCATAAAAGAACAGAAGCAATCTTGGATAGCTGGCATGATTAAAACTTGGTCTGTAGCTTCACTTGTAAAACGAGCTGATAAAATCCGCCCGACGACAAGGCAAAGTAGGGAATCCTTGTTTTACAAGGAACGATGGAATTCACAGTAACTGTTTATATAAGAGATAAGCCTCCTTGAAACAATTGTATCAGACCTAATGGGCATGTTAAAACACACCGGGAGGATGTAAATGTTTAAAAATTCAAATCAAACGAAAAGGACAATAAAAATAGAGTAAATGCAATAACTACGTGATGCAAATGTAAAAAAGGGGCGGTTGGGTCACACTAGTGTGGCCACCATCTTGATGTGTTTGACCCCTCTCCCCACAGACCTCCTGTTGAAAGGCAGCCTTTGGCAAAGGCCGGGAGAACTGACCCCCTCCTTCCCTCCCCGCAGAGAAGCATCCTTAAATTTGAATGACTTGAGTTCTTCTTTAAATCTAAGGCTCTGGCTAGAGTTTCTTTCTAAGGAACTCTGTGGCTGACGCTGACCACCGTGGGGGCCTCTTCTATGGTCTCCAAAGCCATTCCTGAAGTGATGCAAACACTGTTCTCGGCATGGTTGCATCAAGATGAGAAGGGCTGAATAAGGAGGAAGTGGCATAGTTTCATGGGTGTCTGCAGCAACGGCAAGGGAGGGAGCATGGCATCGTGCTCTCATTAGGCTAATCGTGCAAATTACATCATCTACACCATGTACCTGAGGTTGCCCTGGCGTGTGAGACACCCTCCTGGCTTCTACTGGTTGCCTCTATGCCAGTGTTGTCCAAACGTGGCCACTTTAAGATGAGTGGACTTCAACTCCCAGAATTCCCCAGCCAGCCATGCTGGCTGGGGAATTCTGGGAGTTGAAGTCCACTCATCTTAAAGTGGCCACGTTTGGACAAGACTGCTCTATGCAGTTGGCTTGCTCTGAGCTTAGCATGCCGGGTGAATTCAAGGGGTGGGGATGTGCTAAACCCTGGTTACCCAAACCTGCCTTAGTCTGATGCGTGAACATCACACATCAGCACAGCAATACTCCGACATCCTGAAATCGGAGAACAAAACTCATTGCAATGAAGACGATTGTTAACCAGAGCTGCTGCTTCTAATTCCATTTAAAGATTACTTCTAGTTCTGAACTTATGGGGATTCAGGTGAGAACACACCTGTCATACGCTGGGTTGCAGCAAAAACAACAAGTGCTTTGCGATTCCTTAAAAGAAACTCAAGCAATCTCAGCTGTATGAAATGTTTTATTTCATTGCGTGTGTATACACACACACACACACAACTGGGGAAAGAGAGAACCAGAAGCAGTTCCATAGAAAGAAACAAACTTCAATGAACAGATTGTAACGTAACATACTAAGTGGTGGTCTGCTTAACCAAGGTTCATTGAATAAATCACTTTTGCCTGGGTTCACTGAGTTCTGTAAGCCGTGGTTTAGAAACCACCCAGGATGAGTTCACACAACTCCCTAAACGTAAACAATGACTGTTGGGAGGTCCATGCGTTCTGTGAATCCAATCGGAGACCATTCAGTCCGGCATGTGTGAACGCAACTCTTCCCAATGGAGAAACACAGGGTTTGGGTCATTCTGTCCACGGGGCAGATCTAGAGGCTGTTGGCTGGAGCGAAACTGTTCCTGAACAAGGGCAAGATGGCTCTTTTCTTTACTGGTATGTCGAGTGGTGAGACCCAGATGATGGTTAAGCCAGGGATATTATGTGAATTACACAAAGCCAATCCGAGCAGGTGAGGGGTGGGGTAAAGCTGATGGGACCAAGGCAGCCAGAGATGGCTTCCTGCAGCAGGAAGGGGTCATCGTTTTCCCCCTTGGCTCTCTGGGTATGGGGGTGGCACCCCTGCTGGTAGGTGGTCCTTGGTGGATCTGGGCTGGCACTGCCAGGAATGGCTGAGGCTAGGCTGTGCAGAATGGCTTTACATTGGAAAGGGAAGGGGGGTGTTGATTAGGGTAAGACTCTTTAGCCAGCGATGTATGAACGTGAAGAGGAAAGTTGATTATATGTTAATTTGGAGAAAATGTGTGAGAATGAGAAGAGGCCTGAATTATGAAATGTTGTGCCTGAATACGAAGTTGAACGTTGATTGCTGAATGTAATCAGAGTCCATTTATTTATTTATCAAATTTGCCACCGCCCATCTCGTTGAATGACTCTACTGGAAGTAAAGCATGGGTGAGAATCAATGGAATAATTGGCAAATGGTTCAACGCTGAACAGACCGCTGGACGAGGATGAGTGATGTTCCCTTGGTTATTTACGTATTAATGGCATGTTTGTGGTGACGACAACGGTTGGGTCTGGGAGTGCCTGTGTACTTTTCGATGCAGATGACGCCATGTTGTTGGTTGAGAATCTGAATTATTTGCAGGAAATGTTAGGTGGTATGTGGCAACAAGGAGAATGGATCTGGGCATTTTTTAAAAAAAAGGGTGATCGTTTAACAGTCCATTGATTTGGTGCATCCACAGAAATCAAGGATGGTCTGCAAGGATAGAAAGCTATGAAGCAAGATAAGGAGTGAAGGTGTTGGTGCAGACCAGTTTTGGCTGTTTCTTCCCCCCCCCCGCACCCTTACTTTTTAAGCTTTTCAGTTCTTTGCCTTAGTCTTTATTTCTTTTCCGAGCTCTGCGTAAGGTTTCTTATCCTAAAAGGGAATAGCGTGATGGGTTGCGTGAATGTAGGCATGAAGTGAGCCGTTGTCTGTGAGAATTTATGCCAGCTTATACCCTTCAAATACCCTTTCTACAAAAGGTAGAAAGTCCAGTTGAACTGGATTCCTGGTGACTTCATGGGCAAGCGTCTCATCCAAAGATTAGCAATGGCTCACCCTGTTGTGAAGCCATCTTACATTCACAATACACCACATCAGTGTTCCTCAGCCTTGGGAACTTTAAGATGTGTGGACTTCAACTCCAGTGTTCCTCAGCCTTGGGAACTTTAAGATGTGTGGACTTCAACTCCAGTGTTCCTCAGCCTTGGGAACTTTAAGATGTGTGGACTTCAACTCCAGTGTTCCTCAGCCTTGGGAACTTTAAGATGTGCGGACTTCAACTCCCAGAATTCCCCAGCCAGCATGGCTGGCTGGGGAATTCTGGGAGTTGAAGTCCACACATCTTAAAGTTCCTAAGGCTGAGGAGCACTGCTCCACATAGTTAGGCCGTCATGAAGACACAGGATACACATTTCCTCATTTCAGACACAGATTCCACATTTTTATGAGAGATGCTCTGAAAATCAGTGTTAGAATGTTGAGGTTTATTGTTTTGAGTGATGCTAGTTAAGCCTCGTTGTGTCTCGTGCTCCTTTCTTTATACAAGTATGGCATTCAGTGTTACCTTAGCCTTTTTATTCCTCCTCAGGCTATCCTCCACAAAATTTAATTATCTCTTTCCCAACTTCTCATGAGTTAAAATATAATCTATCAGCAGCTTCTCCCTTCACATTCCTTCCCAGGCTCATGGATTGTAACAGAGCGACAACATTTTGTGACCCGCCTGGAACTCTGCACGTGCTTCTGTACATTTCCTGTTAAAGTAGAGCCTTATTTGCCTTTTCTTTTTAAGATAAAATTTATTTTTGTCGATCTCTTGTGAGATGGGTCCAGGTCTCCAAAATGGGAAGGAAGGCCTGAAACCCCTTGTCACCTGCTGCTATGCCAGGGATGGCGAACCTATGACACACGTGTCAAAAGTGACACACCACGACGTTTGGGGTGACACTCCAGCGTCCACCAACACCCGACAACTATTCTCCCTGTTTGAGTTACCATAGAAACTGAGTTTGTTTTAGTCGTACTTCATTTCTGTAATTATTTGGTGTTGCTTTATATAATACATAGCACCACACATAATTAGACTGTATTTTTTTTAAAATAAATTAATATGTAAAGAATTTTTTCTTTTGTTCGACTGAATGAAGTACGACTAAAACAAACTCAGTTTCTTTGGTAACTCAAACAGGGAGAATAGTTGTCGGGGGTGTGTGTGTGTGTGTGTGTGAGAGAGACACACACACACACACACCAGCAGAGTCAAGTTAGGCATTTTCTGAGTTTCTGACACACCGAGTCCAAAAGGTTCGCTATCACTGGGCTATGCCATAAGATCGCTGTGTGGCCTCCCTCCCCCCCCCCCTTTAATCTATCAAATGCCTTCCCCAAGGCAGGGGGCAAAGGCAGGCTGTGAAGATCCAGAGACTTTATGTAAGAGATCGCCATGCTTCCACCCTGTGGCTCAACTGTTGACAGCCCTTTGAGGTAGGCAAGGTCAAGAAATTGTTTGCCCAGATTGAAATTGTTCGCTGCCCAGAGTCACTTGGATTGAGATGGGTGGCTATAGAAATTGGAGAAAGAAAGAAAGAAAGAAAGAAAGAAAGAAAGAAAGAAAGAGAAAGAAAGAAAGAAAGAAAGAAAGAAAGAAAGAAAGAAAGAAAGAAAGAAAGAAGGAAAGAAAGAAAGAAGGAAAGGAAAGGAAAGGGGAGGGAAAGAAAGAAAAAAAGAAAGAGAAAGAAAGAAAGAAAGAAGGGAGGGAAGGAAGGAAGAAAGAGGGAGGGAGAGAGGGAGGGAGAGAAAGAAAGAAAGGAAAGGAGGGAGGGAAGGAAGGAAGAGAAAAAGAAAGAGAGAGAGAGAAGGAGGGAGGGAGGGACCGACCCCAGGGATTTGAGGGATGATCTATTGCTATTCGGGAATTGTAACCAAATCTTGGCAGCCTGTCAGAGCCCCTTTCTACTACCACTTGTACCTAAAAAAAAGCCAAGATAGAGTTATTTTGAATTTCTTTCCCAGGCTTTCCTCCTTCTCAAGCACTCGATAAGTTTTCCTCTCTTCAGGGTTTACCAATCCCGTGGCCATTTCCAGAGTTAGGCTGAGATTCCATCAGAGATACGCTGCTGAACCCCCGTAACTCTTTCTGAACAGCCACAATACACGTGTTAGTCTTTAAGTTGCCAGAAGAGTTTTCAGATATACGCTAAGTCATAGATTGCTTGGTCTTGGCTTAATAAAACTGAGAATTCAGCTCAGCATAGTGAATTCCACAAACCACATTCAAAACAGCCAGAGCCTAGCCCCAGGTCTGAACCCAGGTCTCTTTAGGACCCGCTTTGATTTCCAAATTACGGGGGCTTGTTTATATATGTCTGCGAGAGTAGTTTAAGTTGAAGTTTGCTACTTTTACCAAATTAAGCGAGGCTTCCACATTTGGGCTGCCCAGACCCAGATGTGTAGGAAACTCTTAACTCTTGGCAAACTTTTGGACTTTGTTCATAGGTGTCAAGATGATCGTTTAAGCTGGAGTTTGCTCCGTGAACTGGAGTCAGCCGCACTGAGCTCACCGGGGGTCCGTTTCAGGGATTTGAGCTGCAAAACGGGTGACACAAAAAACTCAGTTTTTGCAAGTCGGGTCTGGAAACACGGGCTTAGCCTCCCGGAGATACTCCTTAGGCTAGGCTGGAAATAACTTGAATTTCAATTTCTATCCGTTGCATCGAGCGCATCCCAGCGACACCGTCCGCCGCCCATGACACAGAGCCGTTATCCCTTTAAAGCCAGCCGGAACGTTGCACTACGTTTCCCAGAATCCTTCACGGAGCGCTCCGTCGAGACAAAGCTTTCTGCCAATCAACGGGGGAAAGGAACGCGGAAGGGGGCGGCGCCCGAGGGGCGGACCAATCCGGAGGCCGCTGGCGTCCGCGGGCCCACTCGGGGCTGGAGGAGGGAGGAAGATGGCGGCGGCGGTTCGGCGAGCCGGCGGCGGGGTTGCCGGGCTCTGGCGGTGGCTGCTGCTGCTGCCGCTGCCACTTTGGGCAGTCGGGGCGGAGCAGATGGAGGAGCACTTGAAGCGGGAGCACTCGCTCTCCATGCCTTACCAGGGTGCCGCCTCTCCTTTCCTCCTTCGCGGCTGTATCGGGTTGGCTTGCTAGGTGGAAACCCGTCCGGTGAAGCCTCTCCCAGCGACATGGTTCTTTCAGGCTCGGAGAGGCTCCTCCTGTTGCATCCCTGCCTGCTAGGCCACCGGGCTTTCCCCGGAGTTACTTTCCTGTTGGGGTTGGCAACGCTGTTGGGGTTGGCAACGCTGCCTCGGTTGAGCCCTTGCCCGTTTTGCAGAGTTCAGCGTGCAGAGAAGCGGCGGAGTGCGCTGGCATGGATGTGGGCTGCAAAGGGGGTGGCACAGAGGTTATCCAGGGCTGGGGCCAAGGTGGCAATTGCTGGTGCCAGGAGAAAATGCAATTTAAAAAATGCAGTTTCCGCGTTTGCAAAATTTCCTTGCAAAGACACCTAGCAAACCGGGAAAGCGGTTGCATTTCCGCCTGTGGGGAGTGGAGTGAATGCAAGCGGGAATCGGGGGTTCATCCCGGTGGGGTTTTTGAAATACGTCCTCTTGGCGGAAAAGCGGGCCAGGAGGCTGGGCTGAGAAAGGCAGGGTGAGGGGTGCAGATGCCGGCATTTGGGTCCAGGCTGTGCAGAGGGGTGTATCCGGTTGCAATAGAGTGGCGTTCCTAAGGTCCATCTGCGCAGGGGGTGTCCTCCTCTGCTCCCATCCGAGTCAAGCGGCTGGCTTCTCCCATAGAAATGGGTGCCAAGTGGGCATCATGGCTGCAGCTTCTGTTTTCTGGCCTGGCTACGATGCGTTGCAGCGCACAGCCAAGTGTTGTGGGGGCCAGATGGCTCCCGAACACCACCGTCATCGTTCACCTGGCCTTGGAAAGAGAAACTTTTAATAAAACCAAGGAAAGAGAAAGCCGGCATGCTGCAAAGACAAAGAACCAGCCTGCGACATGGTGTTTATTTGCAGCCTGACCTTTGGGCCTCACAGGCCTCCCCCGAAGAGAGTAGAGAGGCTTGCGGGGGGCTATTTTGCCTTCTGGCCAGTGGATGTTTCAAGACCGGCCATGTCCCCCATAGTGGACACTTGGTAAAAAGGCAGCCGGACCTCTGACATGAGACACTGTTGGGAACTAGTTTTGACCTGTGCAGGCAATCTGCCTTAAACATTCTTTGTTTTTCAGGTGTGGGATCGGCCAGTTCTTCATTGTGGGAACTTATGGGCAACGCTATGGTGATGACCCAGTTTATCCGTCTCACTCCGGATATCCAAAGCAAGCAGGGTGCTGTGTGGAATAGAGTGGTAAGGCTTAATTGCCTGAGGGTGGGCTCTGGGACTTCATTAGGGCTGAAACAATTGGCAGGTACCTTCTCTGTTGACGTTATCCTGTCTGTAGCAAAAGGAGGGAAGGGTGAGGCAATACCTAGCAAACGTCCTGCGGGAATTAAACCTTGCAAAAGGCCTGATGTGTAACCTTTATCGATTGGAAGGTGTGGTCTGATATATGCATCATATATTGCATTAAGCCAGAATTTGTTTAGCCATGGTTTGGGAGATAAAACAAGAGTTGGTTTCACACACCGCCCAGTTGGCTCCAGTCCTTTTTGGAAAGCGTTCTTCAGACCAGCAGAAAGTTGCTTGCCCTTGGCTGAAGGTGTTCTTGACTCCCAGAATTCCCCAGCCACATTTGGCAAAGTTGCTGAGGTTGAGAAATGCTGTTTTAAGGTGGCGTTGCCATCCCTCTGTTTTCTTTTAGTAAGGTTGGGCACCAAAAGAGGGGCCTGATTACCATGCGTCTCAGACGTTGTAGGAAGAGATCCGTGTTAGTCCATGGTAGCAAAACGTCAGAAGGAGCTGATAGCATCTCATCTGATTAGAAATTATATTAAAAGGTATAAGTCTCACATGTAATCTATATTTGCATAACCAACCTGTCCCCCTCTCCCCACTGCCTCACCCCAGTTTAAATCTTACATCAGTCTAGCCCAGTGTTTCTCAACCTTGGGAACTTGAAGATGTCTGGATTTCAACTCCCAGAATCTCCCAGCCAGCCATGCTGGCTTATGCCTTTAATAAAAATTTAGTTGGAAAAGGTGCTATCAAACTCCTGATTTCATGCACCACAGCTATCCATTTACACTCAGTTTCTTGCAAACAGAGCAGCGTTTGCCAGATAGATGCTTTTGGGTATCCTGCAAATCATTGCACTTTGCAAATTTCAAGACTTCCTTTATCCTGAACAATGATGAATTTTGTTATAGGTGCTGCAGCTAATAGGACCTTTTCTAAGATCCCTGAAGCAACAAAGTTCTGTTTTTTTTTTTTAGAACAACCATGAATTGATTCCTATGATTTGAGATTCTAGCCTAGGATAACTTGTGGTATCAAAAGTGAGTGGGTTGGATAATAAATGTTATTTTCCATCTCATGGTTTGCATTTTTGTTGAGGAATCGCCTGAGCTGGTTATGAACTTCAGTTGGACATCCAAGTTCTCTTTGTCTCTAAAAATTTAAACTGAGAATTTGAAAATCGTGATTCTGTATGGCTGGGTTCGTACGTTTTCCAATGCTAAGGAAGGGTTTGCTTGCTTATGGCTTCACATGTTCTGTGCCCCCAGCCTCTTGAGGCTTAGCCAGTAAAACAATTAAACTACAGTTTGGGATGATATATAAATCCAGTTTATTGTTATGTCCTGAAAGTGAACCTTAGCAAACAGTTTCCTCGCACCAAAATGTTAAAAGTTGACTGCCTGCCCTTTTGGCTTCCACAAAAGGGTGTGTGTGTCTCTTTTTTGTGGAGTTTGAGTCTCTAGTAAAAGAAAAGTCTGGAGCTCTGTTCTCACCTAAAGATTCAGAGTCCATTCCTCTTCTTGATGGATGGATGGATTGAGCAATGCTGGGCCATGCGGTTTCTCTTGGGTTAGCCTATTTCTCCATGGAAGTTATGTGCCTGGAAGGGTTTGAGCCAAGCTGTATTTTAAGATGAGAATTTCAGTGAAGGCCTCCTACCCGCTCACTGGGGATGAAGCAAGCTGTAGTCTTTCACACACCTGGAGGTCTTGGATGATGGCGGTCTTCAGGCTGGTTCTAGATATCAGGGTCAGCTCCGAGTGTTGGTCTGTTCTCCTTTCCAGAGGCATCTCTAAAAGCTGTTGGGAAAGGAAATGCTGGACAAGAAGAACTTTGTACTCTGAATTGAGCACTAGCCAGGAATTATAGGAGCTGAAGTCCAGCATGCCTGGAGGGCCTGAAGCAGGAGGAAGCTGCATTGTCGTCACGTGGGGCTCCATCTGTTGTGTTAAGCCTTAACCTGGTTTATTGGTTTTGGCTTAGGGGGCTATTGTATTTTGTATACTGTGGACTGTGGTTTAGAATTCTGTGTGAACTCAGTTGTGGCTTCTCAAGAAACCATGGTTGAACACTGGCTTAGTGATGTATGCACCGGGATTGTCTCAGTGCATTCTTGTGCTATTTATATGGCAATTTTCTTCCTTTCCTTCTCTCTAGGAAGCTTGATAAAACTTTAATTCTGAGCAGGGCTAGTGCAAATGCTTCCAGTTTGACCAGTGTTTCTCAACCTTGGCAACTTGAAGATGTGTGGACTTCAACTCCCAGAATTCCCCAGCCAGCATGGCTGGCTGGGGAATTCTGGGAGTTGATGTCCACACATCTTCAAGTTGCCGAGGTTGAGAAACACTGAGTTTGACCGTTGCTGAGGTTTCAGCTGCCAAGTCTCAGGGTATTTTAATATTTTTGTTGCAGAGAGGGATAAAGTATAATGTGTTTGGAAGAATGTAAGCTTTTAAAGTGGAGTCTAATATCCTGATAATCTGCTTCACTGATTCTGCGGCGTTTGCACTCGAGCGAATTTGCTCATCTTTATTAAGTTGTTTGCTTTCTGGCTCAGTGTGCCGTTCCCTGTAGTTTAATAATGCGAATCGGGATTAATTACTGTGCTTCTGGCCCTAAATATAGCTTGGCTGGAGAGGGAATACATAGATTATTGGCACAAGGAATTGGAAAAGCGCTGCTCTTTGCTGCGGAGCGTGGGGAAAGGTTGTCCTTTGCAACCGCTGGGACGCAAAAGCAGTTGTCGCCTTCTGCAGCTCTAATGTTTGCAAGCGCTGGAAATAAGCGAAACATCGGGCAGAAGGGGAGAAATGCTTTGGCTCCAGCTGAAAGCTTCTCACAGCATTGGGGGAGAGGATGGATAGCACAGCTCCCCACCTAAATGAAATAAAGGCACCAGCCTCTTGTTCAGCCTTTGTGATGCAAAGCGATTAGAAGCCGGCGACGTTCCATTCGTGAACGTTTTGTGCTTGGTGGCAATTCTCTTTTAGTCCCAGGTGTAGAATGATGCTTTCAGATCTCTCCCCCGCCCCCCCGCTCACTTTTTACTCTTAAACAATTTAAAAAATCTAGTAGGGGAAAGAAGATTCTGTGTCACAGTTTCCATATATCTGGGTGTCTGTAAATAATGGGTTATTTTTGCACAATCCTCTGCATGACTCTTTACTGATAGCGTATGGGAAACATCCACACTATAGTCTGGCTGGCTAGGGAATTCTGGGAGCTGAAGCCACACATCTTAAAATTGCCAAGTTTGAGAAACCCTGTGCTAGAACATTCCCACAAGCTGGCGCTTAAGACGTTCATCTTCTTTGAGCTGTTTTGCACCGACGACCACAACTTTTGCCTTGCAGAATCCCAGCGGAAGACCATCTCTTCCCTCCTTCAGATCCCATCTTGTTAGTGCAACTTTTGGCAAAACTTCCCAGTTCTTACGCTCGCTGGTTCACCATGGTTGAACTGAAATCATTTCACGGTCTGGGTTAACCATAGTTTAAACCCTAAGACATAAACCACAGCTTACAAACTGTGGTGCTTGGGATTCCATATTGGGTTAAGTCCAAACCAGATGCTCACCCACCCACACGCCTGGCTTGGTGCAATACGTGAAGCCAGCCATGAATTTGATTGCACCCAGGAGATCAAGCTACGATATGGTGTGCTTGTTTCTTGTTTAGAATGTGATAGGAATCCAGAATTTACTTTACAGTTTTTCCTTTGCTTCTCTTGTCTTCTTTTATGATATAGTAAGCTCTTGTACACTCTGAAGATTATATATACATATATATACACACACACACAGACACACACATGTGCGTGGTGCATGCATACATACATACACATACCTATACACACTAACTTTGTAGCAGAACTGATGCTCCTTTGGAAGGATCCATTTCCTAGGGGAGCCTATGCATCTCACCTGCAAGGAAGGGGTTAGATACATTTTTCCCATCACAGAGGGGTTATGTCAGTCTTCAGTGTTCTCTCTCCTTTTTAACTTGCATCATTTTGCTTTTGACAGCCTTGTTATCTGAGAGACTGGGAGATGCAAGTGCATTTCAAAATCCACGGGCAAGGGAAAAAAAACCTCAACGGAGATGGCTTTGCTGTCTGGTACACGAAGGATCGAATGCAGCCAGGTAAAAACCTTTCTGAATGCCTGCCGAGCTCTGACTTCTGGCGCCGCAGGGACTTTGCAGCAGGCCACCCCGCTGGCTGGCAGATTTAGAAAGTTAGATCTCATCTCCTTTCTGTGGTTTGGAGTATCTTTTACACGTGCTGTGTCTTCTCCTGCATTTATAAACCACCGGCGTTGCACAATCTTGTAAAGTGTAGATACGGAGCAGATTAAAAACGGCTCCAAATAGATGCTCTTCTGTGGGGCCCGATGGAATCATTTACCTCCTACCTACTCTGAGAAAATATATATATATAAAAAGCTTCCCAGCTTGGCTGGTGCCTTTTTCATCTGGGAGCACAATCTGAAACTCACAGGCATAGGAATGTCTTCTTATCTCCCTGTAATTTTTCAGCTTTCTCTCTCTCTGCAAAAGAGGCAAGGCGGACCTTAAATGCAGTGCCAGAACCTTTCCAAATGCTGCTGCTGCGTGGACAGAGAGAGAACAAATAATACAGTGGAAATAATCACGTTTACTTTATTTCAGTGTTTCTCACCCTTGGCCACTTTAAGCTATATGGACTTCAACTCCCAGAATTCCCCAGCCAGCTTGAATTCTGGGAGTTGAAGTCCACACATCTTAAAGTGGCCCAGGCTGAGAAACACTGCTTTATTGGGTAAAATGAAATCAAGTGTAGGTGTTTGTCTAGCTCCGTTTATTGGCCTGGCCTCATTTGTCTGAATCTTAGCATACTGTTCAAAAGCCAGCTAGTCTGGAAAACAGTCACAAACGGGTGTCCAGTGTAAAAAGTCAAGATGGCGGTAATGGTGCAATCAAAATGCCGCCCAGTGGCAGACCTTTGGTTTCTCTAGCAAAACAGACTTAAGAGCCAGTGTGGTGCAGCGGTGGAGGTGTTGAACCGGTCGCTCAAATCACGTCAGAGTGACCAAACACAGAAGTAAAGGCCCAGTGCAATAAAACACAGTACTAACAGTTGTATAAAACCTTGAAGTTAAGACTTAAAAACCGGGGAAAGGAAAAAAAATAGAATAAACAACAGTAAAGCAATTATAAGATATAAAATAGAAAAGAAAGACTTCATAGCATCTTGTGCCTCTTATAGAAATTGCTCCAGATAGAAACGCAGGGTTCCCCCTCGGTGATGAGAGGGATCAATCTGGGAGCAGGAAAGGCGCACCTCTCCCTCGCAACAGATGCGGGTGTCGTTAAGAGGCAGCAAAGCTATGCCCGCGCGTACATTGGTGTAGAAGGAGCAGCGGAAAAGTACACGCAGTGGGGTCTCAGGTGCATTTTGACCACCAGGACGGCTTCTCTCAGCGAATGGGCTGCTCCTGCACGTCCCGTCTGGTATTGACGTCGAAATGAGCTGAAGAAAAGCCTTGACTGTGCTGGGCAAAGACGGTTGACTAAGTAGTTTGTAGGCGTAAAAGGTTTCCTGTGAGGAGCCCCTACTGACAGTTGGCTGTGGCACCCTCATCTGCCTGCTGTACAATGCCAGAGACTCCGGTGGGTTTCGGCTTTAGCGTTCCCTAACCCTAGGAGCAGCAGGGAGTAGATAGATTGCAAGGCTGCAGTAGCACAGGTCGGCTATTCCCCCTCAGCCACAGATGTTCCCTGCGCAGAGAGGCGCATTTTCTCTCTCCCCAATCTACCTCATGGGTGGTTGTGGAGAAAACTAGGAGGAGGCAACAGACACAGAAAACAGGTGGAACTTCAATGGCACATCATCTTGGCTTTTTTTTTTTTAACCACACCCTGCAGATGACCCTATGCAGTGGACAATAACCAAAGTTTTAAAAGGCTGACTTTTGCGGGTGACCTTTGCTTGTGAATGCCACAGCCAAGTGCTTGGCTCACAGCCCCATAAATCTGAATTTAGTGGCCAGGGATTATGGGAGTTGTAGGCCAGGGCCTCTGGAGGATCCCAGTTGGTCTCCCATCTAGGCAGCAGTTGGGAGTTCTCCTCCTTGAGTGGCTGGGCAGCTCCCATTTTTCAAAAATGAAAGAACCATCCAGTTATTAATCACTTTCTCTACATTCCATGATAGCTGGAACCACGTATTGTGCATCCCCCTGGTTTATTTATACGTGGTTTAGAGAATGAGCCACAAGAAGCTGGGTTTACAAGTAGCATGGTTTACAGGTTGGCTTTCACACAGTATGAAGTCACAGAGTCAAAGCAACGCTTACGGCTTAGAGTGCCTTCCTAGACCATACTAACCATGGTTTGTTTTCAGCATGGCTTGTTCAAGAAACCAGTGCCTGGTTTATGCAACTCTTCAGCTATAAACCATGGTTTACAAACTGCGACTGCTGAGCTCAAAGAATATGTTAAACCAAAACCCTACTAATATGATGTGAACAGCCCCACCCTCTGGAACATTATCCCCCCCCAAGGTGAGGTTACCCCCATCTCTGTCAGCCTTCTGGAAGGACCTTAAAACATGTTTTTTTCATCAGCTTTGGGAATCCCGTGGGGAGCCTGCAAGGTGGCTGGCTGTATGAGGTCAAGTGACTGTTCTCCTGCAGTCTTGGGTTTTTTAAATGTTTATTTCTGTTTGACTGTATTTAGATGGTTATGTAATTTTTAACTGTTGCTATGTGTGTACGCCGTCCAGAGTCACATCTTTGGGAGATGGGCAGCTATCTATAAATATGCTAAATACATAAATAAATGTGTGGTTTCACTCACAGTGAAAAAACAGGCAGACCCATTTACTTTTCCTCAGTAGAACCGCTGGAAAAACTTTAGATTGTTATGTATGCTAGATATAAGGACCTTTTCCAACTGGATTGTCAACTTTGACCTAAAATAGTCTTCTGGCACAAGTCTTCTTTTGAACTGAACTAGAAGCTTTGTATTGTCGAAGGCTTTCACGGCCGGCATACGATGGCTGGTGTGGGTCTTCCGGGCCAGAATTCCTGTGGAAGATATCATCGCCAATGTGGAATCAGCCATCCGCCACTGCCCTGAAGAGGAAGCAGAGGAAATAAGGGGTGAGATAGCAAGGATCCTACGGAGAGCAAAGCCCCCCACCAGCAACATAACGAGGAAAGAGAGAAATGCCATAGAAACCCTCAATTCGGACCCCGATATCATCATCCTGCCGGCTGACAAGGGCAACGCCACGGTAATTATGAAAACAGATGAATACAAAGACAAAGTTAGAGAACTACTAGACCCCACCACATACAGAAAACTAAAACGGGATCCGACCAGCAAAATCATGAAACAAACCAACACCCTGACGAGGAACTCCTCCCTTCACCCCAACGCACTTCAACGCATATGCAAGACAGAAGCCCTTACACCCAGACTATACGGACTCCCCAAAATCCACAAAGACTCGATCCCACTCAGACCCATCGTAAGCGCCATTGGCTCCCCGACATATGAATTATCCAAACATCTGGCCACCCTTCTACAGACCCACGTGGGACAGACTCCAGCCCATATCAGAGACTCAGGACATTTCATCGAGAAAATCAGCACCCTGAAACTCAACCCCACAGACAAACTGGTCAGCTTTGACGTGGTCTCCCTGTTCACTAAGGTACCAGTGAGGGACACCCTGGCACTCATCAAACAGATCTTTCCAGAAGACATCACAGCCTTATTTCAGCACTGCCTAACAACCAGTTACTTCCTATGGGACAATGAGTACTATGAACAGATGGACGGTGTCGCCATGGGAAGCCCCCTGAGCCCAGTCGTAGCAAATTTCTACATGGAACATTTTGAAAAACAGGCTTTAGAAACCGCACCCGTTACCCCAACAGTCTGGTTCCGATTTGTGGATGACACCTTCGCAATTTGGAGTCAGGATGAAGAAGACCTACAGAAGTTCCTGAACCACCTAAACAGCGTCCACCCCAATATACAATTTACCATGGAAAAAGAAGTGGACGGCAAACTTCCATTTCTAGACACGTTGGTCATACGCAAACCAGACCTCAAATTAGGACACAAAGTCTACAGAAAACCCACCCACACAGACCGGTACCTACACAAAAACTCCAACCACCACCCACGTCAGAAAAGAGGCATTATCAAAACCCTCATGGATCGTGCCAATCAGATCTGCGAAACCCAATTCCTAAACTCTGAACTTAACCACCTTAATTGGGTCCTACAAGCGAATGGCTACTCCAAGAATGAAATAAAAAGAGCCATCAAACCAAGAAAGCAACATGCGACTGAAGAAGAAAAACAGCCACCCACCAATAAAGTATTTCTGCCCTATATCAAAGGGGTCACAGACCGCATGGGAAAACTGATGGAAAAACACAATTTCCAAATAATCTTCAGACCCACCAGAAAAGTACAAGAAGTGCTAAAATCAGCAAAAGACAAAAGGGATCCCCTCATCGCTGCAGGAGTATACCGCATACCATGCAGTTGCGGACAAGTATACATCGGGACCACAAAACGCAGCATCCATACCAGGATAAAAGAACACGAAAGACACTGCAGACTACAGCAACCAGAAAAATCTGCAGTAGCTGAACATGCTCTCAAGCACACTGGACACAAAATCCTATTTGAAAACAGAGAGATACTGGACAACACCAACAGCCACTATACCAAGCTATACCGGGAAGCCATTGAGATTCACAAGCACCAGCACAGTTTCAATAAAAAAGAGGAGAGTCTAAAAATCAACAAAACCTGGCTACCAATCCTGAAAAATACGGCCTGCAAAAGGTCAACGAACTCAGCTCAACCACCAGGACATGTGAACAGTTCACACAATGAACTTGCTAATCACCCCCAGCAGCCCCTCGTTAACAATTCAGTAGAAGAAAAAACCCTGCCTAATCCCCAGGAAAATACACAGATGCTGACTCCAAAACAAGCAGCCACTCAGTAACCCAACCCCCCCCACACCCCCCCCCCCAGATCTCTATAAATACCCACAGAAGGGTCACTTCACCCTGGGCACAGAGAGAACTGCTCCTGTCTGTGCTCCTGCACTCTGAAGATGCCGGTCACAGGTGCTGGTGAAACGTTAGGAAACAAGACTTCAAGACCATGGCCATACAGCCCGGAAGACCCACACCAGCCATAGAAGCTTTGTGCTTCTGTACAGGTATGTTTTCAGAACCAAAGGCCATTGTTAGAAGAGGAAAAAGCATTAAAAGCTAAACAGACCTTCCTTTCACTTTCTAAATATGTTTTCCTGTGAATGTCAGGCTCTCCAGAACATAACTGGGCGAGTGGAGAAGAGAATCTAAGCTTTTACACTCTATAAAATGGAAAACTCTTTTGGCTTTTCTGCAAGCATGAACTAAATGCTCGAGAAGCAGCTGCTGGGGTGGGCTGTTGTGGACACCCCTTCCTGTCTCTCTTCCAGGGCCGGTCTTTGGCAGCAAGGATAACTTCATAGGGCTGGGCGTGTTTGTAGATACCTACCCAAACGAAGAGAAGCAGCAGGAGGTAAGTCTCTCCTCCCCACCCCATGAATGGTTGTGGAGGCAGTGGAAGAAGGCTGGAGAGGGGCATTGGGCTTCTCTGATGTCCTGGCTGGCCGTTGGAGCCAGACTTGGAAAACCGTTGGTTGCCAGGATGGTCTCAGCTCCAAATCTGCCATTGGCCTCAAGTGGAATGTGAATCCTGGGTGGACTGTTGGCTATTTGGTGCACTCTGCCCTTCATCCTCTATCTTCTAGCTTGCACGACCCACGTGAGCTTGATAAATTTTCAGGTTGTTGGGAATAATGTGAGTTATTATAGGGAAGGAGGGAATCCAGGCAGAATGGTGAACCCATTTCCCCAGGGCCTGGCAGTGACAGGTGTCTGGGCTTGGAGAACCGGGCAGACACTGCTCTGTGTTTTCATGCATAGTTTTGGGAAGGGGGAACTGCAGCCTGCGTGTGACCTCCAGTGCCCCACTTGCTGTCCCCAGAACCTTCTTGGAGTGGGTGAAACGGGAATAATCTGCCCTTGGAGGGGGGTTCTTGGGGGTTAAGGGTCCAAATTACTCCTCTCCCCCAGAACAGGACAATTTATTTCCTTATTTTGATGGATTTTAACTGACAAATAGATTCCTCTATCCCAGTGTTTCTCAACTTTAAGAAGTCTGGACTTCAACTCCCAGAATTCCCCAGCTGCCAAGGTTGGGAAACACTGACCTAATCTGTCCCAAAATAGAGCTATATTCGTACTTGTGAAATCATAAAACTGTATGGTGTCAGAGAAGGTGGGCGTACTTTTGCAAAAGTTAGAAGGCCAGCATTTTCCTCCTCGCTTCAGCATGCCTTCTGGGACACATTGCATTCCTGAAGCAGGAATCTCTCCTCCAGCCCCTCCAGTTCCAGGATTCCTTAGCTTTGTACCCCAGCGACATCTTCCAGCCTTTTCCCCAGCCTGAATGGGGGGCTCCCCATCCCAGGGGCACAGAGGAGAGGAAGCCGGGGGACTGGAGGAGGGATGACTAGGTTGGCTTGAGACAATCTGTTGGGTGACTCTCTCTTGCTTCTGTCCCCTCTCCCCCCCCCCCCCCCGGCTTTGCAATAACCGTTCTGGATTCTCAGGCACAGAAGAAGAGGTATTCTTCGGGAAACCAGGTACTTGATGGTGCTTCTCTAGTTCTGTTCCAGCCTTGCAGCATAGTCTTTGCCCACCCCGTTTCTCCCTCTTCTTGCTCCTTGACTCGGCTTGCACCTCTGGCAGCTAATGGAATGGCAGAGCTTGGCATGGTGATTGACCACCCCCGGCTAGGTCGGGCCCCTCCATCTCTCCCTTCTCCTCTATAGATGTGATGGTGAACAGGGCATCTTTCTTCGATGGTTTTTCCCTGCGTCTTGGAGAGGTCTCAAGCTCCAGATCCCCCATTTCAGATTCCTCACGTGGCTGGAATCGGTAAAACCAGAGGGTAGTCTAGGGCTGCGTTTCTCAACCTTGGCAACTTTGAGATGAGTGGACCTCAGCTCTCAGAATCCCCCAGCAGGCTGGCTGGGGAATTCTGGGAGTTGAAGTCCGCACCTCAAAGTTGCCAACGCTGAAAAGCACTGGTCTAGGGTGCACTTGGCCAAAGAGATATTGCAGGCCTCTTCCCTCCGTGCTCTTTGGCTGTGAGAATTTCAACTCCCAGAATTCCCTAGCCAGCATGGCCACTGTGAGGATTCTGGGAGTTTGCCTTCACACATCTGGTGGGTGCCTAGTTCTGAGGGCCTCTGTTTGTACTGCTTCCTTCCAAGAGTCAGCAATGCTGAGTTGTTCAGTGCTGCAGGAACCTGGGGAGAGGCTCAAGCTATGTCTTGTACCATGTCCACAGGATAATACGTATTCAGAAGAGAAAATGCATTTTCCACCG
Source organism: Python bivittatus (assembly GCF_059951505.1). NCBI lineage: Eukaryota > Metazoa > Chordata > Lepidosauria > Squamata > Pythonidae > Python > Python bivittatus. The sequence continues at coordinate 5,091,365 of NW_028277095.1, read as the reverse complement.
AGGGAGCTGCAACTGCTGGGCAGATTCAGGGAAACTGGCACGAGAGCTTGAGTGGGGTCTAACGAAAAGGGGTCTGCGGCTTAGGACAAAGCCTTCACGCAACGCATAACTAACCTGTGGGACTGGTTGCCACAAGGCGTGATGACAGCGGCTGGCTTAGATGACATTGAAAGGCCTGAGAAGGGCGGCCTGCAGCATAGCAGGGTGAAACACACAGAGGTGCTCCCTAGGTCCTGGGGCCTGCTTGCAGGAGGGGGGAGCCTCTTGCTTTCCTCCTCCCCAAATCCTGCCCACCTTGGCATCACAGTCTTTCAATCAAATGCCTTTGTAGGGCTGTCACCATCCGGCTGCATTGCTTGCCTCTCAGTTGTCTTGTCCTGAACTGTCTCGCTTTCCAAGACCCCTCATCCTGGTCTTGGCCTCTCCTGCTTGGCTTCATTGCATCCCGCCTTGCATGCTTCTTTCCCCTCCACTGAGGGTGAACCCGCACGAAAACAGCCGTTTGAATGGAAGCCGGTCTCTTCCTTCTGCTCCTCCTCCTCCAGCGCGTGTTCCCGTATGTCTCAGCCATGGTCAGCAATGGGTCCCTTGCTTACGACCACGACAGGGACGGGAGGCCGACTGAACTCGGGGGTTGCACGGCCCTGGTGCGCAACCTGGACCACGACACGTTCCTGGTGATCCGCTACGTGAAGAGGAGGCTTACCGTGAGTTTCTGCATCTGTCAGTCGGACCCCTGGCTCCCTCGGTGTTGGGTCCCTTTCTTTTCCCACTTTCTGTCTTCGAAATGTAACTGTCGTCTTGTTAATGCAGGGAGATCTTTGAAGAATCTGTTGGTTTTGCCATCACCATCAAACCTGTTCCTGATTTGGGAATACTTTTATTCTTTCCCCCCCTCTGTTTTTTAATGTAATATTGGAAGTCGTGTGAGTAGGTGGAACACAGGGAAACACAGCCTCTTAGTCAATGTTTAAACAAGGAATTGAATTAACTTTTATTAAATAACCTAAAACGAATGGTAAACAGGTTCCCATAATCTTATAATGTATCTTTGGGTAGTTAGTCTTGCTTCCCTGGCAGAAAATAGCTCTTCTAACCCCGTTACTCAGACAGACGGAGGTTCTCTTCTTGGCCTAGGACTCTGAGCTTTTCTCAGGCCCATCTTCTCACTCCCACCCCCCAGAATTCCCCTCTCTCCATCCCCCCCTCCTTCTGAAATTTAAACCAGAAGGAGGTGCCCTGCGTGACCATGCTCTGAGTGACAGTTCTAATACCCAATCATCACATCCTTCCCAAGGATTCTCCAGGTAAGTTTTGGAAAGGATGAGGCTAGAACAAGTTTCCTCTGTTTGGCTTGAGGTCTTGCTTGATATTGACGGAAAGCACGAATGGAGAGATTGCATCAACATTCCTGGAGTCCATTTACCGCGCGGATATTTCTTCGGAATCTCTTCCGTCACGGGAGACTTGTCAGGTATTGCTCATAAGCCCAGCATAGCCGGAAGAGCTTTTTCCTACTATTTTTCCTCCTGGAGAAGATCCTGTGGAGCTTAAAAACTTGGGACAAGAGAAGGGAACCTGCAGGCAGCTTCATCAACATAATGTCCTCCAGATGTGTTGGACTTTAGCTCCCATGCTTCTGGGGACTCATGGGAGTTGGAATCCAGGACATCTGGACTAGGCTATTTTGAAATTCAGTGCTTCTGGAAGATATCAGGTTGGGAAGGGTGCTATGAAAAATACCACCAATTCATTCTCTTTTTCTAGCTGGATTCGCACATTGTGCTAAATTTTAAGAGATCATATGGCTGGCTTCACAACAACCTGCTAAACCAAGGCCAGTGGTTTTAAGAGCCAGTGCGACCTGGTGGTTAAGGAGCTGAACTAGGAGTGGGTTCAAGACACAGTTTCAAGTCCAGCCTCAGCCACAGACACTCTCTGGAGGAGTGGGGGCTAGTCATTTACTCTCAGTCCAACCTATCTCACAGGGTTACTGTTGAGGGGGACCAAAGAGGAAGGAGCATTATATATGCTGCCTTGAGCTGAATGTTAGTTGAGCAGTATAAATCGAATTTAAAAAACGAACAAAACATCTTTACAGTTTAGCACTAGGGATCAATTCAACTGGCGTTGATGTAGGAATGGTTGGTGTTTCTGGGTATCTCATTTCCTTTTAAAGTGTTTTAATTTAAGCACCCCCTCAATTATTTTGGGGAGGGGGGCTGGTGGGGCCGTTTGGAGTATTGGGAACCCATGGGGAGCTCTTACAAAGTGAACTGTGTAAGGATGCAACGAGCCCCCAACTTTCAGTTCTCCCCTCCAGGTTCTCCTGCGGGACATTCCCTACAGCTTCTGTTGATCTTTGTCTTTGGGCTGTGCTTCTGACTTGGCTGCAGCTCTTGAGCATTTTTGGTTCCCCGACTTGGCCTATGGGGCCCAGGGAATTCTGGGGAATAAAGATAATGCCAGAGGCCATGACTTGTCTTTGTGGTATGGCAGGTTTGTTTTAAAACAAAGGACTTCTGATACAGAAGGTCAGGTGGGCAGGGAGCCTGGGGTCCTCATGGAAACCCAAGTTGGATTGACTGTGTTCTTGAAAATTTGCCAGCAGTGCTTCTGGCTAACTCCTGATTACTGATGGGCAACACTCCTGTCCCACTAGAAGTGCTTGGTGATGCCTTTTGTCTCTTCATTGTACCCCACGGCTTTTCCTTGAAAGTCCTGGGGGCCTTAACTCACAGCTGGCTTCAGGAGGGTTGCAGGGCGTGGTCAAAAAAGTCGAGATGGCCTCCACAACTGTGTGATTGAAACGGCGTGTTTTTTATGTGCATTGTGACTTCTGTTGCACGTTTATAGATACCATCTTGACTTTTTTGACCACGCCCTGGCTGGTTTCCTTCTGGAGGAAAGTACGGTGGATGCATTGGGTCACCCAGTGTTGCGGAATGGAGCAAAGCGGTTGCAAGTAAGGGAACAGAAAGCATTGGAAGCATAATTCAAAAAGTAACTTTTTTTCAGACCGAGGGCTGTATTCCAAAAGGTGGGCTGGATGAGATCAAAGAAGTGGGTGGGGCCAGAACAAAAACTGGTTTAAAATGAATTATTGATTGCCACATGGTTGTTAATATAATTTTGCCAATGTGGGAAAGTTTGGTGGCACGCAAAAATTACAGTTCAGTGGGAACTTCTGCAAGGTTTCTGAGGCTTGTGTTCGTTCCTTGTCTCCTCCAGCCTCACCAGGAAATATTTTCCTTTAGGAAATCACGTTCTGCAGGACTATTCCTCTCCTGTGGCTTAGGGTTACATTTACACACCGCTCTTAATCTGGTTATTGAATTAACTCATTTTCTGGGTTTGCTCAGTACATTAGGCATATGCTTCCTTTAGGATGGTCTGGGGTCATACAACATGCTTATCCACAAAAAGAACCCCTAACCAGGTTAATCCTGACCAAGCTGAGCAGATGCAAATGTACCAGTAGAAGAGAATATGGATAGCTCAGAGTTGAACTGTGGAGTCCTCGGGGTTCTCTGAGCTTGGTTATTTACTTGCAGACATTTCGTTACCTGACTAGGTAACATCGTCAGTGCTAGACGATACCTAGTTGGGTAACGAAATGTTTGCAAGGAAACAACCAAGCTCAGAGAACCCCAAGGATTCCACAGACGCACTGAGCTGATTAAGTGTATTGTATGAACACAGCCTAAAATTTATTTTTAGAAATTCTAATCTAAAGTCTAGACTAAAACTGGAGTTGGTCCAGTTTAGTCTAGACTAAAGTTGAGTCTAAAACTGGAGCAAAATTCAGTATCAGATGAGATTAGCAACAGGAGGAGTCCTGAGATGGTTCAGCCAGCTAATTGGGAAAGAGATTTGGTGACTGGCTCTAGGTGGAACCCCATCATTATTCCTTTTCCTCTTTGAACTCAGACAATCACGACATAATTTCTCTGAAGCTGTACCAGCTGACGGTTGAACGGACACTGGAGGAAGAGAAGCGTGACAAGGAGGTCTTCCTTCCTGTGGTGGAGAACATGAAGCTCCCTGGGAGTAAGTATGATGGTCAATTTCACCCAATGCAATGAATCAGGAGATTTTGCTTTTTATGCAGTGCATCATTATACTTCAGAATTTACTACCATGAGATGTAATACTGCCTACCAGCTTGGCAGGCTTCCGAAACAGGTTGGACCCATTAATGGAAGTCATGGGGTTCACTGTCCATTAGCCTTGATGGCAGTGGGGTTGCCTGTGAAGGCCATCTGCTGGAAGACTGGTAGGCTTCCTTGTGTGGTCGGTAGGCCACTGCGAGAAAAGGTTTGACGGGGTAGGGGTCCCATCCAGCAAGGCACCGGTGATGTTCTTACGACAGCTGCAGCAGAGGAAGGAGGCTCCATGTCAAGAGTCCCAGTGTAGGCTGTTCAGGCAAGGATCTGCAGCAGAGTGAGATTCCCTTTCCTGCAGTTGGGCTACTTAGAGAGGGTGTCAATGAACAAGTGCTGGGGAAACCCATCGCTCACCTTGGCTATATGGGTCCCTAGCTCGGCACATCCAGGTGGAGCTAGGAAACGGTCCTGCTCCGAACCAGGCGTCCACGAAGCGACTGAGCGCTGTTCCTATAGCTGAGTCTGGCCTCTACTTCTGTCCTTTGCAGTGGAGACGCCGATGGAACCCATGAGTGGCCTTGCTCTCTTCTTGATGGTCTTCTTTTCGCTGGTGGCCGTTGTCTTCGCCATTGTCATTGGCATTATTGTTTACAACAAATGGCAAGAGCAGAGCCGGAAACATTTCTATTGACTCTCAGGGCTCCTCTTTGACTCCTTGTGCCCTCCTTGCTTTCTGGACAGCCATCCGATTTTATCAGCAAGGCGGGTGGTTGTGGAAGCAGGCAGCTCATCGTGGGACACCCTGTCCAGCGGGCCTCTGGCTGTCTGGCTCTCAATAACGGGCTGACGTCTGGACTGGTGGGCTCCTTGGGGTGGTGAGACACCATTCTCTCTGCTCTTTCCTTTGCCTTCTTTGGACTAAGTTCTTAGCACTGGCTTTCGGTGGGGTGGGACAGGCTTTGTCAGGACCTCCCTGAGTATGTAGCACACACTGGACTCTCATGTCACTGTTGACACGTTGCGGGAACGTTTCATCAGTGATTCGGAGCTGCCGTCCTCGGCTCCCCTGGCGGAGCTCGTTGGAAGATGGGAACTGCGGTTTGGGGAGTCTCAAGATAGCAGCCCCTGGTGTGGCGGAAAGGAAACCGGGATATGGTAGTCCACAGTAATGAACTGTATGTTCCTTTGGAATGCCTTAAGTGCACATCTTTGCCTGGATGACAAAAGCAGAACCCTTGTAGCGTAGAGAAAACCAAGGCCATTATCTTGTTCAGTCCTGCCACACCACTCTTTTCTTCTGTTCCTTGTAGAACAGGGCAAGCATCATAATGAAACCACTATCCCGAATAAACCAGTGTGAATCTGTTTGCTCCTTAAACCCAACAGCTCTGTCCTCCTCCTTCTCCTTCCTCCCCATCTTCCCCTCCCATCCATCCTCTTGACGTGTTTTGGCTGCCCCGACGGTCCTTGCTGCTGTAGGTCCTTTCCCTGGGTGAAACAAGCGGGCCCTCGTGAAGAGATGAAAGCGTGGTTTCTGCTTTCGGGATAGACCCAAACCACGAGCCTCTAGCTGCAGAAAGTGTGGATAAATACTTGAGGCAGGGAGACAGGGCTTTATTTTCGGCTACATCAGCACAACCTGAAAAGAAATGCTTGCTTGACAACAAGGCTGTGTTTTCCTGGGTCAACGGGATGCTTGAAGGTTTGGGTCAACATCTGGAAAATGGTGAAGCTTGTTGGCAGCTGGTGGGGTTTAGAGCAGGGAGTGTTGTTAGACAGCCTACCCCAAAAGATGGCTTCATCCACTGCAGCTGATCGTCCTTGCGTCGTTCAAGAACGAGCAGCTCGCAGAAGGGAACAGCAGAACCAGTAAGTGGCGTCTCGGGCACTGAGCGTAACCTCTAAAGTCTCCCAAATGGCAGGCTTGGCCTCAGCAGTGTGTCAGGGGGCTGGCAAATCTCATGGGGGAAAGTTAGCCTACAAACAGGTGTGGCCCAACTTGAGATTTGCCTTATAATAAACATTGGTAAACAAGTCCTCTAAGGGAAAAAAATGGCTGCTGACGGACTTTGCTGCTGTTAGATTTTCTGAAGCCAGCTTTTCTCTGTTGTTCAGAGGAATCTGACCTCACTTCATTTCCCTTAGCTGCCTGATCCACCAATTCCCTTTAGTTAAATTCACTCCTGCATCTCCGCTGGCAGGTCTCCTTCTCCTTTCTCCTCCCTCCCTCCCTTCCTTCCTTCCCTGGTTGGAGGAAATGCTATTTCCCATTGGAGCTTTTTAGCATCCCAAGCTTGCAGGAGAGGAGCTGACTGACCTACCTCCGCTGACAAAGGCCTCTTTTCAACTGGTGGATGATCCCATGTGGGACATTCATGGCTTCTGGAAATATAGTGGTGATTCGGTGTAGAGAAACCAATAGCTGCCTTCTAGAGTGAGAAAGTTGGGTTGCTTCTCAGATCACAACATTTGTTCTTGGAGTCGGTTTTCCGTCGGTTTCTTTTTCCCACTCTTTTTATCTGTCAGTTGTATGTCTCTGAGCTGTGCTAAATAATCTGATTATTTATTTGTGTTGAAAATGCAGCTTTGGGGGAAGGGGAGATAAATTTCCTCAAATTCCCTCATGGTCTCCTCCGATATCACATCCTGATGTAATTTTTTTTCTCTTTCTTCTACAGTACTTTTCAAGGATTGGCAGCATTACGTAAAGGAAGGTTTTGCTGTCTTTCTTACTTGAGTACCTCAAGAAATCAGTGATACACTGAACAGAATCATAATAAGGCTTTATGTAGCTAGTTATGTGCTAGGGCTAGTGAGAGCAAAGCCAATTCCGAGTGAGGGCTCTGCTTTTTGGCCTAGTCATATGGATAGTGCCAACCAGTGAGAACACAGACTGCGCTCTTTCTTCCAATTTGTTTCCTCCAGGTTGTCTTCCAAATAGGTTGAAACATCCAGAGTTTGGGAATCAAATTCCTGAACAGCAGGTTTGGAGATGATTGGCTTTGGCAAGCAAGTTCATGGGCAAAAATTGCTAAAAGGGCAGAATTTGCTTTTCTGGGTGAAAAATATCCACCCTGAAAGATATCCCCCTGCGAACAAAGGTATGTAGAAGTTTCCAGTTCTTCAGAACTCTTCATTAACCATGATGATAAGCTAAATCAGAGGATTGGGGAAAGGGAGAAACACACCCATCATTGCAGCATCTCTCCTTTTAGCCCAAGTTAATTCCGCACGTGCACGCTTTTCTTTATTCTCGGGGATATGTTTTAGACACTCTTATGCTGCTCTCGGATCACAAGCTGCTGTTTTAAAAAGGTTTTTTTTTAAAATCTAGCATCACAAATATATAAATATTGTGCCCAGCTACTTCTGTAAAAGGTCAGCTAAGAAGGTCAGCAACTGTGGATAAAAGTTCTACTGCCAATGAAGCTGCTCGTGGGATTATTGTATTTATACATATATATTGATTTTAGTTTTTTAATTATTATTTTACATTACATTACACACAACAGCTACTGCATTAAGCAATCTTGTATCAGAGTGTTTAGATTTTCCCTGCATCCTGATGGTTATTAGTTTTGTCGTTTATAAAACAGATAAAATCCTTCCGATCTTGATAAAAGAATGATTTTTCCACTGTTTTTTTAAACGTGTGAATTTTATCAGAGACCTTCTCAAGCTGGACAATTGACCCCCTCCGATCAAACCATTTCTCAGGCAAAAGATGATCCAGTATTTTCACTGACTTTACTGCTAAAAGCATGTAAAAAAAGTAACTTTCTTGCTTTGTGTTTTTATTCCTTCTGCCAAATAGAGCTCATAAGCCTAAATTTGGTGAGGAGTCAGTCCTTTGTTTGGTTATTGCTACCGTTTTGTTGAAGACCTTCCCTCGAACTTGTTGTGAATATCGTAATTCTAATGAAAAGCAGGTAACAACCCACATCAGTAAATAGGAAGCGTTGCTGTTGCGGGAACAGGACTATTTGTTGTGTGCAGACGATTGGGAGGCGTCCCCTAGGTTTGGCCCCTAGTACCGTCTCATGGGTGTTCTTCCAGGGGAGCAGAGAACAAGGAAACCCCACTGTTTCTGGAGGTTACTTGGCAGTGGTGATTGTGGGCCCTTAGGAGGATTCCTCTGCCGCAACGCTTAGGAAAGCCCACACACCTTCAAGTTGTTAAAGTTGAGAAACACTGGGATAATCCATTCCTGTGTGATCTGATAAGGTTGCAGATTGTGTGAGCAGCACTACAGCGAGAAACACTTGAGACAGTGACCGAGGGCGCACAGTTTTGGAGAGGGAGCAAAGGCCACACAGCGACAGACGTGCAAATTGCCCAACCAGATTTTCTTCACTTTGATGCTGTCCAGATATGTAGATACCACCTCCTTTAATTCTTTGATGGTTTGGCTGAAAGTTAAGGAATCTGACCTCGTGTACTGTGCCTCCTTCCCTTCTTACACCTTACACGCATGTGAATTAATGGGGTGTCTATCTGAGCTGCTTCCACATACAGGTAGTCCCCACTATCTGACCATTTGTTCAGCAACCGTTCAAAGTTATGACAGTGCTGAACGAAGGGACTTACGACCTGACCTGGAGTTACAGCTATCTGGCCCCTTGGCAACTGGTTCACCCTTACAGCTGGTTGCCAAACACCCTGTGATCATGGGATTGCCATCTGCAATCTTCCCTGTTGCCTGCTGGGAAAGTAGCCCGCAGAGAAGGTTGCAAGCCACTGCTGCCTGCCAAGAGGACTCCCTCTCGTCTCTGAGGGCTGCCTGAAAAAGCAAACCACACGTGTGCTCGCGCTGATGATGTTACCTAGTCAAAAAATGAAACATCTGCAAGCAAACAATCAAGCCCAGAGAGCACCAAGGACTCCATAATGGAAGTTCTATGATGTTCTGCCCTGGTGGCCCAATGAGGTATTGCAGGCTCAATGGAAAAAAGACGGCAATAGAATCTATAGGAAGTACTGTCCCCTAGTGGTTCAATGAGGAATTGTAGGCTCAATATGGAATACAGGACAATACAATGGAATCTATAGCAAATACCTCCCCCCGTGGCTCAATGAGGCATTGCAGGCTTAATGGGGAAAATAAGGCAATACAATGGAATCCATAGGAAATACTGTATTACTAAGTACCACTACACCAAACTAGCTCTCCTTTTTAAAGGTACCTCGGAACATTACAAAGAAGACACATTATGTTTCATACTTTGAGGGTTTATTCTTATTCAATACCTGGAAAGTTCAGCAGCCCATCATGTTTCATTATACTGCAACAAAGGAATATATTTTGATTTCAGTGTTCGAAAGGTAAATATCTTAGAAATCTATTTCACTCCAGCTGACTAGAAGGCAGCAACCTGTTTCTGTTGGCATGCAACCACTACTAGACGGATTATTTTTCTGCTGATATCGATCATTTTAGCATGTTCCAACACTGGTTGCATTCTAGAAGGGGTGGTTTGGCTAAGAGCAAGGATTTGCTTCTGTGTTAATTTTTAGTATGACTGATTTGTCTTAAAAACCTGTCTCCTAATTTTCTCTTAAAGGGGGGACAACAGATGTCACTGCTTTAAGGAGGCATGCATCCAGGACACTGCCTTCTGACTTACCAAGCACATGCTGGGGTTGACTTTAAATAAGTTACATTTGATGTAGCTAAGGAAAGGTGGTTGCTTCTCCATACCTTCACCACAAGATGAGATTAAGAATGGGGAAGAACTGTCAGAGATTCCCTATCTATGTACAAAGACATAAAGAGGGACTTCTGACTTGCATTCTAAGCGGAAAAATAGCGCCACTATCTTAAAATGCAAAGTGAATAAGCATCAGGCAGCCACCTTCTAGTAGGGCCTTAAACGTTGCAAGTTGCTGTCAGCTAATTCTAGCCATCTGGACTTATTATAAAAACCTCTTCTAAACTCACAGCAATGAGAACCTAGGGCTACGTTCTGTGCATTAATAATTATCATGGCACAAGCGGAAATACAGAAGTGTGGCGGGACGTGTAGAAAATTGCATTAAATTCATAAATAAATTTACAGTCTTCCTGTAGGCAGGAGAACAGCTTCAACTGAAACAACGAGGTATATCCTGCAGAATTACAGTTCGCATTTTCCTGTTAAACCCCATCCTAGTTCCAGTGGAAAAGCAGATACAACACCATGCTCTCTTTCGTTGCCGTGGAACCGATCTCAGGCAGGAGGTCTTCATCTAAGCCAGGCTTCCACTCTCTTCTCCTCTCTGGATCAAGTCCAACCAGAACGATAGGTGTTCAGTAAATGGTGCACCAGTTGCTCCCATCGCTGGGCATGAGTCCCCCGGTAATGAGAAGAATCAGGTCCACAAACCACCAGATGCCGAGTCCTCCAAGAGTCAGCAGCTTTCCCACGGCCGTACCCGTATGGCCTAAGCAGAAGCGGTCTACTCCGAAACAACCCAAGAAAAAGGAGTAGAGGAGAGTGGTAATGAAGTAGTGTCCGGTGTATCTGGAATTCAGAAGTCAGAAAGAGAGGAGCTGGATCATCCTAAGGGGATGGCGTTCCTTCAAACACATTTTTATGTCTTCCTGTGCATAGCACCCTCTAATGCAGCGGTCCCCAACTTTTTTGGCACCAGGGACTGGTTTCGTGGAAGACAATTTTTCCATGGATTGGGGGGGAGGGGGATGGTTTCGGGATGGTTCAAGCGCCAAGCGCATTACATGACGGGGTTTTGATATGAGTCTGCAAGCAATTGATTTATTGTGGTCTCTGTGCAGTCAAACCTCTCTGCTAATGATAATCTGTATTTGCAGCGGCCCCCAGCGCTAGCATCACCGCCTCAGCTCCACCTCAGATCATCAGGCATTAGAGTCTCATAAGGAGCGCTCAACCTAGATCCCTTACATGCGCAGTTCACAGCAGGGTTTGCGCTCCTATGAGAATCTAACACCGCCGCTGATCTGACAGGAGGCGGAGTTCAGGCGGTAATGTGAGCGATTGGGAGCGGCTGTAAATACAGATGAAGCTTTGCTTGCTCGCCCACTGCTCACCTTCTGCTGTGTGGCCCGGTTCCTAACAGGCCACAGACTGGTACCGGGAGTTGGGGACCCCTGCTCTAACAGATATAACATGACATTGCATAGAATACACAGAGAAAAAATGATTTACCAGGCAAGCATGTGATTATTTAGGACTTAGCCTTGACAGAATCAAAGCTGTATAAAATCAACCCTTGGGGCTAGAGTGGAATTACTGAATGACTCTCTTCTGTGTTGTACTGGTGAGTAGAGGGGCTCATAAAAGCCCCCAAAATTAGCAGTAATGTACGCTGCACCTGGCTTCTGCAGTGTCATTTAAAATTGCAGAAATGTACCCAAGAAAGGGAACTCACTTCACACACGGCTTGTTCCCACGCAGAAAGGTTCGCTGTCCGGCGCACTCAATGCCATCCAGTGCCCTGCAAAGGACTTGAGTGTGGCTGACATCACTATATGCTTGGCCACCAAACTATTAGAAGGACAGAAAACAAATAGAAGATTTATGGGCTGACGTTCCTTGGTTTAAGTATTCCTTTGCAAATCAGTATCTCTCGGAACTCAATTTTTTTTCTTTATCTAAGAAAAAAAGCAACAAAACGACCGTCTTGCCCACCTTGAGACATCCGTAACCCAACTCATCCCGTGCGCTGATGTTTCCGTTATGGTCCACAGGAGCCTCACATTCTATGAATTCTTCGGGTCTGCATATAAATCAAAGAACTGAGTTCAGGTCTGAGAAACCACTCTCAAAAGTTCTATTTCTGATGCTGCATTGAATTCAAACACATGGTGGCAAACACATGGGGTTCATGGTATATGTTCTCCAACATCTCTATATCTGTTAGCCCTTTGGGGTAGGCCAAGTCAGGAAACGGGTGCCATGAGCACAACTGGAACTCGACTTTATTGTTATGTGGTACAATAACAGAATCTTGAAAGGCAGTCAGAGTATTTCTCTCCCTCCCTCTTATACCAAAGGCGAGGCCAACTTGAGCGTCTTCCTCATCTGCCCCCATCTGTCTGGGCTAAGCTGATGTTTTCATAATGGCTGTTGAAGACCTTCTTCAAGGCTATCTCCAGATAGCCATCAATTAAATTCCACAACAACCTGTTCAACGTGGCTTCAACAGGCTCCAAAGCCAGCAGGGACGGGCTGCATCCCAGGCCCCTGTCCATTCCTGATGTCAAGCCCTCGTCCTGAAAATTAACTGCCCTTGGATGGAAATGATCGATGCTGCACCTGCTACAACCTTATTTGGTTTAATTCACTTTAATTCACTTCTCCAACCAACTCTTTCTCTTCCCCTCCAGCCAGCCCAGCCTCCCTCTGCATCGCCCTCCAGATCCCTGACCTCTATTCAGCTTGAGGTTAATGGGCTGGGCTAAATGGGGGCAACGGAAGAATAAATTGTGCAGCCCCAAATGATTCATCCTTGGGTAGCTGCTGGGGAGTTACAGAGGTTGCTGATGCCAACACCACAGAATCGCTCATGGTGGGAAACAACAGGAGGCTCTTTGAGGTATGTGAAAGCCCTCTAGAGCACAGCTGGGGAACCAATAATCCTCCAGATGTTGCTGCATCCTTTATTATTAGTTACATTGGCTTCAGCTGTTAGGAGCTGGACTTCAAGCAACATCCAGAGCAGTGTTGCTCAACCGTGGCAGCTGGAAGATGGGTGGACTTCAACTCCCAGAATTCCCCAGCCAGCACGCTTGAAGATGCATGGGCTTCACCTCCCAGAATTCCCCAGGCAGCACGCTGGCTGGGGAATTCTGGGAGTTGAAGTTCATCCTCCAGCTGCCAAGATTGAGAAACACTGACCCAGAGCTCCACCCATGCCCCGCCTTCTCTCCGCCGCCCCGCCCCGCCCCCCGAAGCCCCGCCCCCGCGCCCTCACAGGTGGTCGCAGAGAACGAGCGGCGCGTAGGGGCCTTGGTATTCCCAGACGCTGGCGGAGGCGGCGTGAGGCGGGCGCGGCTGCCCCTCTTCCTTCTGCCAGGCGCTGGCGGGGCTCTCGGTGGCGTTGTGCTGGTGGCTCCGGGAGACCCCCTGCAGCAGGAGCAGGTTGCCCAGCAGCAGCGCCGCCTGACCACACAGGAGCGCGTAGCACACCGGCCCTCCGCCCGCCATGGCGGAGACGGCGCCCTTCCGAGTTCCGGCGAGACCGGTTCGGAAGGGCCGCACTCGGACGACTCTCCGCCAATCGCGGAGCGGTTCCTCAGCAAGGGCGGGCCGAGGTCGCTCTTCTGGCCAATCGAAGGCGAGGCCTGTGCAGGGGGAGGCGGGCGCAGCGTCGTCGCCGTGCATCATAGAGAGAAAGATAGTAGGACGCTGAACTTTAGTGTGAAAGCTGTGAACCTACTGGGACCGGAAGTACCCTCAGGACGGCGTGTAGTCTCTATGGTAAAGCTGCCCGAGCTGGGCTATGTTGCCATCTAGGGGTCGTCAGAGCTTTGCAATTGAGATACTCCAAGCGTAAAGAGGCTTTCAGTCGGCGGTCCTCCCGCTTCCTCGAGCGCAGCCCCGATTGGCCACAAGGCTGCTGCCGGGGTCCAATAAGGGTACGCGGCGATCCTCGGCATGGCCGACAGGTGGCAGCCGCCGCCGCCGCCACTGGCTGGAGGAGAAACAAAGTTTTTGATTTACTCCAATTGCTTTCCTGAATTTGCACAACTGGAAGCACCAGCCAGTGTGATGTGCAGTGTTGTGTTGTGCAAATAAAGCCTCACGTTTAGTTTACGGGCCGGCGTGTTCAGTCCAGAAAATCACGTTAATGCGGAAAGCTGAAAGCCAGTGTTTTGCAAAACTTGGGGACTTTAAGATGGGTGGACTTCAACTCCCAGGCTGGCTGGCTGGCTGGGGAATTCTGGGAGTTGAAGTCCGCCCATCTTAAAGTTGAGGAACCCTGGTCTGGAAGACCCGAATGTAGTTTGGTGTCTTCTGGATGTTAGTTTTGGGAGCTCTCTCACACTCCTTTTTCTTGGTCGATGGAAATTTGGCATTGTGCTGAAGTTGTATGATGGCTACCAGCAGGACTGGCTGGCTGTTCTGAAGGAGGATTTGACCGTGGTTACAGATCTTTTTCCAAGTGATAAAGTTTTCAGAGAATATATCATAATATATATCATCATCTCAGTTGTATTGCATTATAATGTGAACTAGATTTCAGCTGTTTGGGGAGAACCCCCTAATCATTCTGTTACCTTTGTCACTAAGGTGCAGTAACCATGTTGAAGGACTGTATAGCAGCCTTATAGGAACCAAAGAATTAATGAATTATAGGCAGCACCTGCAAGAAATAACTCTGATTTTAAGATGCCCTTTTCTGTTTGGGAAGTAAGGAAAAGCAAGAAAGGATGTTGTCATCCCTTGACGTTCTTAACAGCAGCATCCTACTTGGGGAATTCCTTCCCAGTTTCTTCAGAGCTTCTGCATCTGATCTGCAGAAATCCAAGAAACCGACGGATGACAGCAAAGACAGAAAGCACTCTGCTGCCATCTTGTGACTGTCTGGATTTTTGCAGACCCCATTTGGTAGCCCTGGTTTATTTATGGTTGGTCCTGAGTGTGGTAGTTGACGGGACTTGACCATGGGGTGGAGTGGGGTGCAGGCTGCAGAGGGGGTTGGAATGGACTTGGGGAAAATGTTTGGAATTTGTTGTTTAACCATCTGTCTGCTTCCGACCTTAGATTATCATTTTCATCTGTTCCCCAACCTACAGATGGACCAGGGAGGTCCACATTCTAGTCCTGCCTCAGCCACAGAAGCTCCTAGGCTGGGGTGGGGTGGGGGGAGCCCAATCTACCTCACAGGGTTGTCATTGTGGGGAAAAATAGGAGTGCGCTGGATGCCCTCCTTGAGCTCCTGAATGAAAGGCAGGCTGTGGATCTTATAAAGTGGCAAGAAATGGGGCTGCTGGTTTTCAATATTCATGGACAGGAGGGCCACCCTGACCTGGGGGAGGTCAAGGCATTGCGCAAGAACCCCACAGAGGGGCTTCAGATAAGCTGGTCCTGCCCTCACCCCCCCACCTGGACTTTCCCTTTCAAAAGCAAGACTTTGGCCCGGAGGTGGCCCTCTTCGAGGGTCGTCCTTCCTCAAGCCCCTCTCCTCCCCCAGCAGTCCTCTTTTAGGGGGACCCTCGCTCCACCTCTGCAAAGGGGGGGATTTGGGGCTGGGGGGAGGGAGAGGCAAGGCCTTTGTCGCCCACCGCCCGCCCCGGAGGCATCCCCCTCCCCGCCCGGGTCTTCGGGAATCCCGGCTCCGGAGCTCCCTCCAGTCGCGGCGCGTCTCCGGCCGGGAAGCCGCCGCCGCCGCCCGCCCCGGCCCAGTTAGTCCCCCGCGCCGCCGGGCGGGTGGAGCCGCCGGCTCCTCCCCGGGGGTGGTCCCGGGACGGGGCGGCCCGCCGCGCAGCCTCCATGACCGGCCCCGACCCCGGTCCGGCGGCGGGGATGCGGGCGGCGGCGGGCGGCGGCGCTTGGCTGCCGCTGCTGCTGCTGCTGCTTCCCGCGGCGCTGGGCTTCCCGGCCGAGCCGCCAGGTGAGTCGCCGCGCAGCCCCGGCTCCCCGGGGACCCCCGCCGCGCAGCCAGGCGAGGCTGGAGCAGCGCTGCCCCCTCCCCGCCGCCCCTCGGCCCGGGACGCCTGGCGAGGGGAAGCCCGGGGGACCCCCCAGCCCGCCGGGGATGGGGGTGGGGGGGCGCCCTCGGGGGGCGGAGGAAGAGCCGCGCGAAGGGGGGAGCCGGGGGGGCGCCCCCGCTGCCCCCGGGCGGAGCGGCTCGGCTCGGCTCGGCTCGGCTCGGCTCGGCTGAGGATGCTCTGCCGGGGATGCTGAGCGGGGGCAGGGAGGAGGAGGAGGAGGAGGAGGAGGCCGGCCGCCGATGCTGCGGCCCAGCCCGGCCCGGCCCGAGGAGCCCCCGATCTGGCCAGGGTGCCGGGCAGAGGCCGCCAGCCTCCTTCCAGCCCGGCTGGCCGCCCTGCCCCCGTCGCGGGCCGCGGGGTCCGAGGGCGTCCAGGCTGCCTTTCCGCCCGGGGAGCGGCCGGGCTCGCGCCCACCTCCGATCGCGCCTCAGCCGGAGGTGCCAGCGCGGATCTGGGCGCGGGGCTTGCTTCGCCGTGCCGGGGGGGGGTGGGGGGGGTCGCCGCGGAGGGCGGTGGTGCCGACGCCAGCAGCCCCGCTGGCTTGGCCCGGCCGCCCCCTCGTTTTGCTGCGGGGGAGCCAGATTAAGGCTCCTGGAGGGCGTCGTTTCCGCGGGCTGTAAATACCGCAGCTCCGTCCGACCTGCTGAGTGCGCGCGGGGCGCGAGGAAAAGTTTGGGTACTACGGGCGGAAACGGCGCCTGAAAGCGAGAGTCAACGCTGCCCCCTTGCCATAAGCAACATCACCTTTTTGTTTTTAATACAATATGGCTGAAGGGCAGATTTGACACCAGATTCATTCAGTGTTAGGAGCTGTTAAGTCAGCGCGGTCGGGTTTTCAGGGCTGTTCTGAGAAAGCGAGCATTCAGGGGACGCCATACGGAGAGTGGAGTTTTAAGTTGACTTGAGAAAATACATTCTTGTTGACAAAGGAAAGTTTGTTACTCAAATACCTTGCTATTAAAATAACACAGCCTTTGGCTCTGTCACTTTTGGAGAGGACTGCTTATCATTACAAGGATCCTGATGGTTTAATTTTGGCATTACACAAAATACTTCTGCATCACGCTCTCTCTTTTCTCCTCTCCTCTCCTTTCTTCCCTTCCCCTTTTCATTCCACTTTTCTAAAAAAAAGGAATATTCAGCATGTGTTTTCCGAGATGAATGTCCCAGAATTGATTTTCTAGGTCTGGCAGCAAAGTTTGCTATGCGGGTTTCTAGTGATCCAAAGTCAGTCTGCTAGTATTTGTTATTCCTCCTTACAGTATTCCTCTTTTCATTATTAGAGAAGTTTTATAGTTTTTAAATAAACTTATTCTGCCCTTCCCAGTAAAAAAAAGAAGAAACGTACTGAATAATTAGATAAATTCACGAGCAACCCCATGGAATAAAAAGAAAGAGAAGAATCACAATTTATTGGCAAATTGTAAAAGTGTCTTGAGTAGAGGAAGGATGGATTTCTTGATTTCTTGGATAAACTACAATTGGATATGTTTGCAGGGCTTAGAATCAAGGCTAGGCTAGGATCACACAACATATAAAGTCCCCAAATATCCCACATAGTCAGCTAAGTGACATTGGACAATATCTCCTCTGGAAAAAGATAATTTCCTATGTTCTTACATCACAGGATATAGTCCAAATAGTATATTTAAGATCTGAGTTTTCCAATATATTTAATGGAGGCAGTTATTATTATGGTCATATAAATATGCCCCAATAATGATAATTGGGTGGGATATACAGAAAGGTGGTAGGCTGTACCGGTATTCTATTACAGCAGTGTTTCTCAACCTTGGCAACTTGAAGATGTGTGGGCTTCAACTCCCAGAATTCCCCAGCCAATGCTGGCTGGGGAATTCTTGGAGTTGAAGTCCACACATCTTCAAGTTGCCAAGGTTGAGAAACACTGTATTAGAGTAAGTGTAATAGAAAAAACACATCTGGATGATTAATATACTGTGGTTTATAGATGAAGATTTAAATCTTACACTTATTCCTCAAAATGTAAATAATAAAGATGGTGACATCATTGGTGTGTTAGTCTTTAAGATGCCAGAGGACTTTGTGCTCCAACAGATGAATTCAGCTGTGATTCCTTACATATAAACTACATAATGTGTGAAACCTCCTGAGTTACCAACAGATTTAGTTAGTATCGTTGCAAAGACTGGATTCTTTTGGTGTGGCAAGCCAGAATTTTACTGAACATAAGGTGGCTTTTTTTCCTGAAGAGAAGAGTATGTGGGTGCATCTAGAAGTGGGGGTCAATTTGGTTCACATGTGGTTGGCTTAATCATGGTTGTTGAATAAGGCAAGAACATGGAAAGTCACAAGTGATGGTTTAGAAATTGCAATGATCGAATTCACGTAGCCGTAATGCATTCTGTCTGGTTTCAGGTTTAGGGCAATACTTGACTTTAGACAACGTGGTTTGTAAACCAGGGGTTTGGTTTGGCATATGGTGTGAACTGAACCCATGACACTGAGGTCATGCAAGTCATTTCCTTTTTTTCTGAGCTTGGTGGAACAATTGCCTCCCAGCACTGAAGGACTATCTAAAGATCCTGTACAGAAAAGGATGCAGGAAAAACTCCTCTGCAAGTTCCTTCTAGAGAACTCCAATTGCTTAAATAATTGGACAAATTATATACTGCCAGGAGAGTGACACATAAAAAAACCAAACACTGCCAGGAATCTAAACAGACTCGGACGTAATTTTCCTAGGAAGTCTGTACATTTCCCAACTCGAATTGTAATTTTAAGAACCTTGGATGCTGTTATGCTCCTTTGAAATTAGCAGGCTGCAGTTCAAACATTGTGATAAACAGGGTATTTTACCATATTCACAAAAAAGAAAGAAAAGAAAAAAGAAAAGAAAAATATTATCCAAACAGCATGATGATTTTATCGGAAATCCAGCTGTTTCTCAGAAATCCAGCAGCTAGAAGGGTTTTTCTTCTAAGGGGGCCATGAATTACTCCTAGTTAATTGAACATTTTCCCCTCAATTCATCTAAGTTGGGGGCTTTGCAACACACACACATCGAACTGTGAACTAACCCACACAATAGGTTGTTCCAACGCTCTGGGTTCAGATCTGGTTAGATGGCTTGTGGCTGGATGTGTTGAGCTGTGGAGTCTGATTCACATCAGAGGCAGAACTGAATGAGGTTACAGCTTCAGAAGGAGAATTCTAGGCCTTTTCTTGGTTCAGATACTTTCTTGTTCTGATGCCTGCAGAGATCTTTCCTACTTGGCTGAAATGGTCGTAGTTAATTTGCAAAGAGCTTTGTTCATCAGTGACTGGGCTGACCCCTTGGCCTACACTTTGCTAAGCTTATCCATAGGTAGGTGGCTGGATAAGCTCCAGTGGGTGGGTCCACACGTTGCACTAAACCATAATCCAATTTGGTCGGTTTACCATGTTGTCACTTATGATGCACAAGTTAGTTATGGGTTCCTCAATAACGTGCAGTCAAGGAAGCCATGGTTTAAGTGAATCCAGCTACAATATTTGAATCCAGCACAATATACCAGTCCATATAGGTAATAAACTCTGGTTTATAATGTAAAACAGGTGAGTATCCTTATTATAGGATGTCATAAGCCATGTTAACACACCCCAATGTTTAGGTTCCACAGATCAAGGTAAGCCCAAACGAAACACATTACAATATGATTTAGACCAGTGTTTCTCAACCTTGGGAACTTTAAGACATGTAGACTTCAACTCCCAGAATTCCCCAGCCAGCCATGGAATTCTGGGAGTTGAAGTCCACACGTCTTACAGTTCGCGAGGTTGAGAAATACTGGTTTAGGATCATGTGTTAATCTGATATCAGTCTAGTTCTAATGCTAGTTGCAAACTTCTTTCAGTGCTGAAAGTAATCTATAGGCCCTCATTGAATTAAATTGTCTGTTTATTGTAGTCTAGAGACCAAATTTATTTGATTTTGTCCAAGGCCACCATAAGATAACATTTAAAACTATGGGACTATGAATTCTTCCAAATGTAGGAATCTGTATATACAAACTGTAGGCAAGTTAACTAAAAAATTAAATTTATAGCCCCAAATTCTAAAATCCTTATAGGAATACTGTAAAAACTACAAACACTACCAAGTAAATTATGATGAATATTAAAACATGTGGAATTATGTTAAGATTAATGTAACAGAATAAATGTATACTATCATAAAAGTAATACAACATAATAAAATATTACTCCGTGCTATCTGTAAAAGGAAAAAAGTCACATATTATTGTTAGCAAATAAAGCAGTGTTTCTCAACCTTGGCCACTTTGAGATATGTGGACTTCAACTCCCAGAATTCCATGGCTCCAATTCTGGAGTTGAAGTCCACATATCTTAAAGCAGCCAAGGTTGAGAAACACTGAAATAAAACATAGCAATAAGATTTCCCTTCCCTCTTTGGAAGAATGGTTAACTACATTATGGGAGTATGCTTTGATGTCTAAAATAACTTCAAACCCTAAAAGTAAGAATTTAATTCAGACGAGAAACCATTCCTGGTTTGCAATTCAGATTTGTATCTCATCCAAAATGTGGGTTTTTCAATGTATCGGGTCTGTATTACGATTTTATGGGATTTTAAAATCAGAACAGATTTTCAGTTTTGACTTAATTTATTGCAGTTTCTGGCTCTATCTGGTGATTCACACTGCGTTGACCATGGCGCTTGATATTTATTCTTGCTTAGAGCTTTGATTTTTGTTTTCTTAAAACAACGTATTACATTCACTTGTCGATGTACTGGAAAATTGCAACCCTTTAGACATTTTTTGGATCCGTTGTTCACTTATTTGTGCTCTACTTTCTTATTCTCTTTATCTGTTTACTTTTATCTGCATTGTTTTCCAAAAGGCTTAATAACAAATAATGTAAAAAAGATGGTTAAACCTAGGTGCCTAGAAGACTGAACGCAGTAGACAGGAATATGAGAATGCCATTTTATAAGCTGGGTTTTGGAGATCTTTTTAACTTTTATGGGTGGTCAGGTCCTGGTGAACTTTACAGGCAAAACTTCACAACATTGTACGTAAGATTATAATCAGAAACAAGAACAAAGACTTCAACTCGTTCCAGCCTTGTAAATTTTGCGCAGATGAGAGATCTGTGAATGTTTCTCTAAAATGAGCAGAAAAGAGGGACGTGTTTACTAATCTCAACATGCCCACGCTTGCCCTCACCCTCCAGAAAAGAAATCCTATATTTAATCCAATCAGGGCAGCTGAAACAAGAGCATTAGTGTGCCAAGTCATCCGTGTTTGTGGTATGGCATGGTAAACGTGACCAAGAGGGTGTCTGTTGCATCTGCCATCTTGCCTCTTTTGACACAAGCGGGGAGGCTGGGGGCCAAGGTCAGAGCCCTTCTGGACTTATTTCTAGCTGTCTGAGATAAACTTCAGGGGCTACTGCATACCTTTGGCTATTGGTATAAGGGAAATTATGCCCTGCCTTGGGGCACAGTCTTCCTCCTTAGATACAGCCAGCCCTGATTTTGCTAGCCCTTCAGGAAGGCTTTGAAGACCTGGATGTTAGGTGAGCTTGTCCTGGGAGGTGGTACATCTTGGTGTCACCTGACTGTGGCTTTTGTCCTTGTTGATTTTATTTGCGGTGAGATGGTGATTTGTTCTTATGGTCGTCCATCACCTGGAGTTGCATTTGGGCAAGTTGGGTGGCCATGTAAATCTTTAAATCAGTGTTTCTCAACCTCGGCAACTTGAAGATGTGCGGACTTCAACTCCCAGAATTAAAAGGAAATAAAGGTGGGGAGGTATACTTTTTTTTATTAGACCTTTTAAAGAAGGAACATAAACAGAAATTTAAAAAAAGAAATGAGAAACCGGTGTAAGGTTCGATAGCCTGGATTCTATGATTTCCAATGGGACTCCAGACAGAGGTTTTTCCAAAGCAAATACAGCTTTTATTTCTGGCCAGAAGAAAAGTAGGGTGGACTGGTCTCTGTCCAGCTGGCAGAAAGTACACAGGGAACAGCCACACCCAGAACAGTTTACAACAGCTTTTATACCTTTTTGTCATCCGGAAGCATCTAGGAGGAGGGTCACACACACAAGTGTACCCGCCTTCCAAGGTTGTCAAAACATTAACTTAAGCAGCATAAACCAATAGTTAAGTTTCTAGTCCTCACTTGCTCCAGGGGTTCCTCATATAAGGCATTTATATCTAACTTGCCCAAATCATGCAGAGGATGTGGATGTGGAACCCATAGTGTGGTTAGAAGCAAG
Organism: Python bivittatus; assembly: GCF_059951505.1. NCBI lineage: Eukaryota > Metazoa > Chordata > Lepidosauria > Squamata > Pythonidae > Python > Python bivittatus. The sequence continues at coordinate 5,069,316 of NW_028277095.1, read as the reverse complement.
AGCAGGTGTAAAAGTTCATGCATGCTCAGGAAATGTGTCTAGGAGCTCTGATATGAACAAGCAAGACATTTGGCCTGTAGCTTAACCACATCTTTCCATTTCCTTTTACACCTCTGCAAAATGTCCCTTTAGCAAAAGCTTGAGGTACAGAAGCAAAATAGGCAGTTAGTCTAACTATTCCTTACACCGGAATAAAACACAAGGAATTTAAAGATGTCAGAGAGGTGATAGTTTACTGGTATATCATGAATGGTATTTCCATTTCTGTCTCAGGCACCATTTGGGTTGCTTTTCCCCACTCTTTCCCCAGGAATATGCAGGTGAGGGATAAAATGCTTCCTCTTGGCAGGCTTTCCTTGTAGCAGTTACTGTGCACCGGTGCGTAAATCATTAGTTGCACCCACTTAATAATCCTAACTTAGTGTAGGTCGGTGTTTCTCAACCTTGGTGGCTTCAGGATGTGTGGACTTCAACTCCCAGAATTGAATCAGAATTGCATCATGGCTGGCTGGGGAATTCTGGGAGTTGAAGTCCACACATCCTAAAGCCGCCAAGGTTGAGAAACACTGGTGTAGGACATTCTGATGTTCCAGGTGTTTTGACAGATTAGCTGGGCACCTGTTGAGACCACAGACATACGAGGTGGGGAAGCAAATCTCCTTATTTTCTGTTGACAAAGCTGAATGCCCTTATTCACGTGCAGGTGTTGACCCAGATGTTCTCTCTTGCTCCAGATTTCAGTGTGCTTACCCCAGTGACTACCAGACAAACTTTGCAATGTCCAAGATGATGGTCAAAGCCATTCTTGACGCCTGGCCTGTGTGGTTAACCAGATGCCTTTCTCTATTAAACACACACACACACTCCCTCCCTCCCTCTCTCTCTCTCTCTCTCTCTCAGACTCAAGAATATGAATGCCTTCCGCATGTGGTATTTGGTTTGTCTGGAATGCTAAACCTTGGGGGTTTGCCAGATGAACAACAATTCCAGGGGGTTGCCCTTATTAAGCACAGGCTATGACTCTGTGTCTTTCAGGTTGGCATCTTTGTGGTGTCTTCCTGCTCCTTCACTTTTAATCACAAGGTGGCCCGGAGAGATCTATTGTCGTATCTATCAAAATCAGGAGTTTGGCAGCACCTTTTCAGCCACGGCTCCCAAAAGTTTATGCCTGATAATAAAATTGTCCTGTCGGAAAAGGTTCTGCCAGGCTCCTTCTGATTTTTGGCTACCACATATCGAACTCGGTTCTCCTCCTACAATGCCATATTTGTCAATATCAGATAAAACTGTTCAGCAGAAGCAGATGCAAATTCTGTGCCAGAAAGTTGCTGAAACTACCCCTTCCTTCCTTCCTTCCTTCCTCCCTCCCTCCCTCCCTCCCTCATTCCCATCTCCTTCCTCCCTCCCTCCCTCCCATCAAACTCCTTCCTTCCTTCCTTCCTTCCTTCCTTCCTTCCTTCCTTCCTTCCTTCCTTCCTTCCTTCCTTCCTTCCTTCCTTCCTCCCTCCCTCCCTCCCTCCCTCCCTCACTCATTCCCATCTCCTTCCTCCCTCCCTCCCTCCCATCAAACTCCTTCCTTCCTTCCTTCCTTCCTTACTTCCTTCCTTCCTTCCTTCCTTCCTTCCTTCCTTCCTTCCTTCCTTCCTTCCTTCCTTCCTTCCTTCCCCTAAAAATGATTTTACCTAAAATGTTTTACATTTTTTCTCTGGGTTCATCGCTCATGAATTTTTTCAAAGAAGTTTCGTTTTGTGTGTTTTTCCTTGGCAGTGTGTTTCTCCCCTACTTGAATATTTGCCTGTGTTGTAATCACCTGGTAAACTACTGCCTTGGATTAAAAAAATCTTCTAATGTTTTAGCAAAGGCACCTAAGTTCCCTTGGCTTCGAAAGAACCTTTCAGTTTACTGGGATCTGCATTCAGTATTCTGATCCCAGTTTGTTTTCAGCTGCCCCCATCGCTCTGTCCCACCAACGTTCTTCAGATGAATATTTTTCACATTGCTGCAGAAGAGGACAATTAATTCCTCAATTTGAAACGGGCCAGTCTTGGGAGTTCACCAAACTTTGCATGATATCTCTGTCTCTGGGGAAACCAGGGGAGATATTGCGTGATCCCTATTTTGGAACAATTCTTAATTGGCGTGTTTAGGTTTTTGCATCTGCAACATTATGGAAGTACATAGTGATACGGGGACCACCACGTGCAAAAGTTGCGGCCAGTGTAGGATGGACAAGGTTGACTTCCACCTGTTTTTTTGGGGACCAAAAATTGCAAAGGTAGCACCTCCTCCTCCTTTCAGGTTGTTTCCCTTTCCAGCCCGTGGCAATCTTTCACTAATCATTTCCATGATTTATATCAGTAAATTGTAAAAGGGAAAGAATTAAAATCATCCTGTAAAAGCAGAATAATAAACGTCAGTAACCATTTGAGGAACTCAATGAAACCACTCGCTGGTTTCACATTGGGCTTTGGCTGAAAACATGAGCTTCACCTTTTTCATCTGCTAGATAGGAAGGAATAGAACAAAAAGGAAGTTAAAAGGGAAACTAGGTGGTGGACAGGGTAGTGTGCCTTTGCAGCATTTTGGAGGTCAGACAAGGCAGGTGACAAGTTTTTTCCAATTCTAGTGCCCTCTAGATGTGTTGGAATACAATCTTCTTCCCAGGCACCCTGACCTGGAGTTACATCATCTGATGGCGATGAGCACTGAAGTTCATACATGAAGTTCATCATGTTTGGACAGACTAGTGGAATGTCCTTGAATATCCATGGGATAGATTTAAAGAATCTCTTCTACATGTATTTGTTGCCCCTCTCTGAAATTACTGGATGAGATTTACAGTGTGCCCAGTTCTGGCTGAATAGCGTCCTGTATTCAAAAGCAGCAGCTGGACAAGGAGCCATAAAGTAACACAAAATCATTTGATGGATGGGGCTGGTTGTGGAAGGCATTCAGCAAGATTTCAGTTTCTTGGCAAGGGTAAATATATTTTTGTTACAGACATATTTGCTGCATGGGATCAGGCTGTTTCCAGGTGTTCCCAGACTGAATCTTTAAGACAAAATCTCTACAAATCAATGTGAGGAGGATGAGAAACAGGAAAGGGTTTATTACAAGATGCCAAAGTTCATGGGAAAATATCCAAGCTAGGCTTCCTAGAAATGGGGATTACAAATCTGTTTACCACCTGTTTGACATACAGCTTTCCCAAACATCTTTCCTGGGGTGAGAAAGAGAAGGAATTAGTGTGGCTTAGTGTCAAGACATTGATGCTGCAAAACTCTAAAAATTCTCACTTCCAGTTCCAAGTGGCTAGTTCAGGAAACAGCTTTTGGTGAGTGACTTTCTGTCAGCCTCATTTGGCGGTTTTGGAATGCAGATGATTCTGCAAAGTTGGGTCTAAATTGCTACAGGTAGTCCTCGCTTAATGACCACAATAGGGATTGGAAAATTGATTGTTAAGTGGGCCGATCATGAAGTGAGTCACCATGTGACCGGACCCGATTTTACGATTTTTACGATGGTCATAAAGGGAATCACTACAGTCGTTAAGCAAAGCACATGGTTGTTAAATGACTCCTGCTTCCCCAATGGACATTTTTGCTGGAGTTTGCTTAACAACTGCGGTGATTCACTTTATGACTGTCATAAAAAAGTTGCAAATCTTGATCATGTGACCATGGTGGTGGTGCAACAGTTTGCGACGGTCGTAAGTGTGAGTACAGGTTGTAAAGCACTTTTTATGATGCTGTCGTAACTTTGAACCATCATTAAATGGTCGTTAAGCAAGGAGTACCTGTACTGCTAAGATGCACTGAGATTGCCAGTGGTCTGGGCAGGGATGGGTCTTTGAAGAGGTCTGGAGGGTCTGGGGCTCTCCAGAAGTGGACAGGATTCTCAGCCCAAAGACATGGAATTAGCCTGTCGTAACCTTTGCCGGGAATCTTGCGCAATAGTTTCACATAACAGATCTAGCACATCCTTCAGTCAATAAACCGGAGAGGACTGATTTCATTTTTGGCAGCCCTTTGAATGATCTAAGTCAGTGTTTCTCAACCTTGGCAGCTTGAAGATGTGTGGACTTCAACTCCCAGAATTCTCCAGCCAGCCTTGAGTTGAAGTCCACACATCTTCAAGCTGCCAAGGTTGAGAAACACTGATCTAAATCAAAGCTTTGTTTTCCAAGAATTCTGTGTTGCTCCATATTGATGCTGTTTGCTTTTATGGAAGGCTCAGATGTTTAGTTGGTGGAAAGAGAAACATCGGGAAGAACTGGCTGATTTCACTCATGGCACTAAGCTGTAAATTGACGTCGGTTTGTTTCTAGTGATTTATTTCAATCATTTCTGCCCACTTTTTTTCCAGTCCCAAAGAGAGCCCTAGTATGTTGTGCAAATCCAGCTGATTAGAGTTTATTCAGAGCATTGTGTGGCCTCTGCTGCTGAGGAACAAAAGGCATTGTAATCCCCAGCGCAGTGTTTCTCGACCGAGGCAAATTTACGATGTGTGGACTTCCACTTCCAGATCCCCCAAGCTACTGTAAGCTACTGTATATAAACAGGGGGCAAACCCCTTACTCACTAACACTGATGAGGTTACCTGGTCGGGTAATGAAACGTCTGCAAGCCAACAGCCAAGCTCAGAGAGCACCAAGGACTCCCCATTTCTGTATTCTTCCATCTTGGTCCCCTTTATTTCATTTTAATCGAAAGAATTTTAGCAACCGTGGCAACTCCTTGGGGGGCAAGAACAGGGGAAGTTGCAATGATGGCTTGCTTGACAGAACATGATTTAAAAGTCCTGACTTCAAGACCCAGCCTGGGAGCGTACATTCCTATCTACATACATATAGAGAAACCGTCTGGATCACACATCCTGTGACATGGTTAACCATCATTTGTTAATTGAACTGTGATTGGGCCAAGCCACAAGCCCTGGCTGACAAACGAGAATAGTTGTTAGTTTATGTTACCTCACTCAGTGGCTTGCTTGGATTGTGTCTGAGGTGGGAATCCCTCTTTTACTCTCCTCTAAATACTGTAAGCCAGAATGAGGAAGCCTCAATGGGAACATCGCACCAGGAATTCCACTTGGGCTGTAATCCTAACCAACTAAAAGCAGATCTGGTTTATTTAGTTGCTCTTCCATCTACGAGAAGCCAAGTGGAAGCAGTTGGGTACCGATCCACGGGCGTGATCATTTGCAACTTGACACCGGTTTTGTCCAAGCTGAACATTTGTGAGGGTCTCCCTTAGCAAGCAATAATTTTGTTTTCTTTTCATTTTCCGGCGTGCTGCAAACAGCCAGCGTGAGATGGCTCAGGGCAGTGTTTCTCAACCTTGATAACTTTAAGATGTGCGGACTTCAACTCCCAGAATTCCCCAGCCAGCATGGCTGGCTGGGGAATTCTGGGAGTTGAAGTCCGCACATCTTAAAGTTATCAAGGTTGAGAAACACTGGCTTAGTATGTGAAATGTGGACTGCTATGCAGCCCTTTCAAAAAAAATAAATCACTATATTCAATCCTAATTCCACCCGCCGTGTACAGTAGCTTTAAAAACGGTGCTCGCTGGCTCAGCTTTTGCATTCTGGAGCTGCCAGGTGCCCAGATCTGTTTATTTCACACTTCCTCTTCTAGGCTTCTAATCCTGGCAACCAGCATGCCTTTAGTCCAGAGAAAGATCTCATTCAGAAAGTAATGCTTTCAGCGATCCTCTTGTTTGGTGTTTCAATATGATGTTTCCAGTAAACCCGCTGCTGGCATCCGGGCAACGCTGCGGTGGCTTTTCCTGGGATCGGGTGGCTGGGAAAAACCCACTTCCCTCTGTGCAAAGGGATCTTGAGGTGTGTGCCTTCCAAGGCTTTTCAGATTAAACTAGGGCAGGTTTCTCAACCTCAGGAACTTGAAGATGTGTGGACTTCAACTCCTCGGGAACTTGAAGACGTGTGGACTTCAACTCCCAGAATTCCCCAGCCAGCCATGCTGGCTGGGGAATTCTGGGAGTTGAAGTCCACACGTCTTCAAGTTACTGAGGTTGAGAAACACTGAACTAGGGTGTACCTGAAACGTTGCAATTCTTCTGCAAGAATAACCACCCAAGACAGCAATTTCCCCCCTTTCCCGCTCGCACATTACAGAAGGCGCTGCGTTCCCTTTTTAATCCCGTAATGCATCTCGCAAGATTGGATCCTCCAGCCATTTAAAAGCCAGAACGCTGCTTTTCACAAGTTAACCTCTCTTCTTCTGTTCCAGGTTTTCAGCCACTTTCGCATCTGTCTTCCTATGAAGTCACCGTCCCCAAGAGGGTAGAAAGAAAGCGGCAGGGGGCATCCCAGCATATGTTGGTTCAGGTATTTAAGCGTAGGGGAACTTCCTTTCAGTTAATTGAAGCGATGTGCACCGATCCTCGGGAAGGCACCGCAAAATCGCCAATACAGTGGTACCTCGGTTCACGAACTTAATTCGTTCTGCGACTCTGGTCGCGACCCGAATTGGTCGCGACCCGAGTCAAATTTCCCCATAAGTTCAATGTAATTATGGTTAATCCGTTCTGAACCATATGTTTTTTTTTTTTAAACCACAAAAATATGACACAAAGTACAGTACGATGAGGGAGAACGCTAACCTTGCTCGACGCGACTTCTGGCGTGGAGGACAGGAAGGCGGGTGGGGAGGTGGTTACTGCTTGGAGGGAGAGTCCCCCTCCCTACAGGAAGCCACGACCGCGTGTCACGGGAGGGAAAATGGCCGCGGATCCTGTTCGTCACCTGATCCGGCATTTGCGAACGGAGGCAAAATTTTGCGAACGGAGCTGTTCGTGACCCGAATTGGTCGTGAACAGAAGCGTTCGTGACCCGAGGTACCACTGTACTGTGCTCTCCGCGGGCTGTCGCGTTCAGAGGTGGTCTTAGGGAGCAAGCAGGCATCTTCTTTGCAGAGGGAATGTTTGGGCATGGTCTTCTTGTGGTAGAGTCCAAGGTTGCATATGTGTGATGGAATGGTGTTATGAAAGCCATGGTCAGGGAGATAAGCATGTCCTTAGCCCCCAGCAGGAGCATGGGAAGTTTAAGAAGATGAGACTGGCACCACCCTAAGGAATTCATGGTGTTGTGGCTTGCTGGCTTGGGAACTTAGGTTCAGTCTGGAGAGATTTCTGTCTTGAGGTGGAAGCTAATAAACGCAACAGAACTGTATCTGTACTGTCTCGTTGAGTTCTTTGGACCGAACCAGACATCATGGCTGTGGTGGGCAGTGACATTCTACAAGTTCGTAGCCCAACTTTGGGCGGTTACATGAATTAGTTAGTGTCTGTGGCAGCTTCTCCGAGCTGGATAGTCTCCACTGTCTTGAACAGTGGTTCTCTAAATCGGGTCTTTGTTTGATGGAAATCCCATTCAAACACACGTGGAGATTATCTGAGTGGGAAAGCCTAGTCTTATCATCCTGAACGTTGGCCCAGGAAATACTGGTCTCCTGTTGGGGGAGGGCAGATTGAAACCTTCTGGAGCCTCAGGCCTCGAGGCACAATATTCAAGTCTGATCAAGCGATTTGGGCACCTAAGGCAAAAAAATTCCACAGATATCTTGCCTGATTCCTGGCAATAAAAAAAAAATTACAGTCATAGTAAATTGTCATCAGCAATTTGCTATCATTTCATGGATTCTTTTATAAATGTCAATTAAACTTAAAGGACAAGACTCAGTGCATTCTGAGTTGCGTTGGGCTACTATTCCAGAGGAAGAACCAAAACTCCAAGGGAGCGCTGTAAGTTTTCTTGTAAAATAAAAATGATTGATCGCTCCAACTCAGTGCTTCATTTCAAATCAATCCTTATTACAATCATAGACCAGCATAAAGGGATGGAGTGAAGTCATTAGGGAGAAAAAACCCCCACAATAAATATAAAGCATAACATTTTATTTAATTGAATATAATTCGTTCAGTTTAGGCACTGCCTGACTCCCAACTGATTCTGGGCGGCGTACAATGAAACCAAACCAACTGGAAAATACAATATAATGAATGATAATGGAAAAGGAATACATAAAAGGTTATATGTAAAAGCCATGTAAAATGTGTAGACTAAAAAACCTAGCCGTATATATAAGAGACATAGAAGATATAAAAGATTTGTTTATTAATAAAATTTCTTTGCTGCTCGACTCCCACCAACTCCCAGCATCTCACGAGTAAAAACACCCCCCCCCAAAAGACAAAATAATAAGAAACAAAAATAAAGAATAAAAGATGGCAAAGATGACAGCTAGGCAGGAATGAGAAAAAAGGAAACAAACTCACACAATCCAAGGGGGCTTCACCCACCCTCATCAAAGGCCTAGCACAGTGTTGTCCAAACTTGGCCACTTTAAGATGAGTGGACTTCAACTCCCAGAATTCCCCAGCCAGCATGGCTAGCTGGGGAATTCTGGGAGTTGAAGTCCACTCATCTTAAAGTGGCCAAGTTTGGACAACACTGGCCTAGCAGAAGAGCCTGGCATAAAAGACATAGAAAGTGAGAATCGTAAAGGAGGCAATGGGTGTATTAGAAGGGTGTGACTGATTGATTATGTGCCATCAAATCGATGTTGACTCTTGGTGACCACATAGATTTTCTCTACAAATTAGAAAGATCTAGGGGAGTGTGAAAAGTTCTATGTATATAGCATGTGAAAGATGTATGTATGAGATTAGAGAACACCCTAATACAGTGTTTCTCAACCTTGGCAACTTGAAGATGTATGGACTTCAACTCTCCGAATTCCCCAGCCAGCATGACTGTATGTTGTAGCAGGATTATTGTCCGAGAGCAGGAGGGAGGTGTAAAATTGCCCTGGGTGCCCTGGATATTTTCAGCTGCATCTCAAATAAAAATGAGAGTGAAAAGCAATACAACAGTAAAACAGGCAAAAAATAAGTTGGCAGGTAGAATTGGTAAACTGGTACAATACTGGAGAAGGATAACCTAGTACCCTTCAGATGTGAGGGACTTCAATTCCTGTTAGTCTCAACCCGTAGGGCCAGTAGAAAGGGATTATGGGGGTTGCAGCCCAGAAAATCTACTGGGCAATGGGTTTTTTATATCTATCTTTACACAAAGTCACATTTTTACAAACGTTGGGTTTCCCCAACTTATAGGGTTTCCCCAGCTTAAAATATTGAGAGCAGGGGGAGAAATAGTCAGCAGCTGGCTATCTCAGGACAATAGATCCTGAGATTCCAACTGATCATACTTTGGACATCTACCTTCACCATTAGGGACGCATACAGGTAGTCCTTGCTTAATGACCGTAATAGGGACCGGAACATTCATTATTAAGTGGGGTGGTTGCTAAGTGATTCACGCCCAATTTTATGACCTTTTTTGCAGCAGTCATTAAGCAAATCACCATGGCTGTTAAGTGAATCACAGGGTCATTAAGCGAATCACACAGTTTCCCATTGATTTTGCTTGCCAGAAGCTGGCTGAGAAGGTTGCAAATAGTGATCCTGTGACTCCAGAACACTGCAACCATTGTAAGTGCGAGCTGGTTGCTAAGTGTCCGGATCGTGATCATGAGACCATGAGGGTGCTGTGATGGTTGTAAGGGCAAGGACTGGTTGTAAGTCCCTTTGTTCAGCACCGTTGTAACTTCAAACGGTCACTAAATGAATGGTTGTTAAGTGAGAACTACCTGTACTTGGTTCTAGATAATTAGACCCCCATCCTAAACTGAGTTTGTGAAACTAATACATTTCATAAAGTGGGGCGGAACAGCCATTTTGTTTGTTTGGGACTTGGTCACTAAGTAGGAGTGAATCCCCTGCTAATATTGCTTTCTCCCTTCATTTTTTGAGGACACCTTATCGTTCACTGTTGTAATTGAAGGAGTACGGTATACCCTTCATCTAAGAAGGAACAAGTAAGTGATTCCCTTCTGGCTGGGTTTTGCGGATTTTCTCTCTTGGGAATCCTACTCTCCTTGAAACTGGCCCGTTATTCCCTCTGCTGATGAAAACTGATTTATGTAAAAAGTTACAGGTGGTGGAAGGAAGCAGAAGTTTAGTTGGGGATGAACGTGCCTTTTTTTCCCACCCCACCCCACCCCACCCCTTCTCCCTGTGGCCGAGGCTTGGTCAATTGCTTTTCTTCGAGCCACGTTTCTCTTACTTTGATTTTTGAAGCATGTTCTATTTTGCATCCGTGTGTTTACCCCCTCCCTCCTTTTAGAGAACTGATACCCCAAGGCTTCACCATTTATAGCTACGATAAAAGTGGAAATCTGCAAACAGAAACTCCAGGCCTTCAGGTACGTTTCATGTTTCACAGAGGGTTGATAAGAACAAGAAAAGGGGAAGAAAAAAATGTTTCAACCAATTTGCTCTGGCTGAAGAGGAAGGTGGTCTGAAAGCCCTGGTCATGCTGGGCTTTCTCCCCCTACTTCCTTTGTAGCCCCTCCCTCAGTCTGTGGGGAGAGGAGTTGGGCATGTGGGTATGTGCATAGAAAGGGAGATATTTTTTTCCTTCTCCTTCTCTTTCCATTTGTTAAAAGAGCCTTTACTTAAGAAATGCCTGTCAAAGGAGAAGAGAATGTAGAAGGAATACTTACTGGGGGAATTTGATGTTCTTCCATTTCTTTAAGGATGAGGTGACGGGGTACACTGGAATGCCCCATCATTCATTGCACCATCTTCTCTCAAGGACCTGCTGTTTCACTAGCTTCACACACTTCTAGAGCATATTACAGTAATCAAAGTGTGGTGTGAGAAGGGTGTGGGTCACTGGCTCCAGGGCTTCCCAGTCTAAGCAAGGCTGCACCTGGCCCACCCACTCAGCTGGCCACCGCTTCCATCTGCTTTCCTAGCAGGGGCTGGGAATCCAGGATTACCTCTGGGTGCGGGTGACCTCATCCAAGCTAGCAGTTGAACTAAGTCTAAGCCAAGATGCTTCTGGACAATCATCACCTCTGTTTGATTGGATTTAGTTTCAGCTTGTTACTACCCCCTTGTAGACTCCATGATTTAAGGATGGACTAGGAATTCCACATTTCTGGCTCAGCCTGGGATGACAGTGCCCAGTTGACATTTATTTATTTATTTATTTGTTTATATTTCAAATTTGGACACCGCCCATCTCACGAGGAAGTGACTCTCATGAGGAAGTGACTCATGAGGTTATCCATGGACTGAGGATACCTCACCCTAAGCCGATTGATGACCTCCCCCAGCAGCTTCTCATAAATATTTTTAAGCGTTGGACGTCCTGTTTCAGGTTTCAAACTCACGCACGCACACACACACCCAGAGTTGCTAGGTGATAATAGTAATTTACTCAGCGCTGAATAGATAAATGGCAGATGGGGAAAGGAATGTAAATCCAAACAGAGGAAAGAAAGCTTGCCTGGGTAGTTTTGCTTTCAACAGGAACATGCAGAAGAGAAGTCAAAATCCAGCCCAAGTTCAGAGAGCCAAGTCAGGTTTGTCAGACAGTCCAAAGGTCAGAGTTTCAGGGTTTTTTACACAAGCAGAATACATAGGAATGACATGCCAGAGTAGGCGATCAGACGGTTGGTTCCAACAGAGAAACATGGGTCAGGACTGCCTCTTAAGACTTCAAATTGCCTAATACCCAGCTTCCCAAATAATTGCAGATCAGTCTCTTTTCTGCTAGAGGTGCATACATTTTTGGCGGGGCGGGCAAAGGCTTCTGGGTGGTGTAGTGGGACTACAGCCCAAAATATGGTGAGCCAGGGCAAAGAAGTAGGGTGGGAAGAATGGGAGAAAAACTAAATTTTGATTTAATGTATTTGGTGTTTCAGATTAATTAAATGAATTCAATGCATGGATTATGATTTATGTCCCTTGCGTTTAATAATTTCCCCTTTTGATCACACTAACAACAATACTGCCAGTCCCTGGAGCTGTTCCAGGAACCTCACCCAAGACTTTTGTAGGAGCAAATTCCACACACATAATTCATGTGCTGGCAAATAATTAATTGGACTGAGTTGAGTGTTGATACTTCAGGAGCTAGCAGGCATCTTGAGTGGGTTTTTTGTTTCTCTTTCCCTTTGACCTCACTTTTGGTCCCTCTGTGCTGCCCCACTTGGTGCGGGGAGACGGTGGCTCAATATTGTTCAGGCTTTTAACAGGTCCAGAGTGACTAGCTGGCTGAGAAAGTAATACTTTTCCTGGGAAACCCACCTCTGCAGTTTGCACAGCATGTTTTAGAGCTTAGCATGAATGTGAACTCAACAAGTGATAGTCAAGACAATCTGAGATGAGGTCTGGAGAACCATGGAGATGGCCTTGAGGAGAACCCTGAAACGCTGGCAGAATTGAAACAGATAGAATGGCTGGAAGGGGATAAGCTAGGGAGGAGAAGCAAGGGATAAAGTTGGAAATAGAGCTTTTTGAAGTGGTTGATGGAAGGAAGGGGAAGGGGAAGGAGAAGGAGAAGGAGAAGGAGAAGGAGAAGGAGAAGGAGAAGGAGAAGGAGAAGGAGAAGGAGAAGGAGAAGGAGAAGGAGAAGGAGAGTCTTTATGGTCATAGTCCTAGTAATTCTCTTTGCTACAGATTTTGTTATTGTGCTTTGGTTATATTATTTTATTACTTTCAACTTCATACCGTAAGAAGGGAAGATAAACCACTCAGAATGCCACTGGACTGGAGTGACATATAAGTCCTAGTAAATAATATAATGGAATACAATACAGCAGTGTTTCTCAACCTTGGCAACTTTAAGATGTGTGGACTTCAACTCCCAGGATTCCCCAGCCAGCATGAATCCTGAAAGTTGAAGTCCACACATCTTAAAATTGCCAAGGTTGAGAAACACTGCAGTACAGTTACAGATACAACAGACATCAGTCATGTAAGTTTGCTTGTGATTTACCTTCCCTCCCTCTTACACCCTAGTGAATGAGAAAGGAGCTTTTCTTAACTCTACCTCCTTTCTTGGGTTTAAGGAACACTTCTGCCCTTGTTTCTCTAACACAGTTCCTCAACCTTGGCAACCTTAAGATGTGTGGACTTCAATTCCCAGGATTCCCCAGCCAGCCATGACTTTTTGGTTGATGGTGGAAGAAAGGAGAAGGAGAAGGAGAAGGAGAAGGAGAAGGAGAAGGAGAAGGAGAAGGAGACTCCCAGGACTTCAACTCCCATGGCTGGCTGGGGAATCCTGGGAGTTGAAGTCCACACATCTTAAAGTTGCCAAGGTGGAGGAACACTGCTCTAACAGCTTCTGAGTTCCCCTCAAGACCATTGCCATAGCTCTCTTCATCAAGGTTAAACCGTTGACATGGCCTGATGCTCAGTTTTCTTTCTTTTTTCTCCCCCATTTAGAAGCACTGCCACTACCACGGATATGTCGAAGGAATCTCAGATTCTTTCATTGCAGTCAGCACCTGTCTGGGGCTCAGGTAACCGGACTCCTTTTGTACTTTTTCAGTGGGGAAGAAGCAGAGAACAGCTGCTGCATTGGTCCTGCAGTGGCTTGCCATGTGGGGACCCCACTTTTTTTAAAAAAATCCCTACATGCTTTATAAACTTGGTGGATGAGGCATACTAGCCATGGCACCTGCTCCTTTTCTTTTACCGTCCTGCCTCGGGTTCTGAATTAGGGGTGGATCATCTGGACCAGAGCCAGGTACATAACGTGCCTGCTTAATTTTGCAGACGCTGGTTTAGATTCTAGAATGGAAAGTAACTTAGTCCTTCCACGGATAAATGCCTTCTTGGTTACTCTGTCCATCTCAGTGACATAATTAAGGTAGGGGTGTTCAACTAGTGGTATATATGACACTAGTGGGACTCGATAGTTCGGTGGGACACACTGAAACTTCAAATAAGCTTGTCACCCTTACTAGAAATGAAAAATATCAGAGAATTGGAGTTCACCGCTTTCACCAGAGTGAAGAAAGCAGTGTTGTAAGTCGTGATGTTTGTGTGATGTTGTGACCCACCTAGAAAAGGGACGGGGCTGGTGTTGTGACATCCATGTGTGTCCCCCCTCCCGCTTGACATCCCTGAGAAATGGCGTTCTTGAAAACAAAGGAAGTCTTCTGTTTCTTTGATGGAACGTTTGGCCAGACTTGTGATACCAAAAGTTAAGAAGTATGGATTTAAGGGAAAGCCAGGAGTTCTTTTTTGTTCCTCTTGTTATAGAACAGCTTGGAGGCAGGGATCCTTGGTTATTTTTTATAAATTAACAGAAAACTATTCTGCTCACCCCTGTTTTAGAGAAAAGGTTGCAACTCCAGGTATTAGAAAGAATGCCTCCATTGAATCAGCAGTTTAGCATGGCCCTTCTCCAACAAACCAGGACTTTGATAACTAGTCTAAAACCCTTCTCTTGGCAAGGTACCAGCAGTGTGACCCTTCCCTTCCCTTCCCTTCCCTTCCCTTCCCTTCCCTTCCCTTCCCTTCCCTTCCCTTCCCTTCCCTTCCCTTCCCTTCCCTTCCCTTCCCTTCCCTTCCCTTCCCTTCCCTTCCCTTCCCTTCCCTTCCCTTCCCTTCCCTTCTTCATCCATTTACTTCCTTTCCTTTCCTTTCCTTTCCTTTCCTTTCCTTTCCTTTCCTTTCCTTTCCTTTCCTTTCCTTTCCTTTCCTTTCCTTTCCTTTCCTTTCCTTTCCTTTCCTTTCCTTTCCTTTCCTTTCCTTTCCTTTCCTTTCCTTTCCTTTCCTTTCCTTTCCTTTCCTTTCCTTTCCTTTCCTTCCCTTCCCCTCCCCTTCTCCGCCCTCCCAGGCATGAAAGGACTTTCTTACCTTAGATCTAGTGCCAGCTCAGAGCATGACTTTAGTTCTAGTATTTTTATAACCTGAACCTGGTTGGTGAAGATTTTGTGCATGTACGTGGATGTGTGTAGATACGACCAGTGCTTCCTGGCTGTCATGGTACAGTCCAATATGCATGTTCTTTCTGTATATTTGAATCTTAATTTCTGCTTCCTCACCACCGTGTGATGTTCTGCAGCCTTTTTGAGGTTCCTCCCTATCATTTGGAAAATTATTTTGATGTCTGTTGCCAGGGGCTTGGTGCAAATCAGGAACATCAGCTATGGAATTGAGCCGATCAACGCGACTTCTCGACATGCTGTCTACCGAATGGCGAATGTGAAGAAAGATCCCAGGTCTTGCAGCATTCCTGATCTGGATGGAAAGCGGGAAAGCGCAGAGGCTCAGCTCCACCCGGACGATTCTATGCCGACAAGAGTGGGTGCCCTTTGGCAACGTTTAATTGTTTACAGTTTGCCACTTGCAGCAGTGAATGTCATGTGTAAAAATTCCCCTCTTTGTTAAATTTAAGGAAAAAGAAAGAAAGCACGCCGGACAATCTGCGTAAGAAGATCATATCTAGAAACTACAATGTACAACTTGCGTATTCTAAACAAGAAGGAAGAGAAAGAGTTGTATGGAAATAAGTCAACAGTGACAGAACAACTCAAGAAAATGTGGCAAAATTGCTTGCAAACATAGGACCTCCGGTTGGGTCAATGATACCAAATTGGTGGGTGTGACTGGGCTGTTGAAGCCCCGCCCCCTTCTACATGCATGCCCTGTGTGTGATGCATGTTCGAAAGGGGTGGGGCATGTTCAGTTGCATCTGCCATTTTGACATTGTTGATCCCCCTTGAATAAAGCCATGTCCTTCTCCTCTTAAAGCTCCATCTAGTTTCGGTTCATGGGAGTCTGAAGCCTGATACGACTGCCATATTGTGAAATCAAAACACTGCCCTAGACGTGGGTCTTGTTTTCCAGTGCCCTGTTGGACATTCTTACCTGAAGTAGCAGTATTAAGGGAACAAATGCAGTGTTCGATGCGTCATGTTTGGAATGAGTGGGTTACGGCCAATGTTGATTCCGTGAATTTGAAGGCGAGAAAGAGCGAGGGAAAAAGGATTAGGGAAGTTTGGTTCTCTTTTGTGTTTATTTCCCAAAGGTACACTCTGGAATGGACAGACAATGGGAACGTGGAGTTCGTATGGCATCATTCTGTTTTGAATTTAAGACTCAGGAGAGAAATGTTAGTTTATTATAAACCTGTTTTTTGTTTTGTTTTTTGGTAGAGGAAAAGAGGCGTTCTTCAACAAACAAGATACGTGGAGCTTTTCATTGTTGTGGACAAAGAAAGGGTACGATGCTTGTGTCTTCTATATAATTGTCTCAAACGGGGTTTCTCAACCATGACAACTTGAAGATGGTGTGGACTTCAACTCCCAGAATTCCCCAGCCAGCCATGCTGGCTGGGGAATTCTGGGAGTTGAAGTCCACCCATCCTCAAGCCGCCAAGGTTGAAAAACGTTGGTCTAAAAGATGGCATCAATCTCTGCCTCATATTTTTGAGCCCCCAACTTTCAAACCACTTGTTTCTCCCTCCTGGAAGACTGAAGCCTCCCGAAATCCAGCCAGCATTTGATCCCTTCGCTCTGCTTCCTGCCATGTTTGATCATTGCTTGCCCCATTCCTCTGCATTGAAAGATCTTCCTGAGAAGGGTCACAGCTTAGTGGGGACAAGATTTGTGGAGAAGTGAGGATGCAAAATGGGTGCACTCGGGGTAGGGATTTTCCAGTTTTAGTCCTTGGGGGGCTTGGGATTTTCTTGGAGTTTTAAAATTGTGTAAAGCTAATGTTAGGGTCCACCCCACTGTTTTCATTGTGCCAAACTTAAAATGATAGGAAGCACACTGCTAATTTTCTGCAGTCATGCTGGGGAATTTTTGGAGAGAGTTTTGAAGGCAGCCAAAGAAGATCTATAGATTGTCCAGCCTTTGCTGTAAGTAGAAGTGGTACCAGAATTTGGACTACTTGTTATAGTGTTTCCAAATTCTCATGTTTTCTTGGAATTCTTGTGCAGGACTAGATCTGGAAGAAAAGGGAAAACCTTTCAGATTTGCTGAAGGGTTATTATCCAAACTGAATCTTAGATCAGAGACCCCAAGCCTGGTATGGTCCCCAATCATGCCCCAATCAGGTATGGTCAGAACTAGGCGATGATGAAATAGAGAGAAATTAGGCTGATAAAGTTACTATAAACATTTATAATTTTTTCATCATCACAAAGCAGGCTGCATTGAGTTTCTGGGTCACCGAAACAGTTGCTGGCTAACCTGGAAGGGGTTGTCTTGCAATGCTGCCAAAGTGATAATGCATTTGACAGTTCCCTGGGCTGACCTGATGATGTTCATCACCCTCCTTTTCTTCTTTTTCTTGCAGTATCACTTGCTAGGCCAGAATAAAACCGCAGTAAGAGAAGAGATGGTGCAGCTGGCAAACTATCTGGATAGCGTAAGTGAAAGAATTTCATGGCAAATGCAAAGAGCGTGGAATTATTTTATGATCCTCCTTATCATGTTAAGTACAAAACACATTTGTCTTGATCCAGAGAAGGGGCAGGACCCAACAAAGAGAAATGCGTTTTGTACTTAAAATAATGATCATCATAAAACAATCTACCATCATAACAGAGGTCTGCAAACAGGAAGGGGGAGTCTGGTGGATGGTCTCCAGGGCTTTCCTTTGTCCTGCAACGTTGTTCTTAGCTCTTCTGCAGTGTTTATTTTAAATATCTCCTGCCCTAATGCCTGGAGGAAAGTTTTAAAAACTCTTAAATATTTATCCATTTACATAGGAATTACCCTCCCCATTGATCACTTGATGCAACGTGCAGAGTAAAAATAGCAATCCAAAAAGAAAATAAATGCAGTCCATTAAATATGGGACATACAGTGCAATACATTTAAAGAGAAAAACAAATACAATACAGGGCTGAGGCTCTCTGATTGTGCTCCCACCTAACCTTTTAAATTAGTAGACTTATAAAGAGCCTCTGGAATAATTATTAGATGGTATATAGGTTTTTTTCTGGAATAAAATTTAATGCACCCTTCAAAAGATTAAATATAGAGCCTAGGGTTCATTTTAAATTCCTTCAAGGGCTCTGATTTCTTCAGAGTGCTCTTGAAAAAGAAAAAAAAGTAAGAAATGTGTATTCATACCTGAATTTTTAGTAGTGTGAAAGAACTGCACAATTTACATTTTTACCCATTTACATGGAAGGTGGCAGAGGATGGTTGGTTGGTGTAGATGGTTTTTAAAAAATATAGCCCTGGGTTATATTTTACATCTTTTTTCATACAGCACTTGGAATTTTCTCCTCTTTTTAAGCTCTCCTTAGTTAGTTAATCATGTTTCACCCAACGCAAGGGCATTGTCTTTCCTTTATTTTTGAGCACCAGCCTTTGCCAACTTGGTGTGTTACACACGCTGCTCCCAGGTTCGGCTTATGGTCACACACGCACAGCCTGTTGAGGCACACGGATCTTGTCAGCCCCCCTTGCTTTCTACCTGGGTTTCCAGATCGGTGCGGCTGGAGCAGACAGACACACAACCCTGGTCAACAGCGGGGAAATAATTAGGGACACACACAAATCACTTCCAACCAAACTCTGAGGCCCAAGAGGTTCTTTGTAATACACGGAGACCCAGTGAATTTAAAGTAACAGCAAAACTTTACTGGTTGCAAGGTACATTTGCTCTTCCTCATACACACACACACTTACCCACATCCTTCCCAACTAGGCTGCCAGGCACTAGCTAGAGGGACGGAAGCCGCCAAGTCTGGATGACTCAGATGACCAAGACGATTCAGAATGGGCGGGCTTTGGGACCCCTTTTATCCCCAAAAGTACAAATTGATGGGATTGGGGTGAGGGCTTCCATGTGCTCAGGCCCAACTTCCTTTGTCTGGTTCAGGTCCTTTGTTTTTTCCTTAAGGACTTGCTTCCTTCTTATCTACCTCCCTGAAGGGATCTCATAGATAAGATTCCTGGCTTTTGTGCTCTCTGCTTACGTGCCTGCTTCATCTTTAGGTTATGACAGCTTCAGCCTAGTCTCACAGGTGCCCCAATTCCCAAAATCTCTAGCCAGTATATAAGGATATGGCTAGTAATTAGCTGACATATCCAGACTGGACTCACATAAGCCACATGGTGGTTTGTATGATTTTGACTTAGAATATTGCGTGAAGCCCATTGGTTGTGGCTTATTCAGTGGTTGAGCAGAACATGGATTCGTGTGATATGTGAACTCAGCCCATTTTTTCTGGTGCTCCCTCAGATAAAAGACCTTCGGGAGATCTCACCAGGGCTCTCAGCTAGACTGAAAAAATCGAAATTGAAAAAAATCATAATTGAGGAAGGTGGTGACAAACCACTTCCATGGATTGCCCAGAAAACTGCGTGGATGTGTCTATGAAGTTGTTAGAAGCCAAGACTTCTCTTTTTAAAATAATGAAGCCAGCCTTGGCGAATGCCATATTCAGGCTGCATTAATGTCCTCTGTTCCACCATTATCTTTGCTATTTCCAGATGTACATTATGTTGAACATCCGCATTGTGTTGGTTGGCCTGGAGATCTGGACGTTTGAAAATAAGATCCGAATGGAAGGAGGAGCAGGGGATGTCCTTGCCAACTTCGTGCAGTGGAGAGAGCAGGAACTTGTCCCACGCCGACGGCATGACAGCGCCCAGCTTGTTCTGTAAGATCTGTGCACTCCCTGTTTGGCAAGGAGGCCACACGCCCTTTCTGCCCAAAAGCACTAGACAGATTCCTTCCACAACTCCCTGCCAGTCCCCTCTAATCCCTTTATTCTCTTCTCTGTGCCCGCGCAGGTACATCCCTGTGAATGGAGTGGGGCAGTTTTTCCCATTTTGTAGTTAGAATAAGTACCTTTGAAGACTTTCAGTCCAAAAGTTCTGGGACTCACCTGTGAAGGAGATCTCTTGACTAGCACTGAGGAAGTTCTACCCTCCCTTGGTGGCAAACAAAGCTGTCGTTCTTCCTTTGGCTAGAAGGGATGTGGAGGAACAGGGAGGAACCGGTGACCTTCCGTATCTTGCTGCATTTTCATCTCCCAGAAGTCCCCCCAACAGTTATGGGCTGCTGGGAGTTACAGTTCAGCTTTCACTTCAGGATGACCTACTCCCCCTTCTGGTGGGACATGGTCCAATCAGGAGGTTATGAAAGGGAGTTGCATGAACTTGACTTAATATATATTTTTAAATAATAAGGCCTGTGTAGTTGACACCAATATGCACTAACTGAAAAATAGAGATTTTTAAATGATACACACACACACACACACACACACACACACACACACGTATACATATATACATACATACACACACCAGTCTATACTAGACCTTAGTTTGTTTGGGGAATATATGCATATTTAAATGTATGTATTTAAAAATGTATTTTAAATAAATCAGGATTAACTGTATTTTAACCCAATGACTCCCTGGGATGGTGAGTCACTTTCCCGTTTAAGCTGCTCTGAATGACTTGTTAAATCAAGGATCAGGGATCACACAATTTCATGAAAATTCATGGTGCCATTGTATTAAAAATGCATCAGCTGTGGTTAAGAGTTCAACATGTAAGGTCCCCCCCACCATACCCCAAGACTGGACTATGAGACTTTGGCCATTTTTAGTTTTTAAAAAGTTACTTATTTTATTTAGAGATGAGGGGTTACCGCCTAGTGGTGTTGCAGGTTTGAGGGTTCTTGTGCCTTGTTGCCACCTTGTGTTAGATCGAAGGGCACTTGCAAATGCCACCGTTCTTGTTCCTCTTTGCTCGAAAGCCATTTGAAGCAGACTTGGGTTCATCTTTGCTTCTGCCAACCTCTGCTGAAAACATTCAGGGAATAAGACAATCCCAGATGAGTAGGATGAAACTTTATAAAATCTCCTCCAATCAGTACCCTGATCACCACAGATTCTGGATCAATCATCCCCCAACACCACATACTACCTCCACAAAAGAGGGAAGTTAAATATATTGCACCCTCCACTTCAGTTCATGTAGGCAATTATCTGGTTTCTTGCACGACAAACAGGAACAATAATCTGAGCAGTTCCTATGAGGCAACACTTGCTAAATGCAAAGCTGACTTCTCTCTTGCATGTAAAAAGCTTCTGATGAGCTCTGAGGGTGAAATGCAACCAGGCATTTTCCCCAGTGTCTCCAACCAAATAGTGGAGATACATGGTGGCAGAAGTGGGTCAACCATGCCTACAGACACACCAGGAATAGGGCCCTGAAGCTCAGAGCTGGGGTGGGGTGGGCACAGGGGTAGGGATGGGCATGGGGGTAGGAGTTCTGCAAGTAGCTGAACAAAGTCTTCACCAGCTCTGCAGAATGGGAGGACCGCATAAGGAAGGGCCACCTTTGCTCTAGCTGCAGATAAACTTCTGCAGAACAGGAGGAAGGGCTCTGTTCTCCAATACTGGGGAATGCTGGGGTTTAGCGCCGATTCTAAACTGGTTGAAACAATCCTTCTGGAAGTGCTTGTGCAGTTATTTTGAACATTTGACCTTGCTTAAAATCTTGTGTTCCTGTGGGGTCACTGGATTCTGAATAACTTCACTTTTTATAACGTTTAAACTTGATTGTTAAGTCCAAATTTCTGGGGATTCCCCAGCTTTTATAGATATAGATATATTTATATTTATTATATATAACAATATATATAACAATATATATTCTAGATATATATTTATTGTTTCAGTGTAACCTGCATTTTTATTTTTATTTTTGTATTTATATATATGTGTATGTATAAATAATAAAAATAATTCCCCTCTCTCCTCTGTGGGTGGGATGGGTCTTCCTCAATCTCGGGTCCTCTACCAGAGGCCTGGGAGTTTTAGATAGATAGATAGATAGATAGATAGATAGATAGATAGATAGATAGATAGATAGATAGATAGATCTATCTATCTATCTATCTATCTATCTATCTATCTATCTATCTATCTATCTATCTATCTATCTATCTATCTATCTAAAACAGTGTTGTCCAAACTTGGCCACTTTAAGATGACTGGACTTCAGCTCCCAGAATTCCCCAGCCAGTTGGCTGGGGAATTCTGGGAGTTGAAGTCCACTCATCTTAAAGTGGCCAAGTTTGGACAACACTGATCTAAAATAAAAGCAGGTTACAATAAATAATGTGATTTGCCTTTTGGGTGGTAAGAAAATACTGCAGATGATATAGGAACTGCTGTTTGCTAGCAGTACTTCATGTGCTTTTAAATGGATTAAAGTTTACTTTCAGATGTAATTAACTCTCTGCTTAACTGTCGTTAAGAAACTTGGGTTATTTTCCCCTACATTATAGGAGGAAGGAATTTGGGGGCACAGCCGGGATGGCTTATGTAGGAACAGTGTGCTCCAAAAGTCACGCTGGAGGCATTAATGTGGTAAGCAGCCGTTAACTGCATCTCAGCTGAGTTAAAGATAAAATTACAGCTTTTATGGCTGTGATAGAAAGTACAGTGGTACCTCTAGTTACGAACGCCCCTACTTACGAATTTTTTGAGATACGACCAGCTCCGGCCCCCCAAATTTACCTTGACTTGTAAACTCGCCTTGACTTACAAACCGGATCCACGGCCATTTTCCGCCCGTTCCACATGGTCCGCGGCCATTTTTCCGCCTGTGTCACGTGGTCCGCGGCCATTTTCCTCCTTTTCCATGTGGTCCGTGGCCATTTCCCCACCCATTCCACGTGGTCCGCGGCCATTTTTCCGCCCGTGCCACGTGGTCCGTGGCCATTTTCCACCCGTGCCATGTGGTCCGCGGCCATTTTCCGCCCGTTCGACGTGGTCCACGGCCATTTCCCGCCCATTCCACGTGGTCCGTGGCCGTTTTCCTGCCCGTTCCACGTGGTCTGCGGCCATTTTTCCGCCCCTGACGTGTGGTCTGCGGACGCTGGAACGGATTAACGGTAATTACATTGAACCTTATGGGAAAATTTGCCTCGTGTTGCAAATTCGAGTTGCAACCAGAGTCACGGAACGGATTAAATTCGTAACTCGAGGTTCCACTGTACAGTGTTTGGGATGGTTTAGATTTAGTCTCTTATGTTGCGTTTGGGCAACGCAGTGTGCAGATCAGTAAAACATTCCTTTCTTTTTTGGTGCTTATTAGGGCAGAAGTCCAGGCGGCTTTTGTTTTCCTCCTTACAGATTTTTAAAAGATGGAGAAATTTCATACGCATTTCCCTTTGTAGTATGCAGAACCTTGGTTTGCATCTTACCCTATTAACATGCACATTTGCATAAATTATCGAAGAAACCATTTCTCAGGGCAAATCATTTGCCTTTCATTCTATGGCATCTATACTTTCCAGGCTTTCAGATGCAGATTCCTGATGTCAAAATATTAAGAACTTGGAAATTTATAATAACATCCTTTGTGTTTCAGTTCCTTGCATTTTTAAACATCTCTGTCTCTTATCTTAATGAGCTGAAGTATACAACGTTGAAAGGCAACCAAGATGATTAAGGATTGAAAACTGAGTCTCTTGAGGAGAAATTTAATGGAATGGATACATTTAGCTTGAAGAAGAGCAGACAGGGATATACGATAGTAGGCCACATGGGCTGTCAAGGTCACTTCTCCCTCATCTAAGATTTTAGGACACAGAATGATGGTCTTAAGTTGCAGAAAGATAGATAAAACATAACGTTAGGACAGACTTTGCAATGATAAAAGCAGTTTGTCATTGGATCCAATGACTTAGAGCAGTGTTTCTCAACCCTGGGAACTTTAAGATGTGTGGACTTCAACTCCCAGAATTCCATGGCTGGCTGGGGAATTCTGGAAGTTGAAGTCCATACATCTTAAAGTTCCCAGGGTAGACTCCTTTTGATTGGATGCAATCAAACAGAGGCTGGGCACTCTCTGTGAGGATACATTAATTTGGACTCCTGAATTGAGCAGATGGGAGTCGATGATTTCAGCAGCCTCCTCCAGTCCTGTGATTCTCTGGTTTCATAAATTTGATTGCCTGCTTGTCAGTGATGGGCAGCTGTAATGGTACGTGAGGAAGACCATGAGAAATGGGGCGAAGAGATGCTGCCTAAGGAACGGTCAGATAAGAGAGGGCATAGCCCGCAGGTGCATAATGGGAAGAGAAAGAGGCTCAGAAGGGATCCTCCCTAACTTCTCAGGCTATAAAGAAGACGATGGGAGATTTGTACTTTCAGACCTGCAAGATTGATGTCAGCCTTCACAAGTAGACCAGACAGGAAACACGACCAGATGAGCTAATTCTACTTTATTGTAAGGCTACATTAACAGAATCTTACAAGTCTGAAAGTACAATTCTCTACCCCTCACATCTTTTTTACGGCCTGAGAAGTTAGGGAGGGTCCCTTCTGAGCCTCTTTCTCTTCCCATTATGCATCTGCGGGCTATGCCCTCCCTTATCTGACTGTTCCCTAGGCAGCATCTCTTTGCCCCATTTCTCAAGGTCTTTCTCACATACCATTACATCAGCTTTCCCTTGTCAGATGATCACTTTTGTATTTCCAGTAAAAGCCTCGATTACGGGAAGAAACCTGATTCTCCTTTTCCTTGATGAAGGACATGGGAACTCTGTTGGACTTCTGTGGAGACAACAGTTTCAGCCAGGCCACTGTTGCAGAAATACCTCCCTGGGAAAGAACATTCTGGGATGAGTTCCTGGCCATTGAAAACAATCTTTTAATTAGACTTTGACTTGGCTATGGCCACTCCTCTGTCTTTGCCTGACCCATTTTGGAGGGTGTGGTTCTTGGTGTGCTTCTCCAAGACCAAGTATGGCCCTCAGCTGGGCAGAAATTATCTTAATGTCAGTGGTAGTAATGAATTCCCTGAAAGCAAGGAAGTGGGACAGGGGACCCTTCCTTTGTTATCCTGAGAACTTGAAGAAAAAACAGAGTGATGGCTGTTTTCCTTCTCACAGGACTGGGACAGAAATTGGTTGCAAATTGGAACTGCTTCCACCTTTTTCAAAGGCCCAGGTCAAGGCCATTCACCTTCCCTTTCTCTAAATGTGCTGCAGAAGTTGCAGCAGTTGGGAAACTGCTTGAGCTCCATGACAGTTTGCCTAGTACTATTGGTGTAAGAGTCTCCTGACAAAGTAATCCATCTGTCTTCTTTGTTCTATGATATTTTGTAGTTTGGACTCACCAGTGTGCAGGTGTTTGCATCCATTGTTGCTCATGAGCTCGGCCACAACCTGGGCATGAACCACGATGATGACAGAAACTGTCACTGCGAAACAGGGAACTGTATTATGAACTCTGGAGCATCGTAAGTAACTCCCAGTTCTATTTTCCAAAGGGATTTTGACACATGCCCCATGGGCAATCTTACCCGAGTTGGAAGCTAAGCAGGGTCCAGCCTGGTTAGTACTTGCATGGGAGAAGTCCAGGGAATTTCAGAACTGGAAGCTAGAACAGGAAGTTGAAATGCAGTAGCGAACCACTTCTATATTGTTGCCAAGAAAATTGCAAGGGTGTATCCGTATAGTCTCCAGTATTTCAGGTTGACCAAAGTTCTGAAATCTCCAAATGGTTGAGGGTTGGTGGGCACAGTTGGAATTTGAGAACTTAGGGTGGGTAATGGCTACCAGGAATGGGGCTTGCCCATTCACAAAAAGGTTGCCCTAGGCCAGAACCATTTATAAAGCACCAGTTGATCAAAATGCTACCTGCTATTCCTCTATTTTGCGAAGAGAGATCTCTTTGGAGAAGACCCTGACGCTGGGTAAGATTGAAGGCAAAAGGAGAAGAGGACGGCAGAGGATGAGATGGTTAGATAGCATCACTGAAGCAATGAGCATGAAACTGAGCAAACTCAGGGAGGCAGTGAAGGACAGGAAGGCCTGGCGCAATATGGTTCATGGGGTCACGAAGAGTCGGACACGACTTAACGACTAAACAACAACAAAATTCCTCTATTTCCAATCCCAAATCCATTTTGAAGAAAACCGACCATCATCTTTACTGACATGCCTAATTGAAACACAGTATGAGAGCTTTTGAAATGTTCCCCTCTTTGTAGAGGTGCTAGAAATTTCAGCACGTGCAGCGAGGAAGACTTTGAAAAGCTCACCTTGAACAAGGGCGGAAGTTGCCTTCTCAACATCCCCAGGTCTGATGAAACCTACAGCGTCCCATACTGTGGCAACAAGCTTGTGGATGCAGGAGAAGAGTGTGATTGTGGGTCAGCGGAGGTAAGTAACATGCGCATCATAGAGACATGTTGGTTGCCAGGGTCAGTTTTAGCTTCCAACCAGTTTGAACGTTGAGTGAAACATCAAGAGGAAGGCAAGCAGTGTTCAAGAAGTACAATTGTCCTAGGACCTTGATGTGAGGGGAAATTGCACACAGACAATGATGTGTTCTTAAGAACTCGGCTTGCACTGAAGAAATGTCTAATTTCTGAGTTCTGAGGAATACAGTGACCGTGCTCCAAAAAAGTAGTGAGTGAGGCCAGGACAAAAGTGAAATCTATGTCATTTACGTCTACCTAACAGTCTGAATAGTTTGCACTGATTGATGTTCATAGAAAGTTGATGCCTGATCTCATATTAGCTATAATCATATAGTTAATACAGTTCTTCTCTATTTATATATTTAGTCATTTTCTCCTTCTGTCATGCTACCAATTGCAGTTTGTACCCTTTGAAGATCTCCACTGGGATGGAGACACCAAAGGCTTTTCTGGACTTTGGGTTGTACATGCCATTGTAGAGGAAAACAAATAAAATTGGCAAAGGTATTTCCATTCTGGAAAAGATGGGAGTGTGAGAAAGAGAGTCAAAATAAGCTCACTTTGATTCTGTATGGTATAAGAGGGGACAGAAGGAAACCCTGGCAGGCTTTCAAGATTCTGTTATACGTTAAAACAATAAAATGGAGTTCCAGTAGTCCATGCGGTGTCTATTTCTTGACCTGGCCTACCTTGAAGGGCTGAAAGGTATGAATGGCTAAAGTCTTGCCCTCCAAGGGCCATGCTAGTTGCTACGTTTGGCCACGCATATGTGGGCCCTTGTGCCTTTTTTTTAAATACAATTTTGTTAAAACTTCTAAGAAAGAAGATAAAAAAACTAATAGAAATGAATACAGAGTAAGAAAAAGAGAAAAGAGATCAAAGAAAGAACGAAAAGTGCAAAAACAAAGAAAGAAAATACAAAGAAGTAGCTTCTGATGTTCTTTATCACAAATTATAAATTTACCTCTTGTTCTGTGGTTACAGCCTAACTCGAGTTCCTATCCTGTCTAATCCTCAAAGCCATAAATCATAAGTGCATTTTTTCCTCTTTCATGCAAAAAGTCCATAAGGGGTTTCCCATCAGCAATCAATGTAGATATTGTCTTTTCTCTAATCAAAGAAGTCAATTCGGCCAATTCTGCAAGTTCCATCATCTTCACCAACCATTCCTCCATTGTGGGTGGTACCAAATCTTTCCATCTTTGTGTGTGGACACTTGTGCCTAAGAACACACTCATATGCCTGTTTGCACATAAAATCTCAGTCAGCTTAGACTAGGGTTTCTCAACCTTGG
This sequence comes from Python bivittatus, assembly GCF_059951505.1. Lineage (NCBI taxonomy): Eukaryota > Metazoa > Chordata > Lepidosauria > Squamata > Pythonidae > Python > Python bivittatus. Next base: position 5,041,929 of record NW_028277095.1, on the reverse strand, counting down.
CAACTTGAAGACGTGTGGACTTCAACTCCTAGCTGGGGAATTCTGGGAGTTGAAGTCCACACCTCTTCAAGTTGCCAAGGTTGAGAAACACTGGCTTAGACTTTTAGTTTCAAGATGGGGCTGAAAACAGCTGAAAGTGTGCTAAATTCTTATGCGTTGATCCTTTTCAGGAATGTAAATCTGATCCCTGCTGTGAAGCAGGAACTTGCAGACTGCGCTCAGGATCGGTCTGTGGATATGGAGATTGCTGCAAAGATTGTCAGGTGAGAACTTGGCTCCAAAGCCCTGCAAGAAATAGCAGGCGGGGAGGAGGGGGGTAGAATTAGTACGGGAGAAATACATCAGCAGAACAAACCTGTCATCTTTGGCTTCGAAATCAGGCCCCTTGAGTTCCATGAAGCACTGGCTGCTTTTTGCTGGACAATAGCGTCCAGCAAATAATAGTGTTTTTGTTGGGGGTTATACGCTTTCCCCCATATTTGTCAAGCAGTGTTGTATCACGGTATTGAAGTCATCCCAAGAGGTGGAACCAAAAGTTTGGGTCCAGTATTGTTATCCAAAATAGGTGTGCTAAGCCATTCAGTGGCTTTACTCTACTGTTAAAAACTCTATTTTTAACCTTACTGTACAACAAAAATGTCCCTAAAATTGTGCTGCTGAAAATTGCCACTTGCAACCGAATCTCAGCAGTGAGTACAGATTTAGAGGAGCATCTGGAGGCTGCAAAAATGTTCTCCCTCGGGGGCTTCTTGTGACCCATAGACTGCCCAGCATGTATGGGGGATGTACAATTCCCCCAAAATGAGCTGAATTCTGTTGCCTGCTCAGATCTGAGTTTTAATGTGAATTAACAACAAAAGCTGGAAGATAAAAGACAATAGTTGGAAGGCATATATTTCCTTTTTAAAATTTTACATTATGTCTAAAAAGGCCCTTTTAGACAGGTTAGTCTATCAATTGCAGCACTGGACCCTTTATGCAGAAGTTTCTGAATATTTTCAAACGACAAGATTTAGTAGCCGGATGAAGGGCCAGAAAAGGGAAGAAACCTATCTGCAAAGAACTGCGGGTTGTTCTAAGCATGTTTTTTCAAAAAAAGGTTTAAAGACAGCTGAAAGACTGTTTGCTGTTTTCCATTTTGAAAAAGCAAGTTTGATTCCCTAGCAACTCCATAATTTTTGTGGATAGCTCCAGTAGGTGGCAGAATCTAGCAACTATGGCTGATCTCAAAAAAAGCTAAGCAGAGTCAGACCTGGTTAAGGCTTGGATGGGAGATGACCAGTATCCAGAACTATTCAGAGAATTTGAGAAAAATGCCCCAAAAGATAGCAGTGGAAACCACTTCACATATTATTGCTAAGGAAACAACAGGGATGTCACCAGAAATGAAATTCAACCCGAGGAAGTCTTACCCCCCACTCCATTTTCTTTCCTACCATTTTTTTCTTTGCATGCATTTCTTTGGGAGCGAAACCCACTCATCCCTTCTTCAAAATTCTTTTACATCCAAGCACCTGGGTGTAATGCAACGTTTTTCAGCTATATAACCAAGATGGGACTCATTGTGCAGGAAAAGTTCAGAGCTAATCATGTTTACCAACTTTTGGAGGAATGATATATTAGAAATGTATGAATAAAACAGTTCAAGGGTTGAACAACCTTTGATCAGTAATAACAGACTGTAGCTTTGTTTGCTTGATATGCAATAGCCATTTTAGATGGTTACTAGTCTGTCTTCCAGGGCTAGCGTACATAGATGAGCATGATATAATGCAGTAGTTCAGGCACTCGAAATGTGATGAACAAATGCTAAATATGATTAGGCATCATGGTGGGATAGAACTAGTGTGAGATTGGGTCTATTTTTTAAAATTATTTTTTTATCCTGCCTTTCTTATTTTTACAAATAACTCAAGATGATAAACGTACCTGATATTTCTTCCTCCTCCTATTTTCCCCACAACAACAACTCTGTGAGGTGATTTGGGCTGAGAGAGAGAAACTGGCCCAAAGTCACTCAGCCAGACTTCCATGCCTAAGGCAGGATTAGAACTCACCGTCTCCTGGTTTCTAGCCTGGTGCCAGAGACTGGCTCTCGTGTGTATATGTGTCTCTATTGCGCTTAGCTTTGTTCTAGCCTTCTTCAACCAGGTGCCATGCAGATATGCAGCAAGCCCTACAATTCCCTGATAAATGCTGAACACAGAACTCTTGGAATTGCCATTTCAGCATACCTGGAGGGCACCTGGAAGGGGAAACTGAGTTCATTCCTTAATGGACCTTAAAAAGTTGACAGTGCCTCCTTTTCCCTTCTTCCCTTTCCAGTATCTTTCCAAAGGCACCGTGTGCCGTGAGGCAGCCAGCGAGTGTGACCTTCCAGAGTATTGCAATGGGTCTTCCTCCTTCTGCCCGCAGGATGTCACCATTCAGAATGGGCACCCTTGCCACCGAGACGAGGCCTACTGCTACAATGGGGTTTGCCAGTATTATGAGTTACAGTGCCAGGATATCTTTGGAGCACGTAAGGGAAATTATGATTTCAGTCAAAGCAGCCAGCACATTTTGGCATTCAGCAGGGATGTGTTACCGCTCCAAGCCTGGGATCATCTGATTTCGGAGCAGCTGTTTCCTAACACCTGGATTGGGATGTTTTTTTCCTGAGCATGAGACAGAATTAGAGTATTGTTTCCACACGTGGCTTCAGATGTGCTGCTGTAAGGATCAGTGGGAACAAAAGCAAGCCTTTGCTTTCCTTATGTTTCACCTGTGTATGTAGGTGGGGAATAGCTTTTGCCACCCAAACTACAGAAAAATTGGCCAAGGTAATGATTTTTTTTTTTAATTACAAGCGCTTTAAAATTTTCCATAGCAAACAGTGGAAGCAAAAGTTAAGCAAAAGTAAGCACATTTATTATACACTGTCTTTTCAGTCTTTAGTTTAACTTAATTTGGGGGGTCGTATAGTAAGTCACTGGAAGCCAGTATTGTTATCTAGTGGCTCTGGCTCTTCCCTTCTTGGTTTTTCTGCTTTCTTTGCATTTCATCATCATGTCAAAACCTTTCTAATAATTTGGGGTCCTTGATTTGACACTCCTTTGCTTCTTCCTTTTTAGCCTGATTTCATTTAAGTCTATTTTCACTTTTATTTGTTCGTTCGTTGACGTATTCAGTTCTATAACCGGCTTGTGTATTTATCATACGTTATGCATTTGTTAGCTTCCTTGGATGTTTAGTCTAACAGAAAAGTCAGAACAGTGAGGCAGAAAACACGTTTATTTGTTTTTAAACAAGTAAATGAAAGGGTTGTATGTATATAAAAAAAAGTATGGTTGCCTTTTTAGCTCCTCCATCATTAAGGTGGAAGACTTTGTGTCTTCAGTTCTTTTAAATGAGGAGCAGGCCATCCCTGGTGCTTACAGGTCCTACAGCACATAGTACCTATTTTGTATCCCCAAAATATATCCAGCATTTTCAGCCCACTTTTTTTTTCATTTTTTGGCCATTGGATTTTTTTAGGGGACCCTGTTTAGACCCCTTAGAAGCTCCCCCTTCCCTGTCAGGGTGATTTTTCTCATTCTGAACAGGTTTTAAGGGGCAAATTTGGAGCAGCCCTCCCACCCAGAAATTCACTGAAGTACTCCTAATCCACCCCAAAAGTTGAAAATGTCTCCATCATTTGGTATTTTGGTATTACTAGCCACATCTCAGTGACCTTCAGAGGTAAACTAATACCCTTTTTAAAAAGATTCCAGTGCATCTCTAACTGCAGAGGGAGTCTTGCTCCTGTTCTGGGCCTTGTGGGCTAAATGAGTTTTGGATTGCTAACCTTGCTTCCAAAATGTATCTTTTGCAGAAGCAAAGGTTGCCCCTGAAATTTGTTTCTCAGATGTGAATTCCAAAGGGGACCGGTTTGGAAACTGTGGTTATCAGAACCGTGAATTCAAGAAGTGTTCGAGCTGGTGAGTAGGCAGGATGGGGAAATTTTCTGGAGACCTGATGGAGGTGTTTCTTAGAAGTCCAGGGTATGCTGTTGTGGTAAGGTGCAGTAAAGGAACAAGGAACTCTGCTGTACCTGTCCCATTGCAAGCTCCGGGATATTGTCCGGCCCAGCCCAAGAACAATGGTGAAACTGTCCAGTTGAGTCAAGTTCCTTTATGTGCTTACACCGTATAGACAGAATCTTGCCAAACTAAATCTATACTACAGCAACTAGTGGATATACCCTGTGAGGTTCTAGGGAGTGGCTATCCTGAACCTCTTTCACTTCCCACGCTCCTGCTCTGGACTGTGTTGTCTCTTGTCTCCTTTCCCCTCCTGGAATGCACCCCCTCCTTCCTGATAGCCTGGATCTCCCACATCACCCTCCTCTTTGTATATACATCCCATCACAGATATCTTCCTATCCAGGTCTGCTGAGTGGTCTTTGGATTCCCACCAGGCTTCCTGGCCCATCTGACTTTTTTTTTTTAAAAACTATTTGGAATAAAAAACAAAGAAATAGGTGGGTCATAATTAACATGCTGCAAAGCAGAGCATCAGCTTCAAGCATCATCTTTCTTTCCAAGAAGACCTCCGATAATACCACGTAGACCCCCAGGGCATGCTCAGATTGAAATAGTGGTGGTTGCTCCGGGGGAATGACCACCTTCTCACCAGCCAGGCCCACCATGACATTCTTTTGATATTTATTTATTTATCTATACAATTTATATGGCCGCCCAACTCGCTCACGGTGATTCCGGGTGGCTTACAGAAATAATATGATTGGTATGATTGCCCATAACAGGATTGCAATGTTTTAGCTGGGTCTACCTCTGCAAAATGGTTGGAGATCTGTGTCCGCTGCCTCTGTGAGGTTCCAGGAAGTGTTGGGCATGCTTTAAATCTTACAGTTGCAGATAGAAGGGCTGGGAACGTAGCCTGGAAGAAGAAAAGGGGTCTATGTTTTCAGAAAGCTGAAGCAGGTGCCATAGGATCACATTCTCCCATCCTCCATAACTTTCCCACTGCCCGGCTTGAGTTTATCGTTTTCTGGGGTTGGCTTTAATTCGTTCTCATGGCACCAGCCTATTAAGGGGGGAAAAGCAATTTCCTGGGAAGACGCGAAGAGGACTGACTTGGGTTGTTTTTGGTATTGAGGGCATTTTTTTTTTTCCAATTTGCAAAAAAAAAAAAAAATCTTGAAAAACCCTTGCCTGGAAACTGCAAATTGATGACGCTTGTTTTGAAAGAACAAACTGGCTGCCAGTTTGCTACCAAGCGAAATTCAAGGTATTTGTGACAACGTGTAGAGTCCCATAGGAATTAGGATCCAAATCTCTGAAGGAGTGCCTTCTCCCATATGTACCTGCCCATCAATTAAGACAGTGTTTCTCAACCTTGGCAACTTTAAGATGTGTGGACTTCGACCCCCAGAATTCCCCAGCCAGCATGGCTGGCTAGGGAATTCTGGGAGTTGAAGTCCACACATCTTAAAGTTGCCAAGGTTGAGAAACACTGAACTAAGGTAAATCAGGGGTGCCTATTGAGGGTGCCACCTCTGAGCGCAATTTGTTTTAGGGAAACCTAGGAGGTGACATTATAGTCAAAGCAGTTCTCCAGTTGCAGAAATGCCTCCAGTGGATGTCATTCCTTCAGTTCTGGGTGCCAAATTAAGATTGATCTCTTCCTCCAGGCATTTGGCCACCCTGGGGCTGTTGTGTCTTGCAGTCTTGTTTGGTCTGATGATCTGCATTTTGCAAATCACGGCAGGGAGGGCCCAGCCTCGGTAAGGATCTGAGCAAAGCATCTCTTGGAGTGGCATGCAAAGCTGCAAAACTGAGTTGCTTCCCTTTGCTCCTTACCTCCTCCCAGGCATCTGCCAGCCCTTGAGAAAGGTTTCTGCACATATCCAGCCTCTGCTGGGACGCTGCTGGCTGCCAGGAAGGCTGGGAAATTTCTCTGGGGGCATGAATTCTGGGAGGCAATGGGAAGTTGAGACAAGATCTTTTCCTTCTTGGCCCTTTCTCTTTTTTTTTAAAGTAGTTTTATTAAACTTTGCAATTAAAAAGATTAAAAACTAATATAAACCAAAAAATAGAAAAGAATAAAAAAATAGAAAGTGCAGAAAAAAAATAGAAAGAAAAATATAGGCAGTCCTTACTTAACAACCATTCATTTATTAGTGTTTGAAGTTACAACAGTGCTGAACAAAGGGGCTTACAACCAGTCCTCGCACTTACAACTGTCGCAGCATCCCCACAGTCATGTGATCGCGATCTGGGCCCTTGGCAACCAGCTCACACTTAACGATGGTTGCAGTGTCCCAGGGTCATGTGATCGCCATTTGTGACCTTCCCAACTGGCTTCCAGCAAGCAAAATCAATATGGAACCACATGATTCGCTTAACAACTGCATGGTTCACTTAATGACCACTGCTAAAAAGGCTGTAAAATTGGGCGTGACTCACTTAACAACTGCCCTGCTTAACAACAAATTTGTCAGTCCTATGTGGTTGTTAAGCAAGGATTACCTGTAGAGAAGAAAGAAAAAATAAGGTAGTAAAGAAAAAGAAAAGATATATGTAAAGAAATGACTGCCTCCCTTCAACACAAGTATAAACAATTTTAGTAACTTATCACCTCCTCTTAAAATACAACAAATGATCTCTTCTTCCCATCGCTTATTTATAAACAAATCCTTAAAGCCTCATCAGTCCTGGTCAGCAAAAGTCCATTAAGGGTCACCAAGCCCAAAGCTCTTTCTCAAGGGACATTGAAATCTTAACTGCTTGGGTTGAATGGTTCTATTTCATACTCTTTAAGCTGCTGACAGATTTATGCCTGCTATTTTAGGGAGGCTTTTATGTAATTTTTTATCCTTTCAGCGCCCTGTTGCAAACCGCATTTACATAGAGCCACTGGGGCGTGACTTTTGACCCGCTAAAAAACTGGTGGGATTTTTAAAATTAATAATTGTGATTGTTTTCATTCAGTTGGCAGAAGCTGTGTATTTCCCTAATTTTATTGGCAGATCCTTTCAGTTGGCCTCTAAATCCACTCTCCTTACGCTAGCTCTCTGGCTTTCTCTGATGAGGTTCGAGGCTGAGGGAAGATGGCCTGGGAGCATAAATATGATTTTACCTAAATATCATTAGAAAACCAAACCCCAAGCAAAACAGAATGGATATTGACTTTCTGAACATGGTGCAGACCATCACCGTGATGTAAATTGTCTCACCAGGAATGCCATGTGTGGAAAGCTGCAGTGTGAAAACGTGAAAACCTTGCCGGTCTTCGGGATCATGCCTGCCATTATCCAAACCCATATCAAAGGCAACACTTGTTGGGGAGTTGACTTCCAGCTAGGATCAGATGTGCCAGATCCTGGGATGGTGAATGAAGGGACCAAGTGTGCACCTGGAAAGGTAGGTTAAGCAAGGTACCCTCCCATGGGCCACTTCAGAAGCCCAGAGGATGAGTTGACTTCTTTTCCTCTAGAGCATTGTTTCTGAACCTTGGCAACTTCAAGATGTGTGGACTTCAACTCCCAGAATTCCCCAGCCAGCCATGCTGGCTGGGGAATTCCGGGAGTTGAAGTCCACACATCTTGAAGTGGCCAAGTTTGAAAAACATTGCTGTCCCCTCCATGCTGGGTGGGGAATTCTGGGAGTTGAAGCCCCTCTGTCCCCTCCATCCCAACCCATTTGGAGAGGGCCAGATTGAGGAGGGGATGCCTCAGATAACCAGAGTTGAACGTTTGCAGCCCCCATGCAAATGAATCACATGGGCGTGCTTTGTTTCAGGTCTGCAAACACTACCAGTGCGTGGATGCGTCCGTGTTAGATTACGACTGCGACATAGAGAATAAATGCAGTGGGCAAGGGGTAAGTTCCAAACTAACAGCAGCTTGATTTTGTAAACCTTCCTGTTGCTTCCTGGGTTTTGTTTCTGGAGCTAACATCTAGGTCATAGAATAGAAGAAACACCCTCTTCCTGTGCCCTCCAGTGATTTTTTTCACTGTCTGGTGATGTTTGCTAATGTTCTAAGTGTTGGGAAAGCCAACCGGGGATTATGGAAGGTTCACTGGAGAATTTCTTTGAAGGAAGGGGAGCATCCATCCTTGGATGGTGGCTGGGTCCCAAGCAATCAGATCCTGGGAAGCTGGGGGGACAGGATGGCAACCCAAGGAGATCCAACCATGGGGTGTAAGCTTGAATCCCAGAGTAGCCATAGAGCATCAGGAAGACCAGAAGCAAATGCCCAGTCCAATAAGGCAGGATTCACCATCTCTTCTTAAAAAAAAAACTAAACATATTTATTGAAAATTTTCATATAATAACAACAAACCAAAAGGAAAAAGAAAAAAAAAACCCAGAAAAGTACAAGAAAAGAAAAAGAAAACCAAAGAGTCACCCTCTGAGAGAGATGGGTGGCATATAAATTTAATAAATAAATAAATAAAGTTAAGAAACATATAGATGACCTCCAACCTTTTTTTCAACAGATAATTAGATTCTTATTGTCCCTCCTCCCTTTTAAGTATTTTACAAGTCCCTTCACCCCTTCATTTAGTCTTCATCTTTCTTAGTCTTCAAATCCATAAATCATCCATTCATTTTTTTTCCCTTCTTTCAACAAAGAAGTCCATATAAGGCCTCCAATCTTTCCAAAAAGTTTCTGTTGTTTGTTCTCTGACCAAGCAGGTCCATTTAGCCATTTCTTCATATTCTGACCTTTTCACCATCTGTTCCTCCACGGTGGGGATTTCATGATTCTAGGGTTCACCATCTCAAGAAATAGGAATGGGAGTGTATTTTCCCTTCCTCAAGTTGATAGATAGAATGTCTTTATATAGTTGCTCGTTGGTAGGTTTTTTTTAAAGCTTTTCGACAAAACGAAGCTTTTAACAGCGTGGTGGATCTCCATCCAAGTCAGGGACGTTCAATGGATTCTTTTTGCAGTTAAGCCCTGAAAATAAGCAATGCGTTTTTTCCCATATGTTTTCGGCTTCAGAATGGTGGGAAGCTATCCCACAATTCGTCAGAAAATTAGAGCGAGTTCCTGGTGTTCCAAATAAAGGGGCATGTTTTAGATGGAGGGGCTAAAGATTGGATGGGAGGCTGTCCCCATGCAAAGCATTTGCTCTGCCACTGAGTTCTGGTTCCTCCCTAAATTTATTTATTTATTTATGTATGTATGTATGTATGTATGTATGTATGTATGTATTTATTTATTTATTTATTTATTTATTTATTTATTTATAATTATTTAATAAATATTATCCCTCCCGTTTTCAAACAGGTATGCAACAGCAATAAAAATTGCCACTGTCACTCAGAGTGGGCTCCTCCCTACTGTGATTCCCCCGGATATGGTGGAAGTATAGACAGCGGACCTACTTACAATGGTAAGTCCCCAACGTGGAAAATGGAGCAGATCCTTCCTGCTTCCTCTCCTCACTGGGGTCTGGAAAAGATGCCGGTTTCACTTCTTTCACCGTGGCTGACCTGGTCGTTATGGTCACTCTCCGTCCTGTTTTGCTTCCTGTAGGTTTAGATGTTTAGATGTTGCCACCTCCTGGGAGCTTCTCTGGTCTGGTGGTGGGAGTTTGGCAACTGCTGGCCCGTCTTTTTATCCTGAATCAAACTTCTGCCAAAGGAACCCAATCCAAGCCAAAGCAAACTACTTTCTGGAGGTGTTCACTATCTCGGCACCCACTCTGGGCTTGAGCCTCTGCCTGGCATGTACAAGAAATTCAAACGTGATCCAGTTAGAGAAAAGAAAAGAAAATAGGAGCCAGATCAAATGTAAACAAGTAGCTATAATAATGCCCTTCCTCTGCCCCAGCTTAACCTTGCAAATGAAGTCACAAAATTGCTGCAAATTGATTTTGCTACAATAATAATTTGTTCATCAGTAACCCAGTAGTATCTGGAGCTGGGTAGTATTTATTATCCCAGCTGGATAATGGTACAGCTGGCACAGAAGTTACTAGGCATGGAATGTGCAACAAGAGCGCTAAAACTAGGTTTGGCGCTGCTCGAAATGGGAAGGGGAGACCATTCCTTGCCCAGTCATTAAGAACAGCTTCTTGCTCCTTAATTAAGGTTAATTAGCCCGCTGGCTACTCAGAAGCCTTTATCTGAAAGCTTGGCTAAATAAAAGTTCTTACAGTATTTTGGAAAGATTTGTCCTGAAAAGAGAGCACCTTTGGGGAATGCGCATCTCAGGAACTGAAGGGGTTCTTTTTTATTAATTATTTCCAGTTTGGAAACAAGTTGCTGCTGAGCAAAAGGATATAAAGACAAATCCACCAGGAATCTACAGGAAGTAAAATTGGGCATTTTATCCCCCTTGGCTATCATACTGGATTGGTCACTGTCATTGAAGACCCATAGATTTTTTTTTCCTGATGAAAAACATACAAACAGTTATCTGGGGCCGTGCTTCTTAACCTTGGCAACTTGAAAGTTTCATAAGTTCCTCCTCTGAATTTTCAACGTTCGTTACAAGACATCTCTAGACAATATTTCTTACAGATACGTAAGAGGACACAGTTTATCTCAACAACATGAAATATCTTTGTTCCTGCCTGTCCATCTTCTCACCAAGGAAAGAAAGACAATGAAGGAACTGGTAGGCGGTTCCTATCAGCTTTTTTTTTAATTTAGAAAAACAAAGCTACATCCCCCTAGAATTATTTAAAACTGACAGCGTAATCCTACTATGGCTACTCAAAAGGGCACTTCACTGCACGTTACCCCCAGGGAAGATCATACAGGGTTATGGCCATAAAGAACTGCCCATTAAGCACGTTATTCAACATTTCTAAGTGTGTAGGAGGTAGACTTCCAGTATTAAAACTTGTTTTATGATGAAAACTCATTGACTCCTACTAAAGACTGTTTTCCCCTCTCCAACCTTGAAGTGATAAGTTTTTAAGTGTTTTCTATTAGATGACCAGTACATGGTGTCTGTAATTTCTATGTGGTTTTATTCTCTCCATCTGAAGTATTTACACAGCATGGCATAAACGTTTACGCTGCAAGTAATGTTGTTTTACATTTAATTGTATGACTATTTCTGTAACTTAATTTTGCTTTTAGTGGTCTATAAATTGTTCCCCCACCAGAACAAAAAACCAAAAAACCCCCAAACCTCTTGATTACTCCCTAAGATGTTAAGAAATAATCAGATGAAACAAAGGCGATAAATCATATTTCTGTCAACTTAGAAAAAGTCAGCATTTCCTCAGATTTTTTCCTGGAAAAAAAATCAGTTCAATTTGTTCACCCGACACACAATTACACAATTACATGAGATTTGCTGCTAAACAGCTCCTTACACACCTTTTTGGTAAAGTCAGTTTATATATTTGGTAGTCTTAACACGTGAAAAAGAGAAAGAGAAGTTGCTTAAGCAAACTCCGTTGTTCTATTTCTTTTCCTCCTAAACATGGGTTGAGAATGTGTGTCATACAATTCTGGGGAAAAGAAATCCTTCAGAAAAATTTTATTTAGGCAAATTTATTTTGTTCATGCAATTTCTGTAGCCGCCCGCCTCAATCCAAGTGACTCACCCGCGAGCTTCTTTCTTCTTTCTTCTTTCTTTCTTTTCTCCAGACAGGGATGTTGCGACACGAAACTGGATCCTGGCATTCGTGTTTATAGTTCTTCCCATCCTGATAGCTTTACTCATTCTTTATTGTAGAAGAAATCAAATAATCTCTTCCTTGTCGCCACTCGTGGAGACCTGTTGCAGGTAAGTTGTTTCCTCTCCTTCATTTTGCTCTGAAAATCTCTGCAGAAAAGCCAAGTTTGGTTTTTAAAAAAGAACAAATCACGTCTTTTGTGTACAATGTCTATTTCCTGTTTTGTATATGAAGACATAAGGTACTATGGGGAATCTGGAAGATTTGGATTTTTCTGGAAAAGGCCAGCTGAAGCACACACCTGACAGGTTTGATGGGTCAAGCTGTGACCTCAGCCAGTGGGGGAAATGCTGATCCTGCCTTGATCTAAACTAGACCATTCGTTTTTATAGCTTCGTATTGTCTACCCCGATAGATCACAATCTTTGTGGCACTATCAGGTAACCTTGGATGGTACTTGGGTACTCCCCTGGTGCAGAGTAACAAATTTGAACAATATTTTGGCTGTTTCACCTATGTCCTTTTGCAAGATTTTCAACTGACTGGGGTTTGAACAACTTAGGGTATGGAATATATATATATACATACACACACACACACACATACATACACACACACACACACACACATACATACATACATATACATACATATGCGCATGAGATGCAGAGCACTGCTCTTCTCCTTGACACATTTTTGGGAGATTGTTATAACTACTATTTAACCATTTAACACAAAGGTTTACATCCACTATCTGCCTGTTTTGACTCCCACTTCTGAATGCCACTGCCTGAGTGAATCCAAGATCTAAGATTTGAAAAATTGGTTTGGTCATGTAATAGCTTTTTTACCCATGTTGCCCCCCCCCCATTTTTTAAAAAATGGATTAATTTTGCAAATACAATCAAAGAAAAAAAAAAGAGAATAAAAAGAACAGAAAGAACAGAGAGATAAAAAGGAGATTTACAAACATTGCAAAATTAACAAAAATGTTCAGAAAGACTGCATGTTGGAGTCGCTGCATATTGGAGTATCTTATATCAATTTGAAATGTTATATGAGTATTAAAATAAGTTAGTACTTGAATTGAGTTATCATGCATTAATTAACCAGTTAATTAATATAACTGATATTGCTCAAATTATACATTCTAAAATAGTGCTTTAAAAAGCATATCTACATGCCTAGAAAATCCCCTCCTAGTTATTTGATTCCTAAATATAATTTGTGAATTATGAGAACCAGAAGCCTATTTCAGGATTGAAATCTTTTCACAATCCATACATTTGGTATGAACATTCGACCCGGGATAGAGGTGCTGATTGCAAACAGCTTATAAGAGGCACCCTTCAATCTAGCAGCTTTTGTCTTTCTCAGAGGCTTAAAGTTGTACTAAGTATTTTACCCCTCTGTTTCTTCAGACCTTTTCGCAGATCAGGTATCAGTAGGCAGCAGGCTGTTCGAACTGAATGCCCACCCAACTTTCCATATTCTTCCAGGAGTGCATCATCTTCAGTGGTAAGAACAGCAGCATCTCTACTATTTACCAATCTTGGTGGTTTTAAGGAAAAATGGGAGCAGGAACTCCAGGTAGAATGAATGGGAGCGTTAGCTGCATTCCACTACAAACCTAAGTGTGTGGGGTTTCTCCCCAAAGAACAAGAAAACAACTCTTTGAGGAAGTTCTTTAGAACTTTCATTTTGGAGATCCCCCTTGGAAAGCCCTGGAGCAAGGAACTTTTGGCTGCTGGCCAGTGGTCAGGAGTATCATCATCAGTCTTGCCTATAGTCAGTAACCAGCTGCTAAAGAAAAGCAAACAACAGAACACAACAAAGTCTACAGAATTGATTATCTAAACTGCGGGGTTCGGTAGGACATACTTTGCTACCGTCTATTCGGGCATTGTGGTTTCTAAGATGAAGTTCAATTAGACAGTGTCCATGGTTAGATCCTGCTGGCGGTCCCACACAATCCTGCTACCCTACACAGCATTTTGTAGTCCTCATCAGAGAGGAAGAAGCAGACATAATTTTCAACCTCGTGGACACTTTGTAAGGAAGAAGTACGTCAGGGGCTGTCTCACACCATGGCACCACAATGAGCTTGTGGCTTGCCCATTCACAAAAAAGTTATTGTGATAGGTGTAACATTGTTCCTTGCCTGCTCCTCTTTCCCCCGAGATGCTCCCTGTAGCCCCAACTCACTTTTTTCTTTTTTAGCCAGTCAAAGCACATGGTGGCGGCCACTCTCCATTTTATTCTGAGGAGCTTCCTTTATAAACCTGTTGGACCCATCTGGAGCGTAGAGATGTTCTTGTAAATGAGATGATATTAAAGATGCATGCCATCTTTCTTACTTTCATTTATATTATTAATAAAAGAATCTTTTTAAACAGTTTATAGCAGTGTTTTTCAACCTTGGCAACTTTAAGATGAGTTTTCTGCAAGGGTCTTTTTGGCCCTCCCTTAATATGCCAAGGATTGAACTGATCTGCTGCATGCAAAGCAAACGTTCTCACTCTAAGCTAAAGACCTCCACCTTGTCTGGATGGATGGGTCAGATGTCAGGCCCGGCCCAAGAACAACGGTGAAACAGTCCAGTGGAGTTCAGTTCCTTTATTTTCTCACACCATATAGACAGAATCTTGCCAGACTAAATCTATACTACTGCAACTAGTGGATGTGCCCTGGGAGATTCTAGGGAGTGACTATCCTGAACCTCTTATGCTTCCCGCGCTCTATCTCCGGACTGTGTTGTCTTTTGTCTCCTTTCCCCTCCTTGAATGCACCCCCTCCCTCCTGATAGCCTTGCCCACTGCTGCAGTCCACCACATCAGGTGAGTGGGTAAAGAGCTGGACAACACATTTCCTTGGTTCCTCTTGTCTACGACACTTGATCAGTTGTCTTCTGGGAACTCCTTTGATTTCCTCACACAAAGTACAGGCCAACAGATACCCTGTGGAATTGTACCCCAATAATCCACCATCTGTTGGAGAACCTAATTAGGCTCCTCCTTCATTTCCTTCTCCCACACAGGTAGTGTCGTCCATGGACCAGCAGCGTATCCCGCCAAGGTCAGTATGGGAAGGATGGAGAATGATGCAAGCTGGGGGTTCTAACACTATCTCTAAGTTGGCGTTGAGAAGGTTTTCTTGTGCTGGTCTGAGGCTTCCATTGCAATCCCCCTCTGGCTTCACTGACCCACCGTGGGCCAGTTTATTAACTCTCAGTCTAGCCTAGCCTAACAAGGAGGAAATATCTGAGCTCCATGTTTGCTGTCCATAATTGGAAGGAGATGATAGTTAGGAATAATGCATATTCACCCAATGACACCAGGCTAGTTCAGACAGCACATGTGGAGAACATTCCCTGTTGGAGCAGTTTGGTTTCAGAGTATTTTGTTTTTCTCCTGGAAAGTTCTGTTTCCCCCCAGAAGGAGCATTCAAGGAACGATTTGTGCAATTCCAGGAATAGATTGCTTGGAGATTTTTTGTGATTTTTGGTGCCATTTCCAGGCAACTCATTTCTGGAAATAAGCGAACCACTCTTGGAAAGGTCAGATTGGCTGTTGCAAGGGAAAACAGGATATTCTGGGAGAAAAACAGGATGTTCTTGGAGCTAGATTGCTCCAGTATGGAATTTCTGCACATCTCTTGTTCATATATGAGGATTCCATGCTGGAGTGGGTTTGGCTTTGTGCCCCCTCCTTTCTTCCTGTCTCAGATGCTGGAAAAGGAAGGTTCCAGGTTTTTGAAGTTGAGAAAATGGCGCTTAATATCACATAACACAACCACAATGCAGGTAGTCCCCAGTTTAACGACAAGTTCCATTCCCAAGGTCTGTCCTTAAGTTGAATTTGTATGTAAGCCAGAACAGTCTTATTGTATAATACTGTATAAGTCGTATTGTGTAATGAACTCGAACCATTGTGTATTTAACTCGAATTTTGCTACAGTAGGCTCCGTTCTTAACTATGGGTTGTCTGTAACCCGGGCATCCTTAACCTGGGAACTATCTGTACAAAACTGAGCTATGAGAGAGTAGACACAATTCTTGATTTAGTGCTGAATTTATCCAGAGTGGATATGGCATTGAATCATCACCCCTCCCTCAAAAAAGAGACCCCCATCTTTTTTATCATATTTTCAATTAATAAATCCTCCCACTTCAAAGGACCTTTTTTTACCTTTAACAATGACTTACTAAATCAAGTTTATTTAATAGGTTAGGGCTGGTGGTTAGCATCTGCCTGACTGTGGAGTCCCTGCGGTTCCTTGAGCTTGGCTGTTTTCTTGCAAACGTTTCACTACCTGGCTAGGTAACATCTTCAGTGCTAGGGAGTGTGGGGTTTGCTCTCTGTTTATATACTGTGGCATGTCCTGCCAGTGCTGGTGGGGGTGGGGATTTTGTTCTGTTCTATTTTTTCCTCTGGTAGTTCCTTGATTAGGGTATTGTTTACTGCTGATTTTATGTCTGGTGATAATCTTGGTGTTAATCTCTGCTTATCTGGGTGATGTTACAGGCACATAGAGATAAACAACATCTACACACTAGTCAAAAGAGATAATAGAGAGGAAAACAAAAGACCAGAACATCTCCTCTCCAGCAATCATCATCCAGATAAGCAGAGCTTAACACCAAGATTACCACTAGACATACAAGCAGTAAACAATACCTTAATCAAGGAACTACAGAGGAAAAAATAGAACAGAACAAAACCTCCACCCCCACCAACACTGGCAGGGCATGCCACAGTATATAAACAGAGAGCAAACCCCACCCCATTCTAGCACTGAAGATGTTACCTAGCTGGGTAATGAAACATTTGCAAGAAAACAGCCAAGCTCGGAGAACTCCAGGGACTCCACGGTTCAACCCTGAGCTACACATATTTGCTTCTATTGGTATCTGCCTGACTGTCTGGGTTGAGATGCTAAGTAAGGATGTGTATAGATAGGACTTGGATGGGAGACAATCATCTGATCCCAGGGCTGTAAATTAGATTGGGAAGTTGAAAAACATTCCAGGAGATGGCAGTGGCGAATCACTTCCATACTGCTGCCGAGAAAACAACCTGGATGTATCCATGAAGTCACCAGTTCAAGTTCCTTTGAAGGAGACTGTTTTTTATACCTTGCACTAAGGTGGCTTGTTCAACTTCGGCTCATATTTTGGCTTATAAACCATGATCAGTGTCTTAGCATGTTGTGTGCTCAGCCACTTCTGGTGTATTCCGTAAAACATGCTTCACTGACTGATTGCAGTAGGTGAGTTAGACTTTTGGAACTGAATGGGACTCACTAACCGTAAACCCTTACATTTGCACTCCAGCAAAGATTCTTTTAAGTGCCAGTGAACTGTAGTGTATTGGACTTTCTTAAAGGCTCAGTCAAAACAAAGTGCCCCTTTGGATCCATGCCCAGGCCTTAATCTTACCAGTCTCCCTGAGCTTATATACAATATGTGTGTTCACACCATTATTCTGATTCAGGGAGGGGGAAGCTGGAGCCTCCCAGGTGTTCAGCTCCCAACACCCCCCACACTGGCCATGCTGGTGGTGACTGCAGAAAGAGGCTGCTAATTCTCAGCTTCGCTGATGACCAGGAATGGTGAATTCTTGACCTGCAGGCTGATGCTTGATTCTGTCTTCCCATTACAGGCCTCCACCCCCAATTCTGAAAAGTACGAAAGCATCAGACCAGATTTTTCCTTCTCGACCGGCACCTTTGCCTCCTATATAAAACGTCTCATTGCTCTTTTGCAAGCGCCCCCCCTCCTTCTTAGGGCTGCCTCCACCTTCCATCAAGTGTCTCTTGAAACTGTCTTTTCCTCCTTGGCACTGGATAAAGAGGAAAGAAAGTACAGAAGCAAAAATGAAATGCAAAACCAAGGAATGTAAACTTCTCAAATACCTCTCCAGGAACTAAAATCACCGAGTCTGTGAAAACTGAGTTAGCGGCATTTGGGTTGCATTGCTGGAAGATATCAGTTTGAACTGGAACAATGTTTTGGGTGCAACTGCATCTTCCTTGTTTTTATGATTAGATTTAATCATAAGAAACTTGACATATGCAATCTCCCCCCACCCCGACCGCCAGTCCCTGATGGTTTTTCTAGAAAATAAAATCAATTAAGGGAAGGTGGACATAACATTTTTTAAGGACCAGGAAGCTGATCAAGAAGTCTAGTTGTGTTTAATTAAAATCTCTCTTACAGAAAAGTGTCATTATCAAAAAAAAAAGAGCAGTTCTTCATGGTTGGGGAGAGAAACCAGATGTGGACAGCACCGAGTGGTGGGTGCCTGTCCTTTCACCAAGACATCCTCTGCCTTGAAAGCATGGTGGCTATTCTTGCATTTTTCTTCTAAAAATAATGCAAACAACAGACATGTATAAATGTGCATGTGGCACTTTAAATGATAGGACAGCCTAAACTATGACGAGAGGATCAAGGCTTGCACGTAACGCGCTCATGTTTGCATCAGTTGCTCAGAATACAAAGCCAGGAGGATGCCAAAGTCAATCTGTGGCTGAGAGGCATGGTTTGACGGCTGCACTTTTCTTAAAAACGTTACATCTGTCTTCACCTGTAGGTGCATCAAGGTAGATTGGAGCTGCAGTCCAAAATAGACCAACCCAGGAATGGAAACAAAATTCAATTGCTTTGCATGGATTGGAATTTCTTGTCTGGAAATGCATGAAGCTAAAAGACACGGGGGAAAATGTGAAGAATAATGACTGTGCAATTTTATTCCTCTCTGGTTAGAAGTAAGGCCCACTGAGTTCAATGGAACTTTTGTTCAGTGGGTGCAATATTGCAAGCTTAGCCAAGTGGGGCTACCAGACCAAGGGCTTTGACTGTTCATCGCTGGCACTGACATTGTTTTGTAATGAAAAAAGATGGAAGAATTGGTAGGGAAACAGGAGAAGAGTATAAATGGAAGATGATCTTCCCTCCTGCTTGGGAGTGTCTGCAGGATGTGGTCAAAAGGTCCAAGGTGGTAGCCATGATGTTGTGATCAAAGCTCTTCCCTTTTGAATGCACCTAACTAAAAATGGGCGGAGCTTCAATCACACTATAGGTAGTCCTCATTTAGCGACCACAATAGGGACCAGCAACTTGGTCGTTAAGTGAAACCATGACAGTGCTTATGATCTTCCTTCAGCTTTGCTTTACAGACCTGTGAAGGTTGTAAGTGCAAGGATTGGTTGTAAAGTAACTTTTTCATTACCTTTGTGATAGCAAATGGTTGCTAAATGAGGCAGTCGCTAAACGAGTACCTGTATCATGGCTACCAACTAGATTTTTTACCATGCCCTGCAGACACCCCTGGTTCTGCCAAAACTGAGGCAGGTGAATTGCACAACAAACATCTTGTCTGGGTACCCTCTCCTTCCTGAAAGTTGATGAAATGCATTCTTAGCACGTTCATAGTTTTTAATGCTGTGTGTGATTGTCAACTCAGTTTAAACAGCTAATTTTATCTCTGCTGGCTGACCTTACAACTGTGTTTACTAAAAGATCTTAGGGATGTTTAACCATTTTTACTTAACAAGCACTAACTTAGGAAATTCTTCTAATTAACCACTATTAGTTACTCTAAATGATGGTACAAGACTTGCGCCTTGGTGGGGAATATGTGGCTTAAAGGTTCAAAAAGCACTTAGGGCTGGCTCTCCTGGATGTGCTAGAATTCTAAACTTTCTAGCTGTCAATTTTTTTTTTAAGCATATGCTTGAAAAAGTAAGGAAAACCGACGCCCAAGTTTAAAAATGAAAACCGTACTTTCCACCGATTACTGTTATGTGACATTTGCCCAGTTCAGGAGTTTTCAAACTTTTTTCAGGCCATGGGATCTGTTTGTTTGATATAACCTCCCGGATCCCTGATTAAGACAGGGGAGGTGTCTGGATGTCTGCTGACAAGCCTCGCCCTTTCTGGGGGCCAATGGCTGACAGCGTTCAAGTCCCCCCCCAATTCCATTCTGGAGATGGGCTGCCCCCCCACCCCCCAGTGCCACAGAATTCAAGTCCTAACAGAACCTCAGGGTTGCATGGAACTCTGTTTGAAAAACCCCGGTCTAGTTCATTAGACTGTTTTTGGGGACTGAAAGAAATGTCTCATATTGGATACGGGACACAGAAGAGGTACCAGGGTGTCCCCTTCTGAAGATGGTCTGCCTTGTTCACGGTCACAAAAATGCTATGCCGGTGCAAATCCGTGCCAGCTTTTCACTTTTGGTGTGCTTTTCCATGCCAAGCTGATGGGCGCTGCTGAAAATACAAAGAGACAGATGGAAACAATGGTGAAACTGTGATGCTGATTATCTGAACGCCCAAACTGCTGATTAATATGTTAACTTCATGGGCAACCTACACGTTCTCCACCTTCACCTATTTGCTCTAATATCTGCCTTGGTGCAAAATCCATTTTATTATCTGAACCAGTGTTTCTCAACCTTGGCAACTTTAAGACCTGTGGACTTCAACTCCCAGAATTCCCCAGCCAGCCATGCTGGCTGGGGAATTCTGGGAATTAAAGTCCATGTATCTTAAAGTTGCCAAGGTTGAGAAACACTGATCTGAACCCGTTGACAATGGCATGAGCACTTTAAATCTGAGTAGCCTGCTGAAGAATCCAATCTGTCCTTAAAATTGTTGCTTTTTCAGATCAGTCAGGGATGTTTATATTAGCAAAACCTTGTTGGATTGAATTGGGCCAATCCTTGCACCACTGACTGAACCAGAGTTTAAGTGTTGGTGAAAAGATTCTGCTAGCTTTTGGGTCATAGACTGGCACTGGTGTTAGACGAGGGGGTGGGAGTCTCTCCTGGTTAAACAGAATATGGTGAGTTCATAATGGGCAAGGATTCTCACAACCCAGTATACTATCTTCAAAGAGTGAAAATAATTATGAATAAATTATGTAAAAGATTTATTCCCCAGTGGCAGTAGCTGTTCAACATTCTCATTTGGTAAATGTACCCATCATTCTTGCCAAGAGTTTTTGACAGCGTTTGTACATATTCCTTTCTGTTAATAAAATACTTGAATGATTTAGTCTCACTAAGATTGCCCGATACGTGTGTATCGCAAACCCCACTGGAGTCCTACAGCTGAATGCCATTCTTCCAGAGCCGAATAACTCCTGCTCCTGTTTTAATCGCCTTCCCCCAGCTCACAGTTCACCCTAAGCTGTGCTTCAACCATGGTTTATTGAAGAAGTCACAATTGGCTGGGCTGTGCCAGGCCCACCCTCAATATTTTGGAGGGGGCAGAGGTGAAGCCCACACATCTGAAGGCTGCAGAGGTTGAGAAACACTGGCCTGTCAGGAAGAGGCTAGTGAAAATGACAAACCCCTATTGTTCGCTCAGTGTGTCGCTGACAAGTCTCCCATTAGAGATGAGATGAGGGGGCTTCCCAATTCCATTTGCATTCTTGTCCCACAGTCTTCCTGGCTCATTTGTGGAACTGCAGAGGATTTGGGGGCTGCAGACCTCCTCCTCTCCCTTTTGTAACTGATCTGGGGTCTTCATCTCTGCAAGAAAGAGACTCTGTTCACGCGGTACCACTGCTAAGTTAGATAGCTTGTAGGGCTATGCTTGGTTAGGGTTAAAGTTTGTGATGGCAAACCCAGTTTATTTAGCTGGGTTCACCCAACATGCAAAACCAGGTCAGGTAGAGGTCTGACACGCCCGGTTTGGAGTCAGGTGGTGCCTCAAGTCAATGAATTAAATAAGCCGATGAATTTGCACCATAGGCTAAACTAAGCTAGGTTTTCTGTGCCTTAAGGAGTCGTGTGAACCCAGTAGCCCCTTTGCTAGCTTCTGGGCCAGTACATCGGGTCCTGGCGAAGCCAGCTCTGTGAACCCAGCCGACACAGCGTGCAAACGCGGCGAAGGGGTGAATCCCACCAGCGAGCACCGCTGCCCCAAACCACCAGCGGGGCTCTCCTGACTTAAGCCAGCAGCGCGATAAGTCGCGGCAGCCCGGAACGTTCCCAACAGCCTTGCCAGGTAGGCCCGCTGTATAACCCGGTTGGGGAAGAGCCCATTCGCCCCCCAAGCGCCGCCGCCCGCCCGCCGGCCCCGCCCGGTGTTGCCAGCCGCGGCTTTCCGCCCGTTCCAGACGGGAGACGGGACCGTTGAGCGAGCGAGCGAGCGGGCGGCGGACCGGCGAGGCGCAGCCCGAGAGCGCCATGGGGCTCGGGCGAGGGGCTCCGTCGCCCTTCCTCCTCCTCGGCTTGGCGAGTCTCCTGGCGGACTTCGGTGAGCAGAAGCCGGACCGGCTGTTCGCTGGCAGCCCCTCCGGCCGCCGCGGGGAGCCCCCAGCCAGGCCAACCGCGCCCCAGGGCTCGGTCCGGGGGCCCCGGCCCCACTGGGTGACCCGCGACCCTCGCCCTCCCCATCCCTCCCCTATCGTTCCCACGTGCCATGATAGGGATAATGGTAATAATTGCTAGAGGGCTTGATCATGACCTCACCATCACCATCATCTAATGCAGTGTTTCTCAACCTTGGCCGCTTGAAGACGTGTGGACTTCAACTCCCAGAATTCCCCAGCCAGCCTTGCTGGGGAATTCTGGGAGTTGAAGTCCACACGTCTTCAAGCGGCCAAGGTTGAGAAACACTGATCTAATACAATAATAGCAGCAGCTCCAAAGGATTTCTACTGTCCAACACCCTAATAATATTTATAATGACGGTCCTTCTGGAAGAAGTTGGCCGGGTAAGGCAGGATTTGCCATCCAACCTCATTTCATATGATGCCCCAAATCCCGGTCGGCTGTATGTGGGCTTTATTCACACAAGGTGCTTGATCCAACCTTCTCCAACCTGGCGCTGTCCCTTCATGTTGGTTCTGTAACTCCCAGTATTCCCAACCAGCATTTGGGAAGGTGACAGTTTCTGTCCGCAGAGGGTCTTCAGTGGTCAAGGATTAGGCTAGTGTGTTCCACCCAACTGGTTCTTCGCTCAGCACCCTGATCCCAAACCCCTTGACCATATTTTATCCCAATTTATTTTGCAGTCCAAACTGGACAGTCTGATCTACCTCTGAATAAAGCGTCTAAACTTTCCACAATAATAATGTTCTTAGATATAGGTTTACTCAGAAAACCAACCTAAAATTTTCCATTTTTTAAAAATTAAGGTGATTTTAAGATTAGATACAGGTATTAAAATGATTTGTCTCTATTCCCTAAATGTCCAGAAAGCCTAAACATTTTAATGTAAAGAATGGTCCACCCGTTAAGATTGAATGGAATAATGGTTAGTTTAATAAAGTTGTGGTGTTGAGCATAGCACTTTAAGCTCCTGAATGACAAGCAGGATATAAATCAAATAAATAGATAAATGCTTGCATAGCAAAGTGTTTTTAATGGACCACACTCTTTGTAAATCAAGTCATAATGAGGCTGTGTCCTCGCAATATGCTTATGAATTGCTTAATCATGTTTTATGGAATAAACTACAATTGTTTGGGTTCACAAAACACTAATCATGACTCATAATTTACAGGTCACCATGCAAGCCTACAAACAAGCAAACCGCCTTTTTGATTTAGGGCGTTATATGAATCGTAGTTGATTCATCTGGTTGAAGCCATCATGATGTTACATGCGTTACGACATCATTGCATACATGATGTGAATTCTGTAATTTACGCATTGGCACAGGCACACACAATCTCACTTGCCTCTCCTGTGGACACAGTGATATGAACCTAACCGTATTGTGGTGCCCAGCTTAGACTTGATAAAAATAACAACCACACGTGGCTGGGTTCATGCAAAACATGAAATGATGGACTTTTACAAGCCACAGTGGCTGGATTCACATATAAAACTGCCAGATCCATACCAAACAAGTCACATTTTGATGAAGGGCAATGTGTGAATTGATTTTTGGGGGGGATAAAGTTTTTTTAAAGACAATTCTGGGAAGCAGGATTGTCAAATTAAGTGCTAATTGTCCTGTTTTTCCTTTCTAGAGTGTCAAACATTTTTGCATATCACTTATCCACTGAAGATATCATCCAACTCCTCCGACAATTATATGGGTGATGATGATGAGGTACTGGGGATTTTAAAATACAAATGTTTGAACATTTATATGATAGAACGAACATTTTATCTTAAATTGAGTTGATTTGAATTGGCATGAAGTGGATTTCATTCAAAAGGAAAATAGATTGGGACCAAAGTGAGCGTATGTTAGGGGGCCATAGATGGGGGGCAGATGATGAATTGTGCACGCTGCAGTTTACATGCCTGTGTCAGTTACGTTTGTGTAAATCTGGAAGGGTGGCATTTACATGATGGCATCAATGCGGACATGTCATTTTGGTGTCAGCATGGTTTGCTGTGGACGTGGCTGATGACAGGAAATAAAAATAAAGTCTTTATTAAGATTCTCAGTAAACTTTTTTCATTAAGTTTTGAATGAGAAAAATTGATTCATGGTATGACAAGGAATTGGATCAAACCCAAAGTCCTTTACATGCTCGAATTCCAATTTCAAAACCATTCAGAATCATGGAATCCATCCAGCAGATGATATTTCATGAACTTTCAAGGAGCGAAGAACATTTCTTCTTAATTCTGAAGGCCTGCTTTGCAGGGATGTCCACAGGGTATGGTCAAAAAAGTCAAGATGGCAGCTGGGACAGTGAGATTAAGCTCCACCCATTTTATATGTGCAATGCACATAAGCCATACTCTGAGGACACCCCTGCCTGTCTGAATAGGCTTATCACGTCAACAAGAACTCTTTCGGTTGTTTCCATTTTATTAAGGAGGAATCGTGTTTTTGCCTCTGCTCACAGAAAGATGTGGGCGGCAAATGGTGTACAGGACAGATTTGTCCCATGTTCAAATCTAGATGGGAGGCACTTGGTCTTTGAGACCATGATAAAAAGTTGGCAGAGCAAATAATTGGATCTGTTGTTGTGAAAAAAAACCTGTGGAGTTAACTTGTATGACATGAACTATGCTATTTGCAAGAAGATTGCTGGCACTCTTGAAAATGCATTTTCATCAATTTGGCTTAATCTGTCTGTAAGTCCCTGATGGGAAGATCACTAAATTGCATCGTAACTAAACAGTGGTTTTCGCTTACTCACCTAAGAGATTAAAAGCATCTCAGGATGACTACACATAAATAAAAGTGTTCACAAACAAGGACATCAAGG
Organism: Python bivittatus; assembly: GCF_059951505.1. Lineage (NCBI taxonomy): Eukaryota > Metazoa > Chordata > Lepidosauria > Squamata > Pythonidae > Python > Python bivittatus. Next base: position 5,017,104 of record NW_028277095.1, on the reverse strand, counting down.
ATTAAATTCACGGAGGGGTTTAATGCTATTTTTTAAGGTTAAATTGATTTTTGAAATAAATGTTTATTGTGTATTTCAATTCTGAATCCTTTCTGGTTTAATGCCTTTCAAATTTCCTTGGTTTCTGTAAAACGGCAGATCTTTCTTTCAGTTTCTTCTTCCATTTTGCTTCAATTGACTGTTTAAATTCTGCATTACACTGTGGTTTGTTTAACCATGCTCTATTGAATAAACCACCGTTAGATAGCTACATAAGACATGTTACACCAAAAGAGTGGTGTCTGCAGGAAGGGCCCAAAAAAGTCAAGATGGGGGCTGCAACCATATGGTTGAATCCCCACTTTGTGAGCAAATCTCTTGGTAGTACACAACCCTTTCAGTCTTTTGCCAGATCCCAACCCTGCAGGGCCACCAAATGGAAACATGATTTGATTTTGCTAGCTTGGTTTACCTTAAGAACATAAGCCAGTGTTTCTCAACCTTGGAAACTTGAAGATGTGTGGACTTCAACTCCCAGAATTCCCCAGCCAGCATGGCTGGCTGGGGAATTCTGGGAGTTGAAGTCCACACATCTTCAAGCTCTTTTTGGGTTTGTGCCAAGCTGGGCATTCAATAAAACACGCCAGATGATCAGTGGAGATCAAAGATATTATGTTTATTCACCTAAGTTGTCAAGTTGCTTTGGATGGGTGGCTGCAAATGGACCGCCTTTCCATCTCCCTTTTATAGGTATTTTTTGGTTTATAATTTTAGCCAATCATTATCAATAGAATGGAATGCATTAGCTTATTACAAACAAATGTTTCCTTATCTTAGAGTGAAAGCAGATGCCTCCTTATTTATAGTTAAACAGATGTCTCTTTATCTAGACCTAAAACAGATATGCTTTTCTTAAATAGGCATTTTATCTTTCCTATACTGTACATATGTCTTTCTATACATAAGATATATGTCTTCCCTTACATGGATTTTGCTACATGATGTCTCTGTTGTTTCTAATGGAGAAGTCAGCTTTTATACCATAGCATTACTTCTGCCTATTTATTACCGCCTATACGATCTTTATTCCAACAGGATTGAAGCAGCCAACCTTCATCTTTTTTTGTTTTTACACTCTGGTTTCTCTTCAGATCATCTAAATCTTTTCCTTTCCCTTAACCTTTTCTGCCTTCACTTCTAGCACCAAATGCTTGTTTAAAATGGGTCTATTTCGGAATTGTTACTTTTATAGCATGTGGATTCTAATATTGTACAGAAACACTATACAATTGAGAGGTTTATTTAATGAGCAGGAAAACTGTTTCAAAATTGTCTTCTAATAAATTGCCTTTTGCTTTGTTTTGTTCTAAATGGCCAGAGCATTCAGGTTTACAATCTTACCATAAATCAGAAGTTGTACACAGTCCACCTGAAACAACAGTGAGTTACTTTCTGTTTTCCATTCTTGGCTTTTTGTGAGTGTGAGTCAAATTCTTCACTAGCTGAATGAGTTTTCTTGTTTGGTCTTTTACCTGTGTTGGCTGAAAGCCTTCATGAAAAGGACAGAAACAGCTATATATACAGTGAAAATTCTCTTGGAGACCCTACCTTTTTCAAGAATAGATTTATTTGCATATTAAGAAAATGTCAAATCTCCCTTTACAATCAAAAGTTTCCAGAGCAGTTTAACAGGATTTGAAATGCACCTTCCTAAAAGGGATATATATATAATGGTTTTTAATTGACAGAGAGAATGCCTGGTGTGCCTTTTGGGGAAATAAAATCCAAAACCAGGGTTCCAGAGTTAGTATCCTTAATAACCACATGTCTTACCTCCAGTGGAATAAGGACTCCGAGAGAGAGGTGTCAGTAGAAGCCACGGGTCATCATGTCATCCTGTGAATGACATGAATTGCGTGAATCATGTCAGTGACGTAACTTGAATGACGTACAGTATGTCATTTCCCTGATTTGTGCTACTACGTTGTGGCAGATGTGACATTGCTTGCTCCCCCTGCTGATGCTCTGAGAAGATCCTTAGAAGAAAAACCTGCATTAAGGGAATTTACAGAAAAGGTTAGGCATTCCAGAGGGCCTTAAAGACCCGGTTCTTCCTGCAGGCTCTGGGCTAGAGTTGTTAGAGCCTCCTGCTGAATGTAGGATGTATTTTTCTTTTCCTGATTGGATTTGCCATCTTGTTTAATATTTTATGTTCTAATTTTTGAATTATTTATATTTGTTATTTTGTTTTTATCCTGTGAGCCTCCCAGAGTCGATTTGGGCAGCGTCCAAGTTGATAAATAAATAAATTTTAAATTCTGGCATTGGGAGAAGCCTAGCAGAGGTATTTCTCCCTCTTCACCTTGCTATCTCCTTCTCCCTACATCTTTATGATGCAGGTCTGTTTTTATTTTATTTATTATTAAATTTATATGCTGCCCATCTCCCCCAGAGGGTGACTCTGTTTTTATACATTTCTTGTAGCCAGGTAAGCCAGGTCAATCAATAGCGCAATGCAAACACAGGAGAGGGAATCCTTGTGACAATGACAGAGGGAACAGTCTGATGAGATTTAGTGGTCAAGAGATTGGGCAATTAACAATGTTTAAGGAGAGTGCTAGACACTCTCAGTGGCTCCAGTGATTCACAGAACCTGGCACTTAATCGAAGTCTTCAGGCGTCCTCCATCTTAGATGAGGGCCATCTGAGACACTTGATCTCTTCATGCTGGGGGAAAGATCTGGTCATACTGTGGATGCGTTGGAATAACAATGGAAATGCAAGGAGTAGTGGAGGGAATATGAAGGAAGAAAATATGGAGGTAGATTGTCCTTTGCAGAAACTGAAGCTGGCCACGAGTAAAACAAGGGAAATGAGAAGGAGTTTTTAGAATAGATTCTGTCCCTTTATTTTTCAGAACTATCACTGTACTTCTTTGACCTCTGATTTGATATGATCTGGTGCTCTCTGGCTGAAATATGCACTAGAAAAGTCTATATATACTTCACTGTATTATGCAGGATATTTTGCTAGTTGGCGGGACTCCCTATATAGGTCAATCACAGCATTTCAGATATTTAGTGCTCAGACCACCAACTGATCGTTCAAAGGCGACGTGTCTTCATGGAACTTCACAACTTGTCTTTCCAATGAGGTCCTTCTCTAGGGAAGGTGAAGGCAACCTTTTGAGTTTGGGGCAGGCTTGGTTTGAAATTTTAAAAGGATTTGGTGGCCATGCTCACAACTTGACTGACATCAGAGATCTAACACAGAATTACAAAATGCCATTTCCTACAAGGCAAACTATGCTGTCTGTGATGGCGGAGCTGAAGGGCATTTTTGGAAATAAATAGAATGCTACTGGGCATTTGCTCTGTAGCAAGTAAAACTCAGTTTCAAAAGTAAATGAACCCTTGAAAACATATACATATGAATGGGACTGGGAGCCCAGTGGGCCCTATTGAAGGTAAATGGGGGCATATTGTGGCCCACCAGCACCATGTTCCTGTTCTTGCTACAGTGCAATTACTGTATTTATTTATTTAGCAAATGTATATGGGCACCCAACTCACACACAGTTACTCGAATGCTATTTCACTGTTTTTTTCGCAGATCCTTTTTGCCGAACGATTTTATGATTTATACATACAACGCTGCAGGCTTTGTGCAACCCAATTCCCCACAAATTCAGGTAAAGATTTTTTATTGCATTTTGTAGTTACATGATTGAAAGTACAGTTTAAATTATATCAAACCATCAAATGCTGCTTTTTTTTTCAAATCACACCTTCCAAAGCAATTAATAACATTTTGATTTGCTACAATACCACCCAAATTAATATTATACAGCTGAAGAGAAACTATAGGAATTCAGGGAAGGACTTCTGAAGACGATCCTAATTTCTAGGCAAGTTTGTGTGTTAAGAAGTGATCCTAGAATTATTTTACGGCTAAATGGTGTAGGGCTTTTAAAACTGAAATTCACATCTTGAGATAGAAATCGTGGCTCAGAACCCAATGAAGGTTGGTGAGAAATGGTCTTTCTACCCAATGAAGTCATATAGTTAATATAATCATAAGGTCCAGATCATCTGGCAAAAGTCTACAAAAATGTCGTAGGCCCACTTTGGACAGAAAATCCCACCGATGTAGACAAGGGCAAAAAGGGCATATAAATCCTCCAAACAACTAGGGCCGAATGATTCTTATTTAGAAAAGGCTATTATTGAAGTCAGTAAAGGTATTTGAACTACTATTTTGGAGGAATGAGGCAAGGAGAATGGAGGAACACCGAAAGTGCTAGATGGTAAGATTAGAAAAGCCTTCTTGTAAACCTGGTTCATAGATACTCTTTAGGACAGTGCCCTAGATCATTAATGAAAAGTTGGTTATCACCTTTAAAGCCCTACATGGCATGGGGCCAGGCTACCTGAGGGACCGCCTCGCCCCCACGATTTCAACCCGTTCCACCTGATCTTACATAGGGGGATGCTCCAGACCCCCTCGGCAAAAGAACTCCGACTAGCGGGGTCCAGAAGGTGGTCCTTCTCTGCTGTACCCCCCGCCCTTTGGAACATCTTGCCCCCGGAGGTGAGATAGGCCCCCTCACTCCCGGCCTTTCGGAGGGATTTGAAGACCTGGCTCTGCCATCTGGCCTGGGGCAGGGAGGGAGGTTGTCAGAAATGGGGTTGGCTAGCCCCCTAGAGGCCTAGTGTGGCTTCCATCAGCCTCTTGGATTTTTTTTCTCTTCTTTCCATCTGTGTAGATGTGTTCGTCTTTTTATAAATTTTAATCGTGTATTTATTGTTTTAACTTGATGTAAACTGCCCAGAGTCCCCCATTGCGGGGACAGGGATAAGTCTATGTATAAATAAATAAATAAATAAATAAAGTATTTGTTACCTGATTTTTGAAAATACGCACCTTTAGAATGAATGCTACTATCAAGGGCATATCCAAGGGTTCCCCAACTCTGTGGCAATACTCAGCACTTGCTCTGGACTCAGGTAAGAACCTTGGATGCAGAAGCTTTTTCAGAAAGAAAAATATACTTTACTTTCTCTGGCTGGGGATGAAGCAGTTCTGAAAGGAATGCAGGGTGTGTCACAGTGAATAAGCTACAGGGATGGGAAGGCGTGGTGGGCTGGTCAATGGACAAGAAGATCTTGGGCCACAGCAGTGTGGACATTTTCAGAGGACTGCTACAGTTTGAGAATATCAGCTATGGGATTGAGCATCTGGAATCCTCAACTACGTTTGAGCACCTAATTTATGAAATAAACAGCAAAAATGTCGTAGGCCCACTTTGGACAGAAAATCCCACCGATGTAGACAACCAAATGATGACTGGACATGCATCTTATAAGCTGCTTTCAGATACTGTGGTGAGTGCTGATCTCTTGCTTCATTTCCTTTTAAAGTGACATTGAAGAACGGTTATCTTGTTTATGTGCTAGGAGTAGTTCTTCCTTATCTACCTCCTGAAGTTCTCAAGATAGTTGCAGCATTGGTGTGTGTTTATGCAATAGGGCTCTGCAAAGCACGTGAAAAAGGTCCATTGCAAAATGCACTGGCTGAAATAGAGCCCCCCTCCTTGAAGTGTTAAAGCAGCTGCATCCTTTTTCTTTGTGGGAGCAAATGCATGCCCAAAGAACAGTTTATAGGAATGACCAATGAAGTGAAGCAGTACACACAGACAACTGGGGACAGCCTTCACAGCAAACCTGTGGCCTTCCAAAGGATAAGGCTGCTTTAACACTTCAAGAGGGATGTTTTGCTTGGGCCAATACACTTTGTGAAGTGCCCATTTTAAATTGCTTTAAGTTAAGCTCAACTTGGGTTTTTTTTAATGAGAAAATTGCCAAGAGTAACCCTTCCCTCACTGTTGTTCCCTGCAACTGGTATTTGGAGGTCTGCTATCACCGGCATTGAATCTTCAAGGCTAAGAGGCCTAATAGGATTGTCCTCTATACATTTATCCCATCCTTTTTATAACCATCCAAGTTAGCACCATCACAACACCCTGTGGTAATGAATTCCACAATTTAATTATGTGCTTTCTTCTGTGTGTCCTAAAGTTTCTTCGAGGAATTTTCATTGGATGACCTCTAATCCTAGTGTTTTGAGAGGAAAACTCTCCCTGTCCATTTTCTTCATCTCATGCATGATGTTCTACACCTCAACCACGTCCCACTTCAGTCACCTTTTTTTGAAGCTGAAAGTGTCAAATGTTTTCACCTTTTCCCAAGGGAAAGATACTTTAGCCCCTTTATCATTTTATTTATCATTTAGTTTCACTTTGATCTGCTTCTCTTCTGACTGACTTGGCAGTCATCCTGCTTGGTTGAGGTTCTTCTGGTTTGCCTAGGGAGGAGCTTGGGACCATAGAATTTATCCCGCATAACTGGATGGATTTCTCCCCTGCATCCTTGATTGTATCCCATGAAAGATTGTGGGTGGGAAAGAGAGCTGAGTGCAATGTAGTTTTTACCAAAATACTTTATTGGTTATGGGTGTGTTATTGGTTATGTGTATGTGTGTGTGTGTGTATAAAGAAAGAGAGAGCTTTTGGAACAATGGTTTTTAACTCAGAGCAGTTTTAGCATTGCTAATGATAACCCATTTTGCATGCTTCTGGCATTGTACAAGTCCAGCAAGTGAAATATAGAAGCCTTACTAAAAATGAATTTATTTTGTCAATCCTCAGCCACTGTCAGATACTACTAAAAGCCACAGGTACATAGAAGTCTATGTTGTTCTGGATAAGGATTTGGTAAGTCTCTTAACTATAAAAACTATTCTGTCTCATGAATTCTAGGAAGGACATTTCCTGCAAAATGGATGGTGCGAATCATTCAGTTGCACGCACCCTGAGATTGGACAGTTAAAAACGGGCGGTAGCAGGATGGGGATTTTGTTGCTACTGAAGGGAGGAAATCAAAGGTGGGAATGGAAGCAAGAGTTTGGGGGAAGCAAGCATGAAAATTGCCCTGAAGTCCCACCCATAAATTTAGGTAGTTTAAGGAAGTGGTTTGCTTTCCAGAAGCTCCTGCTCCTTTTTCTGCCCTTAAACCACCCCATTTCCTGATGAACTCTGATAGCCTTCCAAAAAGGTTGGAATCCAAACCACAGCCCCAACACCTGAAACATCTCCCAGTGTTAATGCAGGGGACACAATAGTTGAATTTAGATGGCTTCCAATTCTGGCTTATTTGGGGCAGTCATTGTCTATCCCAGTGTTTCTCAACCATGGCAACTTGAAGATGTGTGGCCTTCAACTCCCAGAATTCTGGAAGTTGAAGGCCACACACCTTCAAGCTCCCAAGGTCAAGAAACATTGGTCTATCCACTTAAATCAACACTATATGGATAGAGCCCAGATAATAATCCTGTATGGTCTGAGCAACTTAGAAGAAGCCTGAGATGAAAAATGGGTGAGTTTGAGACTAATTAGCATTTTATCTAAGCAGACAAGATTTCTCTTTTCAATTCCGATTTAGTGATTGCTGTGCTGAACAGCAAACATATTCCTAAATATCTGTTCAGGCTAATTTGCTCCTTTGCAGAAAGCAACTAACTACAAAATAATGCAAGAACAAACAATAAACAAAAATCAATGAAAAACAGAAGGAAATAATGAAGAATAACTAACAGAACAAAAAAAATTATGCACCATCTAGGCCAGTGTTGTCCAAACTTGGCCATTTTAAGATGAGTGGACTTCAACATGCTGGCTGGGGAATTCTGGGAGTTGAAGTCCACTCATCTTAAAGTGGCCAAGTTTGGACAACACTGATCTAGGCATATCACCTATAAATCAAGTGTTAAACAAGACATGAACATTTCAGATTTGAAAAAAGAACTCTATCCTTGTAAAGTATCATGAAGTCTGTGCCCAAGGAAAACATATCGCATCATGTTTTGATTAGTGGAAAAAACTGCCTTTTCAAAAATAGATAAATTACACATATCCTGATTCCAGTCCTGGATAACCAGACTAATAGTGCTTTTCCAGTTTCTCAAAATAATTCTCTTAGTACCCCCATCCTTCATGCTGTAGGACCCTGGCTGGTAGTAATTTTTTTGATTTTCTTGTTGTCTAGTCCAAACCCAGAGTGGAATTAATTGAAATGTGCAATTGTGGCGAACTGTTATCCCATCTCTGATCTAAGCCAACTTTTGCTTCGAGGGCAGGATTGGCAGGGAGTAGGGGTGTGTAATAATTGTCTTTTTTTGCTGTTGCTAACTGTGTACGATTTCATTGTTTTCCAGTTCAACTATATGGGTGGAAACCCTGATTACGTAACTCAGAACATCGTGCAGGTTATCGGCTTTGTTAATAGTGTAAGTTACTGACACGTTCTGGTTTTCTCTCAAATTAACTCGGCTGCTTTTTATTCTTAGTTCTAGGTGCTTTGCTGTGGGAATATTGGCTCAATCCAGTTTAGCCAGGAGAAGATCGGAACCTGTTTTTAAGGAACCAGAGTTCCAGGTTGTGGGGCATCCCCTGAATGAAAAAAATGTCTGACTGTTTTCTTCTTGTCTTTTCAGATGTTTGCTGACATTAATGTAACAATTGTACTTTCCTCTTTGGAGTTCTGGACAGACTATAATAAAATCTCTGTTGTAGGAGAACCTGATGAATTGCTCCAGAGGTTTTTACAATGGACAAATTCATACCTTGTTCTGCGACCGCATGATCTGGCCTTTTTGTTTGCGTAAGTGGGAAGAGATTAAACACCCATCCTCTTTCATCTTGAGATATCTTAGAGATTAAAGCAGTGTTTCTCCACCTTGGCCACTTTAAGATGGGTGGACTTCAACTCCCCGAATCCCCCAGCCAGCCATCTGGGGGCTGGGTGGACTTCAACTCAGGGTGGAGTTGAAGTCCACCCATCTTAAAGTGGCCAAGGTGGAGAAACACTGTATTGAGGTGTTCAAGATGTTTTGAAAAAATAGATACCTGCAAATACATACAGCAATCAGCTTTTGAAATGTTTCCTTTTAAAAAAGAACATCCAGGTTTACAAAACAGAATAGCTGCATGCATAGAACATGCTACGTCCAGACCAATACATCATATTGTGGTTTAACAGGAAGGCCTAGTTCCCATAACATACGAAAAACGTCGCTGGGTTTCCCAAAACAGATTGAATGACAGTACCCAGCCTAGTTTAATGAACCTAGCCTAAGGTTGCTCAAATCCAGCCGGTTTCTCTGCATGTCTTGATGTCTCTGCAACTGTCCTCCACTTTTCCTTTAGTTTTTAAATGACTTTTAAAACAATACATTACACTGTTTAGTAAATTAAATCAAATCAAGCGTAGCGGGAGAAGGGTCTTCATGGTTTCCATCCGAATAACTTGCCCAGAAATTAAAACTGCAGTAGATCTGAGCCTGAATGGACAAAACGTAAATCTGGTTTAAAAAGGTACTTTTCAAAGTCACCTTGGTATTCCTGAAAGCAGCTACATCTTTTTTCTAGGTCAAACCCTCTTTCTCACCTATTGTATACACAATCCTGTTATTTTAATATTCACGATCCCATGCATGGAATTCATTCATTCATTCATTTATTTATTTATTGGATTTCTCCCCCGCCCATCTCCCCCACAATAGGGGACTCTGGGTGGCTTACAAAGACATTAAAACTGTAAATATATATAAAATACATACTATATATAAGATTAAAACAATACTAAAATCTTGCTCCTTTCCGAAAAAGCCTTGGGTCTCCCCTCCATGGACAGCGTGTCCTAAGTGCCACGTTTAAAGGCTCTTCTGGATGTTTGGGGACACGGGCTGCTTTGCTTTATAGGGTCCGCGTCTAGCAGACCTTCCCTGTGCAGATTAAGCTGGAACTTCTGTGCAAATAGCTCCCTGTCTTTTTTTCCTCCCTAAAAGGGTTTGTTAGCCTAGCTTGACAAACGAGGCCCAAACATAACCCTTCCCTGGACGGATACGTATTTGTGTCACTGTCAGTACCTTAAGTGTGCAACCTGGTACAAAAAGTCAGGCTTGTGATCTGAGGATAGGGAGGCCTTGGGGCTTTCCCAAAAGAGATTAACCCCTTCTCTCTCCTTGTGCTCTAGTTACAGAGAGAAGCCAAATTATGTGGGAGCAGCTTTTACAGGGAAATTGTGCCTCCGAAACTTTGATGCGGGAGTCGCTCTGGTACTGTATCACAGGTTTCTTTCTGTCATTAATATTTTGATCTTGGGTTGGCTTGGATTTAGGTGTAGATTCTGGATAATAAGAGATACCAGATTTAAACACTAGCAAAGAATATAAACAAGAGTTCCCCCTGAACTCATCCTTGTACAGGTAGTCCTCGGCTTATGTCCATTCATTCAGCAACTGTTCAAAGTTACGGCGATGCTGAAAAAATGGGACGTACAAGTTCTGGCCATCGCAGCACCCTGTGGTCATGTGATTGCAATCCGGGTGCTCAGGTGCCCACCTCATGATTACAATGTCACAGGGAGCTGCGGTCACGTGATTGCCATTGGTATTTCCCTGATGGCTTCCCACAAGCAAACTCATTGGGAAGCTGGCAGGGAAAGTTGCAAGTTGCTCCAGGAAGTCACAACTGCTTTTTCTCCCGCCTGCAGCACTATGCCACCAGTGCTCAGCCTCCACTGGCCCTCCCAGGTCCTCCCCCAGCCTCCCCCACCCGCCCGCGGCACCCGCGCACTCCTTACCTGGGACTCCTGCCTCTTCCCGCTTAACAACCCACACAGTCCTGGGGTTACGACTGCCATCACTAAGCAATGCGGTCACATGATGTCGCGCTTTACAACCACATCGCTCAGCGACAGCAATTCCGGTCCCAATTGCTGTTGCAGCCTGAGTGCTACCTGTAAGGAAAAATGGAAAGAACCTTGGGTGGCCTCAAGGATGATTGAAGATTCCTGCTTAAACTGTCAGGCTAGTGTCCAGGTTCCTTGTCGACCAGAATTTTTGTAAGAGATGCTTTAATAGTGCAGCGAAAAGGAATGCTGGTATGTTGCTGTGAAGGAATGTAGATCTGATCTTGGGAACATGGAAGGAACACAAAAGCCATTAAGGTGGGACTCTCAGAAAAAAACCGTTCAATAGAAGGGAATTTCTGTAGTTCAGGGATGAACTATGGAGTCCTTGGTGCTCTCTGAGCTTGGTTGTTTCCTTGCGGACATTTCATTACCCAACTAGGCAACATCATCAGTGCTATCAGCTCCACAAAAATTGTTCAGTTCTGAGAAAGAAGAATGTGTGAGAAAGTAATTCAAAATAACCGCCCTCCCCTTGATTCTGATGAGCATAAGATGGGACAAAGAGAAATTTGGACCGGTTTTCAAGTTCCGTTATACGCCCTTACTACAGTACAAGAGCATTCCTGGAATCTCTTCTGTGCCTGTTCCTTGATCTTGCCTACTTTGAACATCAATCTTGAAAGCCTGTCCAAGTTTCTCCCAACTTATACTAAAATCAAGGCCCTTTTTTTTTTCTTTTTACTTTCTTTCCCATGCACCCTTCTTTCTCAAGATGGAGAAATCTTTTCTCAAAATCCCCCCTTTAACATCTCGCTCCTTCTTTTCCTACTTCCAAGGTCAGCTCTACGTTCCTTCACAGTTGCCATACAGAGCACCAATAGCCAGTATTATCTTTATTTTGAAGGATGTCTCTTGCTCAAATGGGTCTTGCAGGGATTTTTAGAAGATAAAAATATCCGGTCACTTTCCTGCTTTGTTTGGAAATGTGCCCACGAATTCCTCCCAGTGATGGAGGTAAAGTTGGAAGCATCTGTGGGGAAGGGGGTGTCAGGAAATCAAGATGGTAGCCAAAGATGGGTGGTGGAAGCCATCATTACTAGTTTGGCCTTCTGGTAGATAGGGATTTTATTATTGGCCAAACTAACCAGGGTGGCCATTTTGTGAGAGCAACCACAATGTGTTCTCCCAATTCCAGCTGTGCCTTCCATCTCAAAAGGTTGATGGACCTCTTTCTATCTGGGATGAACTGCTTCGATGGTTCAACAGACTTTGCTGTTCTGTGTTAGGTTGCTGGCAATGAAATATCACAACGCCCATTCTGCCTGGTCAGTTGCTCCTGTTTTTCATCACCACCTTAACAATTAAGGTCAGATCAACATGGGGTTCCTTGATGTTGCTGGACTACAGGTCTCATCACCTCCAGTGAATAGCTTGTGATTATGAATAATAGAAGTTATAGTCCAACAGCATCAGCAATCTCAGCTGGCATCCAAAGCCAATTCCAAGAGAGGGGAAAAACTGACATGTCACACTTTCAACACAATGGTCCTACCAAGCTGTAGGACGAATCAGTTGATTAAAAAGGCAGAAATGATTCAGGAGACCAGCAACCTAAATCAGTATCGAATATGACTTTCAGGTCTACAAAACCAACCAAAATGTGCTGTCAGACTCATTTACATTTCGCTGTTCTCCTCGACAAGGTGCAAACTTGGATTCCTTTGTTGAGTTTCTCTTCTTTCTTCTAGTATGAAAAGGCAGTAACTTCGGAGACGTTTTCTGTCATTCTGGCCCAGCTGCTGGGTTTCAACCTGGGGATGGAATATGAAGACGGCAAAGAGTGCAAATGCCCAGGACACATCTGTATAATGCACACAGATGCAGTGCAAGTATTGTTATTCTTCATTTCTGTCCTCTGTAGCTGGAACAGAGTGGAGAGGCCACATGACAAATATTGCTCGGTTGGCTTTTGCTGGCTGAGAGGGAGGGGGCTTACATGTCACTGTGCTGTGTGTATGTTGGGTGTAGAGACCGGTGGGTCACAGGCTGTTCACCTGCCCAGTTCAGATGCTCGAAGGTTAGGATGGAGACTGGTGGGCATAAATTTAGCAATGTTTTCAATAACCCAGCTCCCTGGTCTCAGCCTCTGTATCCAGTCAGCAGAACTTCAGAGGCCCCGCTTTCCGGCTGCTGCTTCTAAATGCAAGGCTGGTCTGTAACAAGGCTTCTTTCATCTGCAATCTAATTACTGATGAGAAGGCCGATCCGGTGTGTATTACCAAGACCTGGCTGGGTCCGGAAGGTGGGAGTGGCCCTTTTGGAGATAGGCCCAGCTGAGTTCCGGGTATGGCATCAGCTGAGACTCTGGGCCAGGGGTGGAGGTGTGGTGATTGTCATTTGGGAATCCCTTACGGCTTTCAGGGGTGCTGCTCCACAGGTCACCAGATATGAGACCCTGTTCTTTAAGCTCTAGGGTCAACTGGGATTGTTGCTGTTGTACCAGCCTCCCTGCTGCATAGCAACCTCCCTGCCTGAGCTCCTTGGCTCTGTTTCTGGTTTGGCAATGGAGTTCCCCAGACCCATGGTCTTGGGGGACTCAATCTGCCTTCTCTGGGTCTGAGATGGCTTGGGAGTTCATGGCCACCATGACAGCCATGGGCCTATCCCAGATCATACAGAGCCAGACACGGGACAATGTCACACACCTGATCTGGTGTCAAGTTCCCTCTTAGGTGGTTCTCCTCAACTATGGGAAATCTCTGCACATCTGTTGATAAAGTAACACAGTGATGGGGATCAATAGGCAGCGGTTTTGCACTCTTTAATTTTTCTTCAGTTGCGTAACCAAGTGCACATCAGTTTGTGATGTGATGTATATTTGTGATACGTATATTGGAAGGAGAGCTGGATAGGTGATAATATCATACATATTCTTTTGTTTTTTTCCCCCAGTAATTCAAATGGAATTAAGAAATTCAGCAGCTGCAGCATTGCAGACTTCCAAAATTTTATTAAGTTCAGAAGCGCCCCTTGCCTTTCTAATCGGCCAAATTTAAAATTATACACTAAGAAGAGGATGGCAAATGGCAAACCGGCTTGTGGGAATGGTATTTTGGAACCTGGAGAGAAATGCGATTGCGGCACCCCTGAGGTGGGTATCTGAGAAACGTTTTCATATGTGTTTATTTAAATACGTACGTTGTCCTCTTCCAGGGGTTCAGGATGGATTGTCACAATGGAGCATAAAATGATTAATGTAGGATAATTTTCACCTATACCTAGCTAGAGATGCTTTGAGAAATCTCCGTGAAATTTGTGCTCATCCCCCAACTTCTCCTTTCATGCTCCTCAGCTTCGGAATTTTAAATTTGCAAGCTAGAGTTTCCTTAAGCATGCATTTAGATTAAAAAAAGAAAACCTAATATAAGGATCAACTCCATAGTTACTTGAATGCCAGAGTTACAATAAGTCAACAAGAGATCATAGATGTGAAGACCAATATAATAGCCACTATTTAAAGCTGCTGTGCAAGAATCAGCAGCAGTACCAAAAGCTTGGAAACTGAAGAAAATCTGCCCAGGAGCCCATTTTGTCTCTGAGACATTGCAGTGATCATATTGCCCAATACAACTGCAGTTTAACATGTGTACGATCACTCAGCGCAATGGAATATCTTCTGTCTTCCCCATGTGTGGACAGGTCAGATCCCCAGGTTTATTTACACTTCTCTTTCTTAAGCCAGTAAGCCCCTTTTCCATTTCTTCTCCTTGGACCCACCTTTTTCCTTTGAATATTTTTCACTCGCATGAGAAGAATCCACGATGATGAATAGATGAAGTAAATGTGTGGCCCATGGTTCCTTTGCAGCTGGTCTTCCTGCTTACTTACCTTGCAACAAGAGTTGGAACTACTTGTTTGCACAAGAACCAGTTCCTCCATACTTCCTACTTGCTATCTGCCCATTTCTTCTCTTGTTGTCTCCTCCTTCTCCTTCCCCTTCTCCTTCTCCTTCTCCTTCTCCTTCTCCTTCTCCTTCTCCTTCTCCTTCTCCTTCTCCTTCTCCTTCTCCTCCTCCTCCTCCTTCCTTGAAAACTATTAAAGTTGCAGCTATCTTCTTTATCAGAGAGTGAAATGCCTTAACAGTGCATCAATTACCCCAAAGAACTGCCATAAAATCAACATTGTGGGGGCGGGGGACAGGATTTTGAGAAAAAATAACTCTAGGAGTGAAATGTGGAAGTGTGTCAGGCCTGGTGAGTGAGCTCAATGTCACAGGGATGAAAAAATGCTCATGCAGGTTGGTTCTTTCCAACATTTTGGGACATTTGTTGTGTGGCCACAAGATAGAGGAACTTTTCTGCTTAGTGAAGACCCTCTAAGGATGCTGCCCTAATCAAAAGCTGTTAAGTTTCCTCTCAGCGTCTCTTTTGGCAGAAATTGAAGATGCTTTTATTTTGGTGGACTTTTGTACCACCCAGTTTTAGAGTAGCAGTTTGAGGAACTTAATTCTGATAAAACACTACATTATGCTTTTGATTTATTGCTGGGCATTTACATACTGCCCTTCAGAAAAGAGGTTTCAAGAACTTTGAGCTCATGCATTAAAATTAAAATGCATGAGGATAAGCTGTTTTTAAGCTTATCCTCATGCATTTGGCTGAAATATTAGCTACAGCACAAGGAAGCTCAGAGAACCCCAAGGACTCCACAGTTCAATCCTGAGCTACAGAGTTTTTCTTCTATTAGTACAAGGAAGACATGATCTTACCTGTCTCATTTTATCCAGGCTGCAGAAAGATTGTGTTGAAAGGAACATTTAATTATTACTAAGGGTCTCCAGAGACATGAAGGATGGGGGGCCTTCAATGTGTTTACATTAGAATCAACATCTAATCTAGTTTCTCTTGCAACCACTGTACAGCCTGATACTATGTCCAAGTTCCTTAATCATCTGAGCATTTCACAGTCCGCTACAAATAGCCTCATGATTGTGTTTTCAGCAATGTAAAAGTAATAAATGTTGCACCAGCACGTGTACGTTTCAGCGTGGAGCCGTGTGCAGTAATGATTTATGCTGCGAAAACTGCAAGGTAAGGCATCGTAAGGTCTGAAGTGGGGGAGGTG